>NC_056630.2:294770332-295096832 GCF_002870075.4 Lactuca sativa | reverse complement strand
ATGGCCAGAAAATCAAAATTTCAGCTTTCTAAATTAAGCATGCATCAAATATAATAGAAAACAACCCATGGGTCTAATATCATTGTTGGGTTTAATATACTACAATATCATATGGTGCACATACAAGCCTAAATGCTTTGGATCTATGTTTTCTCTAATTGTACATGAATTAATGTTTCCAAAGCATTAAGCCTAGAACTAGCATACAATTGACATAAAAAAACATAAAAATACTAGTTTGGAGTTTACCTCTTTATGTAGCTTGTAGAACTTGTTGTATTTGGTTTAAGAACTTAGCACCCTAAGTGTGATGCCTCAAACGGTTCACAACACGTCTAGGACAAATGAGACTTAAGAGAGAGTATTCTTTTACTAGAAATCAGCTCTATGAACTCTTAGAACATATAGGGGCCGATACTAGGTCGTGAGACATCATATATATAATTGTAGGATTCATGGTAAACCCTAATCCGTACTCTTGGGCTTATTATTCATGATCCATGAATCAAGTGGGCAAACTCTTGATGGATTCTTCCATAAACTTAGTTCATCATGTATCATAAGCCCAAACTATATCTCTCTCTCTCTCTCTCTCTCTCTCTATATATATATATATATATATATATATATATATATATGACTAACTTACACAATTAGTCCCCATTGATTTAATTAGTCTATTTTGATCAGTAAATTAATTCCAAATTAATTGTTGATCAATACTAATTAAATCATATGATTTCATATTAATATATTTGAACTTATAATATATTAATAAACCATAAATAACCTCTTCTTAAAAGTCCATCCTATCAAATTGTCCTGGTGATATGCAACCCAAAATGGACCATGCTACTCTCGGGTCAAGTACATACCAATTATAGTTATGGGCTTAGACACCTAATCCAAATAGAAATTCAAAACTATAATATTTTGTGTTCTTGTCATTCGTTTGAATGAATGATTCCTTATTGGAAGACGGCAAATCGGGAAATTCAAAAATATCAAACTCCAAAAGATTTGATTCAAACTTGTCAAGAATGATGGTTTTCATGAAATCAAATCTTCAAGATGCAAAAGGATGAGAAAGAAAAACATGAAGAAGATTAAATAGAAAAACAAGAGGGTTTATTCAAATGTTGTTGCAAAGGCGAAATTCATGAAGCAAATTTGGGTTCTAAAGCAACAATCTCCAAATGTTGCATTGAATTTGAAGTCAAACCCAAAAGTGTTTATGGTTCTTATGAAGATGTTCTTGGATCATTGAAGAACACGAAGAACAAGTTGTACCACACACATCGTGGGTGTTACAATGTTCAAATTAGAGATTTCCTCATTCTAACAAAAGAACCAAGATCTTCTTGATTTGATTCGTTTATTGAAAATGAAACTCGATTAATCAAAAAGGACTCTTAAATTATCAAATGGATTCCAAAACTTCCATGGTTTTCATTCGTGCTTTGCCTTTTTCATTTATAATTGTTTTGAATAGTTGGATTTATTTTGTTTCAAACCCCATTGTTGATCCAACAAATTTTTTTATATCAAGCCCAAAACTGAATTGAAATCATTTTAATTCATTTTAACTCATTCAAAAGCCCAAATCAAAACAAAATCATGATCTTACTGTTCATAGAAAACTCGATCCCAAAGTGTTTTTCATTTGATCGATTATTTGAAGCCCAACATTCTTTTTGTTAAATATACATCCTTATGAGCCCACATTTTTTAGATACAATACATGATATAGTATATCACCAACCAATGTATTGATGATTCAAGAAATATAATAGTCAAAATTGAACAAATCGAAAATTGATTTGAGTATACTAGAGTTTAAATTGAATTCAATTGATACTTACTGTTTGAAACAAATGTTCTTGGAGTTTTATTTGGTTGAAGTTGTATAAAATAACGAAAAGTAAACGCGAAAGTCAAAATCAGATTCTTGATGAATCTGGAATCTATTTCGCTTTTGTTGTTCTTGTTTTGAGTCGGTTGAGAAATCTAATATGAAAGCGATATTAGAGTCGAACTTGATTTCAAAGTTTTGACTAATGGATTATTGGAACCAAACATCTAGAGGTTGATAGTCGATGGTTGATGTGTGTTTTTCTGAGTCACTTGTGAAGTTTGAATCGATTTTACTTCTAGAATCGAAAAGTGAAACATGAGAAAAGGTCAACAATCGATTTGTGTTTGTTTAGAGTTATAAATGAATTCAAATGTTGTTTGGTGTTGAATGTCTTGAAGTCAAGCTTGGGTCTGTGTATGTAGTTCTGTTTGCATCAGGATCGATTTGGAGATCAATTTGCGTTGGACTTAGGAATCGGATGATTTTGATTTCAAGAGTATTTGAATTTGAAATATTTTGATGTCTAATCAATAAGGTTGACTAGATTGGGAATCTGAAAACGAAGGCTGAACGAAGTTAAAAACAAAAGGGTTGGACTGAGATTTAAAGATTGATTGATTGATTTGTGATGTTGAAAGAAAAGTGACCAACTTGATTTCATTTTTGGGTTTGTGGTTAATAGGAAAATTTTAGAATCGATTGTCACTTGGGTTGGATTATCGATTGATGAAAATCTTAGGAGTCGACGCTCAAAGTGTGAATCATAGAATGTTGAGTTTCCATGGTTCGATAGTCGAAGTGTATGGTGTGTTGGAGTCGACTTTGAAAGAAGTTGTTATGGTAATGAATCGAAGATGCTCGATGCTTATGTGCTTGAAATAGCAAAGTTTGAAGGGCGAAGGGATGTATGTTGATGAAAAAGCGAATAGGTTTGTCTAATAGTTTGGATTCGAGTATTTGATTTCGAAGGATTGGAGTTGAATTTGAATGTCGACATAGAGTGCATTGTGTCAATGGGAGTATTGACGATTCGTCACTGGTAACACGAATTGAAGAAGAAAACAAATTTTTGAAATTGGTGACTAATGTTTCGAAACCTAATGTTTCGAAGATATGGAAAAATTGGTACAATTTCGAATTTTGAGACAAATTTGTGAAGAATACAGAAGTTTCGAAGTGAGTCCCTATAGTTTCATTGTGTTGGCAGAAAATACCCAACTTCGAAAATGGGCTAACAAAGCTAAGAAATTAAAGATTTTACGTATCAGGTTGCTACAGTTTGTGAGAATTTATAGTTTATGCCCAATTTCATAAATGGGGTAGAGTTTCACATATTAAGCTGTTTTTGGGGCAACAGGTCCTGTAGAATTCAAAAACTGACAACTTTTACCTGGTTTTTGGAACATCTTGCAATTCTCACCCAAAAGTTGAAAATTTACACAAATTGGAAATTTTTTCGAGGCATTTTCGTGATTTTTTTCCATGCATGATTTTCAAGGTTTCATTTTTGGCACACATTAAGGGGGAGTATTGTGAATTTTAATCCTCGGACCCTTCTCACCCTTAATGGGTTTTATAGTCATGTTTTTATTATAAAAAAGAGGAGAATGAAAAGTGAGTACTCAAAGCTTTTGGTATTCATTTGCGGATTTTAAGACCAATATTAATTCGAGGGGGAGTTTGGTCTTGATTGCGCAAGCTCGTTCAATATTAAAGCCTGTACATTCAATCCTTACTTTGAGGCAAAGAATATTAGAGTAAAAAGTCATGCTTTGATGTGGAGTGTTAGGCTTACCCTCTTGTTTTTGTAAATGGGTTTATCTTTCCTATAATTAGAAAGTGAGTGACTCCTATTATGTAATGAAGTTTTGGAGAGCATTACTTTTAAAGAGAGTTTTCTAACAAACCCATTTGTACACTTTCTAATTCATACTAATGAGATCTTAAAAGATTTATCCACTCCTTGATTTCTTGATTTGTATGATGATTCATTAGATCTTTTACAATTCCGCACATGCCATCATAATCAACATCACTACATAATGACGTAAATAGTAGATAACGTCTACCAATGGGTTACCGCCCCTAACAACACATAAAGGGTTCTGGCGATTGTTGAGGCCAATGAAATTTAAAACTCCTTGATATTCTACACTAAAATAATGTATACTGGTAAAGGGGTCGAATTCGTGGTTC
The DNA here is from genome assembly GCF_002870075.4 of Lactuca sativa. Classification (NCBI taxonomy): domain Eukaryota; kingdom Viridiplantae; phylum Streptophyta; class Magnoliopsida; order Asterales; family Asteraceae; genus Lactuca; species Lactuca sativa. Next base: position 295,092,781 of record NC_056630.2, on the reverse strand, counting down.
AATTTTATTACTCTATGATAGTCTCTTTGTAAAAATACTTGTAAAATAAGAATAAAAGTAAAAATGGGGGTTTTGGTCTTTGGAAATACTTGAAATAAACTAGAATTAAAATAAGATTTAAATTGACAATTTGAACAAAAACAAGGGTTTGATATAAAATCAATAATAGAAAGATGGTTGACTAAAGGTTTCCTCACTTGAACATTTGATGAACATTTCATAAGAATCCAATGGTGCAATACTTGTTTTAAATATTTAATTTGGCTATAGTAATCCAAGAAACTTGAGATTACCTAGTGTAACATCTGGATTTTCAGATACATTAATGTGTGTCTTTATCTTTGAGATTTATGTAGTGACTCGACGAGTTTTGAGTCCAACTCACCGAGTTGAGTCAGGTTTGCCACGTGGAATTAATGAGTGGACTCGACGAGTAAGAGAGTTGACTTGCCGAGTAGGTGATGAGCTGATAAACCCTAATTTCCTGGGGTTGGGGCCTATATATGAAAACTTATAGCCTCATTTGTAGCTCACCTTTACTGAGAGTAAACCCTAACGTACTTTTGGAGCTAGAGAGTGTGTGTGACAACCCAAAATCTCCATTCTGAACAAACCATATCAAGCCAATAGAAGTAGACCAGTTACAGTGAAAACTCGGATTTCGAGTATAAGTTTGGCAGTTTTCAGGATTTACACTTAAGAAGATATTAGGAGAGTGGTTGCACTAGGGTTTTGTGCAACACTATAAATCCAATACTCTAAGACATTAGAATTCATTCCGAGAATAGAAATATTTTCTGCTAAAAATCTCAGGACTATAAATAGAATTCTGAACCAAAATGGTTCATTCGTTGAATTCCAATTAGAGAAAAGCCAAATTCTCTCTCACGGATCTTTGGGTTTTCATCCCAAATCGTGAGTACACTTCTCTAGTTGTGTTATAATACTTGTTTTGTGCTTATTAACATAGTTTGTATGTCAAATACATGAGATCTGGGAGTTTACCGCCCAAGAAAATCAAGCTTAAAGGCCATTTAGTCCCATTCCCTTGTTAGGTAACTAGCCTTGGATGATATGTATGAGCATTTGAGACTAGAAATCAATCAAGAACACTTAGCCTTAGGAGTTTACGGCCCAAGAGATTCTTGGACCGTAAACACCAATTTCAAGGGCTTAAATGTGCCCTACTTTCCCCAAAGGCTTAGTCTTCATTATAGACATGTATACTAATGTGTTTAGAACCTAGAAAACATAAGAAAAGCACAAGTATTGAAGAGTTTACGGCCAAGAGTGGTTCTTGGGCCGTAAACTCCTATAAAGGGGTCAAAGGACACCCTAAACCCTTCCTTGAGCCAAGAAACAATTTGGGCATGTACCTAAATGTATTATGGACTAGCTAAAACACTTAGAACTCCAAAAGTGAGGGAGTTTACGGCTCAAAAGGTTCTATGGCCGTAAACTCCAAGAAATGGTACCAAATGGTGCCATAAACTCTTCCAAGGCCAAGTACAAAAGCCTAGAATTGTTCCTAGTTATTATAGAGACTTGAAAGCACCATAATCACCCTACCAAGGGAGTTTACGGCTGTAAACTCCAAGGGAAAAGGGTCTTTGGGCCGTAAACTCCCCAAAGGAGTCAATATGGTGCCTAAACACTTGTATAAGCCTTGAATCAATTCCCACTAGAGTTGTAGTAATTCTAAGCACCATTTAAAGCCTTGGTTGGGAGTTTACGGCCAGGAGCTTACTCCCCTGGGCCGTAAACTCCAATGAATATGGTCATTAGACCTTAAACTCCCATGAGGGGCATTGCACTCCTTTGTTGCAACCCATTAGCCTCCTAGCACTTGACCAAAAGTGTTTTCCTCGCGCTTAAATGTTATTACTTGTATAATTAGTGTTATAATCACTAATTATTTATATACATATGTTTTCATATGTAATTAGGATCATTGTGTGTGTCTAAGTCTTCACTTGACACCAAGCACTTGTCTGATCCTTCCGTGCGATAACAGTTCGTTCAATTCCAGTCACTTACTACAGGTGAGTTGATACCCCTTAACTAATGTTTTAAACTATTACTAAATGTTTTATGGGGGGGGGGGATACAAGTAGAAACATGCTTATTATTTCAATCACAAGTGATTTGTAAGTAGGATTATATTAACTTATTACATCAATCACATGTGATTAATATATAGCATTCAAATGATTTGGCTACTCATTAGCCGTTTTACCAAACAGTTTCCTTCAAATGATTTTTATAAACATTTTATATGTTTTAAACTCCTTATTACACTGTACATCTTCTCCGTACATTACCTTTCAAACTTATTTACAACTGTGTTCCAAACAAATGTTTCCTTATGCTTAAACTGTTTTATCAAACTTATGCCTTCAAATTGTTTTATAGATTGACATCAAGTCGATCTTTCTTGAAATAATATTTATTTTTCAAATGTCTTACAAAACTTATTTATGCTTTTATATTATAAAGTGCATGCCTATATATGTATAGTTATATAAGAAATGTTTAAAAGACTTAGGAAGGCTATCCACCCTATTTCTTTTTCGCGCCTTGAGATGTGGTCTGGTGGGATATCGGGTATTCGTCCGAAAGTCGTTTAAATATTAGTTATATATCATGTGTACATATATAGTCATAAAAGGTCCTTCCAGTTCAACATATGCCCTTGGGTAGCAAGGGTATACATCCATGTCCATACTTACCAGATAGATTACTAGTAAACTACCATATGGGTAGTTTAGGAAGATACTAGAACATTTACTAGAACGCGATATCATACAATGAGTCAGTTCATTCAGGAGTCAATACTTTTTAGAACATTACAGTACATTACATATACAACGATACTAGGACGAGAACATATACAACTATACTATGAAGAGAACATATACAACTATACTAGGAAGAGAACATATACAACTATACTAGAACGATTCCATTACTATACTTGCTAGGTAGAGAGCACGTACATTACAGCTAGAACAGTTCATTACAGTACATATACAAGAATACGTTAATTATTGTGATTTAAATCGGAGCATGACTTAAATGTCATGGCTCGAGTTGTAGCCAGAATTCTCTTGAAGGGAGAGAGTGAGTTTGCGTATAGATCTATACTGGATTGACAATCCTACACCTTGCTGCTAGCTACAGCCGGACCTGCAGGTCTGCGGGTGCCAAACGTCATTCCGTTATTACGACCATTCATTATGTCGTTGTTACTAGTCGATAGTATGGTGCAATTTATCACATAATGCCTTAATATAAATCCGTTTTAAGGTAATTAGTACGGCAGTAGTTCTTATAGCTCTTCACCATAGTACTATTTCATTTTCCCATTACATTCACTTCGTGAACATTCACACGACGCACAATAATGTAGAAACTATATTTTTGGATATTGATAGTTATACTTGGGAAAATACATACTCTTACAAGAGACACACATTCAGAACAGTTAGGTCTTGGTAGAAGACACCTTCATATATTAGTAGGAATCATAGGGATTCTAGGGTTTTTCAAACACTTACAGTTCATATACACTTTCAATACTTACAATACATAGACTTACAAATTCTTACATACAAATACTTCACATACAAATTAAGACACTAATTACTTATGATCTCGCCAGCTTCAAAGCTGATACTCGCTTTCAAAATTACTTGTATCCTCAGGTTATCATAGACAGGTACCGATGCAAGGAGAAAGGAAGATGGAGCTTGTTCAAGACTTATCTTTCATTTTGATTTATACTTTAGTGTTTATCGAAATTTGACATAACACATTTGTATAATAATTATATTATTAATGCAATGGATGATGTTGTTTCTTGTTTACTACTTTACATTGTTGTTGATATTATACATGACGTCCTCCGCCCCAGAACGTTTCCGCCGTTCCTGGTTTTGGGGTGTGACAGTGTGAAAGGAGCAAATTTTGTGGCCTTGTGGTACATCTCTTTTAAAGAGGAGGGAATGAGTCATCAAGGAACAAGAAGGGGACCAGTGGATCAGTGTTATTTTATCCATGAGCTTCTGGAGAAGGTAAAAAGTTCCCACCTTTCTCCTTGTGGTGATTAGATCTCATGTTTTGATGATTAGGGCTTTCTATAACCTTGTTGTTGAGATATGAGTTTATGGAGTCCCTTTCTATGTCTAGACTTCAAATCTGGACCTTGTGAGGTTCAGAGGATCCAAAGGCTCAAGCTTTATTCAGTCACTTAAAGAGTTATTGTGTTTTGGTGCCCTGTTGGAGCATGTATTGGCATTATGAGCCTTATATGCTATGTTTGAACGTAAAGCTTGCAGCTTTACATAACAAACGACCCTTAGAGTGGTAGATCCAGTGTTTGGAGTGATAGATCTGCCTTAAACAGTCTGAATGAGGAATCTGATCGAAGGGACTCACCGAGTCCCTGTCCCGATGGGTTTGATTGCGCGATAACTCGGCGAGTTGGGGTTTAACTCGACGAGTTGAGCTGGAATTTCTTGAGACTTTTAAGGAAACAAGGGGACTCGACGAGTCACAAGAGTGAAGTTGACGAGTCGGGTCAAACATGGGTTGTTGACTTGAGTTTGACTTCTGTTGACTTTAGGGTCGGGTCAATCATGGGTAATGGAGACCATGGAGGGGTAAAATGGTCTTTTATCCACTTCAAAAGTTATACAAAGAGAGAGAATACTCATCAATATCTCTTCTGATTCTCACAGAAAACAGCACAACTATAGTCACAGAAAGTGGCATCTCTGCTATCGGCCGATTGCTCAACTCAGATTGTAATCCTCCAAAAAGCACCCTCTCTACTCATCTTCGAATCTTGCGACTCCACTATCATCTCACAAAAAATCTCTCGGAAACTAACACAATTTCCCTCTCAAGGTATGCTCCATTGAAACTGATTCAACGTGGCCCTCTGGCCTCACACTCTATCACATCTGACCTCCGTCTAATCAATCTCAAGGACAAAACTGGTAAAAACAAAAAGCACTAACCGCCACATATCATGGTACTGGAACCATGTTACCACCTCTCGGTCTGCTAGGAATCATGGTAACCGAACCATGTTATTTCCTCTCAATGTCCTACTTAGAACCTCTGGAATTCTCCTTGTTTCGAGTATGGGTCCTCTGCTTTTAGTACTATGGGCCCATACTACCTGCCATATCTACCCATACTTTCCGCACGGATCATTCCATATTTTCTAAGTAGTTGCTAAACCTCCTCAATCACCAATCCCATCATGCGTGTTCGCTTTCCAGCAAAACACTTTCCTCTATTTTCATACTCATCTGACTAAGCTCACTCCCTAGTCTCATCCTAGGTTCTCACACTTCTCTAACATCAGCTGCTGAAGAACTCTCCATGATGCCAGCCATCTACCTCTTGAATATCATAATATTCAATTAGTAGCTGACTCCCATCATCGAGAGTTCAACAAAGCACAAAGCAAGCAACATTCAGGCATCGAATAATCTCCACCAGCACGTAAAACCACTCTAGGTTACAACTCTATTTGCTTTGTACACACTCAAAAGGTGTCATCGAACTCAAGCAACTTTACCCCGTGCGGGTATATATCTACTCTCTCAGTAGGCTCCTTCAATGTTCATCTAGGTATCTCTCCTAGATTACTCTTCTACTCAAAGCTCTACCTCTGAAATATTCCTGCTAGATACTCTTACCTAGCACATAACAGATAGCAACAACTCATAGGCTAAGACATCACAAATCAAGAAACCCTAGCCCTAAAATATGAAATACCTAGCCTATCCTCTAGCATGCATAAATAGTATTTCATAAGTATCTCATAACACAAAATAAGGGTACTATGGGAAATGACCACTTGGGCTCTGGCTAATTGTACACCATGCTCTTCCTCGTTTCCTCTTAGAACTCTTGCTCGTTTTAGAAAAATCGTTTCTTTTGAATTTTTTCTCAAATGCTCAGTTTGAGTCCAGACATACCCGAAGGTGCATCCGAATCCCTAAAACCAAGGCTCTGATACCAACTTGTAACACCAAAAATTTTCAAAAATTTTTTTTATTTAAAATCATATAATTCCCATATCACATTTCATGAAAATCTCATTTATTAAATTTACAAATCGTAACTCCATAATTATCTGATTAAATCCAGGATCCTCAAAACATAGTTCTTTCACTGGTGTGTACAATCAAGTCGGTGCCTTCCTGTGATCCTGAGAAAAACCTGAAACACATAACACACAACACGGTAAGTACAAAGCTTAGTGAGTTCCCCAAAATACCACATACAACACATTAGCCACTCGAGGCTATAACTCTATAAGACCCTCTGGTCTATGTGTCTCAGTGGGACCCTCCAATCCCATGGCTCGTTGGACACTCTGATCTGGTCTCAGTGAGGACCCTCCGGTTTCACAGCTTGTTAGACCCTCCGGTGCGGTCATAGTGAGGACCCTCCAGTCTCACATCTCGTTGGACCCTTCGGTCCGGTCTCGGTATCACAAAACATAGCATATATATCACACAGAAAAAATGCATAACTCAAGTAAGCACATAAGACCCTCTGGTCACACACAAGTACCACTCTAGGTAAAGTATAGTGAGAAAACTCACCTCGCAAGCTAGCAAGTAACAACCTCGTACTCGGAAATCTTGAACTAGCCTCCGCCTAACACATAGGATAACATCTCCAATTAATACTCTATTCATACTCAAATACACCAAAAAGATTACTTTCATGAATAGTCTAAGAGCCGAATGGATGGCAATGGTTTCAATTGTTAAAGCTCATGAATAGTTCAAGGCTTACTCGTTGGAAAAGCTTGTGGGGATTTTCAAGTCACATGAAAATGTCGTGACAAAGGAAGCAAAAGTAGTCTCAGGCATGGGATCCTTGTCCCTTATCTCAAAGAGTAAGAATGTGGTTGAAGAAGAAGCAGAGTCAGATCTTTCTGAATGCGATTTGACTAGTGAAGAGTATGCTATGATGGTGTCTAACCCTAAACATTTCGCAGGGAAGAAATTCCCATCTGCCAAAAATCGAAACTGGCAAGGGAGTTATAGCTCAGAAAAGGCAAGGAGGAGAATAAATGTACTCCTCAGAAGGAATAAGAGAAGAAGGAAGGAAAGTTAGTTGGTAACTCTAGGTATGATTGCTACTACTGTCACGGGTAGCATCATTTGGCGAAGGATTGCACGTTACAAAAACTGAATGAGAAGAAAGATGGAAAGGATGAGGAGGCTTACCACATGCATAAGCTGGAAGAGATTAAGAAGAAGAAAATTAATGACAAATATATTCCTCCTTTAATTTTGCAGGAAAATGTAGCTGATGATGAGTTCAGTGGTGTAGAGGTTTGGTCTACTGACTCGGAAGATGAAGAAGTTCGCAAGCCCACACATGGTAGGGAATTCGTTGCGAAGGAAGAAAGTTCTGAGTATGCTGGCAAAGGTTTGATGCTGATAGATGGTGTATCCAAAATTAAGAGGCTACACAACAGATGGCGAGGGTGAAGAAGCGAGGGACAGGGAAGTCAAATGCTTTACCATGAAACCAGTCAGAGAGCAGATCAACGAATGTGATCAGTTGCTCAAGAAGGTAAATTCCATCCTAGAATCGCTTAAATACTTGTCTCTAACTATGAAAAAGAACTAAACAATTGAAAATTCACATTCTCTAGTTTAAGTGGTAGTCAAAAACAAACTCGCCTCACAAACTCTGACCTAACTGATCAAATCAACAGGGTGTCTTCGAAGAGTAAGGAGCGAAGGATGTGGATAGAGAAGAAGGAATTAGAGTTGGTTAGGACAAGAGACGAATTGATTTCTTTGCAACATGATAACTTAAAGGTTTTGAAAGAAAGGAATATTTTTTGCTTGGTTGCTAAACATCTTTATACCAATATTACACGGTTGCATTTAGATTGTGAGAATGGCAAAAAGATTCACAAAATGATTTTGCCTTTCCTTGAATTAAAGGAAGATAAAATAGATGCTGATTATTATAACTGTGAATCAATTGTCTCATCATAAGAAACCTCTGAAGCTTACAGAATTGGAGTGGACAAAATTGAGTCATTTATCAAGTCAAAATACCACAAGGACATGCTTAGAAACTTGCTGGATGAAAACGATAGATTGAAAATAAAGACCGAAATGTATAGAAATTTGATTCATCAAGTTCTAAATTGAGTTCAAATAACAAAATTAATGCTGAAAATACATCTGAATTTGATAAGGGCAATGACATGAGTGAAACATCTGTTGAGGATGAAGTTGACTTTCTGAATTTATTAAAACAGAACCTGAACCAACAAAAGTCCTTATACACGAAAACTCTATTGAGTTCTCTCGATTGGTAAAAGACAAGATCAAAGTCCTGAAAGAGAAGGCTATGGTATACCAAAAGGTACAAACCGTACCAAATCAAGTGAACAATACCAATGGAGTTACCAAGGGACAAACAATTGAACTAACAACCTTGGTAGACGAAGATAATGTTGACTGCTATGACGATCATTTCTGGTCTGCCCCAATCGATAACGTAGTTGAAACAATAGGACTATCAGAACGAACTTCTTGGAGAGTCAAAGGTTGTTATGTCACAGAACCAATAAACAAGCCATCAAGCTTCGAGAAAGGCAGTACAAGTGGTACTAAGGAAGTTCAAAGCAAAACCAAAAGTACAAGCGAATCTTGGTCAAGAAGTGAAACTAAAGCAAGGAAATTGGAACTGAGTGTGAATATTTACAAATCATCCAACCAATTTGCAGAGCAAAAACGTCAGCGAAATAGGAGATATCAGAAAAATATCAATGAAAGGAAGCCGTTTTGGCAAACCCAAAACTCCAACTATATGCGCAACAAAAAGCTTTTCAGTCAAAAAACGAACGCACATTCACAGGTGAAACCCAAACGGTGTTCACACTGTCTTTCCAGTGCTTCACAGACACAAGAGGGAAGTTTTGCTCATATGTCATCAATTCCTAAAAGGGTCCCCAAGAAACCCAACCCTTCCCAATCAAAGAAAACTCATGTCAAGGATGTTAAAGGAAAGGGAAAGCTTGTCTCAGATTCTGAAGTTCAAATACAGAAGACGACCACTAACCCTAGGAAGGATAAGAGAGAATTTGTTAATAATCAAAAATAAAGAAAAAAACTGATTCAAACAAAACCAATAACAAAGTCAAGGTTTTCACAATTAAAATGAAATACGAAACCACTTTAATAAAACAAATATATTTGGTAGATCCTGCTATTACTTTTCCTTGTTCTGTCAAAGGCTCACAAGGACCCCAAGTAACTTTTGGTTCCTAAATCTGCTTGATTTTTGCAGGTAATACGTGACGAGCAATTGGACAATGAATGGTACATTGATAGTAGTTGCTCACGTCACATGACAGGAAGATGTAGAATATGGTAACGTTGAAATTCATTTCATGCGTTCCGCTGATCAGTTGGCTGGAATATTTACAAAAGCCTTTCCTGAAGCAACCTTCGGTAGAATACTTCAAGGCTTAGGAATGATAGAATCTGTACTGTAACACCCCGATCTTCAAGTAATTGACTTACATAAGAACTTTCTTGATTTCAAGGTCTACTCGACGAGTTGGTATCCCTACTCATCGAGTAGCAGCGGGTTGGTCCGCGTGTTTAGTGATCTACTCGACGAGTCCAAGTAGGGAATCGATGTGTACGAGCTGGCAGATGAAACCCAAAATCCCAGGGTTTAGGCACCCTATTTAAGTATCACATATTCTCCTTAGCCTCTGTTACTACCTCTCTTGAATCTAGAAAACCCTAATTGGTGTTTGCCCTCTTTTGTGTGTGTTCTTCACCTTGAAAGAAGATCCTTTCGGGTTAAGAGCTTGGAGTGCAAGAAGTTGGAGCTAGTGGCTGTTGTAGATCTGGATTCTTATTTGGGTTGGAATCATTTTCAAGGTAAAAAGTTGTTACCCTGATTCTCCTTTGAGTAGAACCCCTCATGGTTGGGTTTAGAGCCCTTTTTTGGGTTTTGTGGTGATTCTTTGTGTTGGGTCAAGATCTGAGGTTACAACCTCGGATCTGGACTCCTTTAGCCTCTCTTTATCATAAAGTTCAGTATTTTCCAAGCTATGACCTATCCCATTGCCTTAAGCCACTCCTTTTAGCTTGTTTTGGGTCATACCATCTTGCATGCACGTCAACTTTGCAACTTTACATGATAATCATTCCCTATAAGCTTAGATCTGCAATTTGGAGCCTTTGCATGACTTAAAAAGCTTCTGTATGGATGAGGTATTTAAGGTACTCTGCGAGTCGAATGGTTGACTCGACAAGTCATCTAAAGATGGTCATGGACTCGACGAGTTGGATGAACAACTCGACACGTCTGATGAAGATTGCCTTAGACTCAGCGAGCCTGTATAACGGCTCGGCGAGTCGGTTAGGGTTTTCCCAAATCGTTAGGTGTGTATAAACTTGTCGAGTTGCACGCGGGAAACCTCGGCGAGTGGTCTCAGAGCTTCGATCGTGAGCCTTAGGAACTCGACGAGTCACTCTGGTGACTTGGCGAATGGGGAAGTATTTAAGAAACTCAGTGAGCAGCTGAGGGTACTCGACGAGTTAAGGTCAACATGGACTGTTGACCTTGACTGATGACTTTGACTTTTACCATGAGTTGACCCGTTGACTTTTGAGGACTGTTTTGGAAAGATTGGAGATTTACGAGTTTGGTTCGTAATAAATATAGGTGGTGGTGTTCATGTCAATGATCCGAGAGTTTAAGCTTATTCTAGTGAGTTGACGTTGAAAGGTGAGTTATCCTCACTATATTTAAGGGTCTAAGGCACCAAGGCCGGCCCTTTGGAATGTATTTGGTTATGTTATGCTAGAATGATCTGCTAGATCGGTACCCAAGAGGGTAGAATAATATTATGTGATATGTGGTATGAATTGTTAGATCGGTATCCTAGTAGATATGATGATATGATGAGCTATGTGGTAGGATATGTTAGATCAGTATTGTCTGTAGACTGTTATGTGATTATCTGTTATATGTGCACATGTCTGTTTGGTGGTTGAGGTTTATCTGCTTCATGCAGAGGCCAATAGACCGGGGCATTCCAACCTATTGGTTGAGGGCCTGGGGTATTCCATCCCGAGGATGATTGGACCCATAGTGTGTTGGCATTCCAACCTGCTGGTTAAGGGTCTGGGGTATTCCAACCCGATGGTTGACTGGACGCATTGTATACTATGTTTATGATGATATGTATATTTATGAGTACAGATATTTTGGCGGAACTCACTAAGCTTTCGGGCTTACAGTTTCAGTTTGTTGTTTCAGGTACATCAGGGGATCGAAACAAGTTAAAGGCGTGATCGTACCGATCCTTTCATTTTGATATGTATTCTGGGAAAACTCTAATAAAGACTATTTTAGATACAAACATGTAGTAACTATTGGTTTTTAAATATTTTTGGAAACTTTAAATTTGGCTTAAATTTTATGGGTGTTATAAGTTGGTATCTGAGCCTTGGTTTGAGCGAATTGGAGGAATACTCGTGTGTATCAAGTCTCAAAATAAGGAAAGATTTTCAAAATAAAATTCTAAAGGGTTTTCAAAATAACTAAGGAGGACGCGGATTGTACGATCAGTCAGAGTCAGTAAGTAAACCCCAAAATACCATATCAGTTATTTGATTATGTGATAAGTTAGCATAGCTTGCTAGTACTAGACTAAAGATCTTTAGGAATTGCTTGATAGGATTGCCTAATATCATGATCCCTGGTAGCCTAGGGTTTCCTTTATATGAGATTGACATCATTACTATAGTTACTTGTGTATGCATCACAGTAATATATAGTTAAGATCTTATAGCCTGAGAATGTTTGATTTGGCCTTATGTTCTTTTCTTAGTGATTAGGGCCTATGGTAGGATTGGATATTCGAAAGTCTATATGGTGCAACATTATGTATGGATAGCATACATCAGTGCTACAGGATTGGTTGAAGTTTCATGGTCGGGTGATTGCGTGAGACCGGTAGGTGAGTTGTGAGATAGTTAGCCTTCCTCTAGGGGTAGGGTTAAACGACCGCCATGTGTATGTTTACTGTTAGGGCGTTGTGGTGATACTTGAGACAAATATGGGTTGGTGTGGAAGGTAGTATGGGCCCGTAATACTGAAAGCACCGGACCCATACGTGTAGCAAGGAAGTCACAGCCCCTAGGATTTTGTAGGGAGTTGGTTCCCAGTCATTTCGCGGATTTTCTGATATTTTCCTGTTGTATTTTCAGTATGGTGGTTACTAGGCATTTCATGACTGGATCCGGATCGGGATCGGGTGAGATTGATCAAGATGCCCCAGTGGCATCCAAGATTATCGTCCAGGGAGATACAGTGATAATAGAGGATCGGGTCAGAGAGATCAGCCGAGATGAGGTGGTCGAGATTATCCGGAGCCAAATTTTGGAATTATTTGGGACTATTACGTCCGCTATGATGGAGTACTTTGACGAAATATATGCAACCCTTGCTGAGACGGCTGCCGCAGCAGCTGCATTAGCGGCAGGAGGAGGAGTAGGATCCGGTCGTGACTTCCAGTACAACGACTTCGATAACACGAAGCACCCTACTTTTGATGGGACTGAGGACCCCATCAAGGCCATAAGGTGGATCTCTGATCTAGATGGGTGCTTTTTCACTTGTTCATGCTTTATTGACCAGAAGGTCAAGTGTGCCCTGAACCCGCTGAGGTTTGGGACCAAGGATTAGTGGATATTGACGACTGGGTTGTACACTGATGACCAGAGAGCTGCTGTTACTTGGGAGTAGTTCAGAGATATTTTTGCTAGCTCGTTACGTTCCTCAGGTCGAGAGGGAACAATTGGCTCAAGAGTTTTTGAGTTTGAGACAGGATGGAGAATCGGTGATGGTGATCACCCGCATGTTTACTGAGAGGGCGATGTTCTGTGCAGAGTTTACTTCAGAGTAACCTTAGATGACTCATTATCTGAGCATTCTCAAGATCGATATCTGACAGTTTGTGTCTACCCAGCAATGTGGTACTCTTCTAGAGTTACAGGAGGCTGCGAGGCGACGTGAGTTGGAGATCGAGCTGCAGTTGAATGAGCAGCGGTAGGCCCCGACACAATCGCAGTCAGCGTCGAAGCAGTCCAAGACCACTGATAGCAAGATTGGAGGAGAGTCAGGCCGCACTTGTGGAAAGTGCGGAAAGGTTCATTTAGGGGTGTGTCGATCAGGGAGTGGGTGCTACCGATGTGGCAAATAGGGCCATTTAGCCAGGGATTATAGACAGCAGACACCAGCTTCAGGAGTCAAGCTTTGTTATCATTGTGAGAAGGTGGCCCATATGAAGGCCCAATGTATATTATTAGCTGCCAAGCCGACGTTGACTCTGACGCCGGCCACTTTGAGGATCGTAGATAGGAGGCTAGTGAAGTTAGATCCTCCGAAGGCTCAGGGGTGTGCATTTCAGCTTACGGCCGCAGAGGCCAAGGCAGCACTGGATGTGTTTGCTAGTATGTTTCTATCCTTTGCCTTAACTTTCATGCCGCTATTATGCTTATTTGTTGTACCTGTGTTAGGTATGTTCTTAGTGAACTCATTGCCTGTTTTGGTACTTTTTGACTCGGGAGCGAGTCGTTCTTTCGTATCCCAGGCTTTTAGTAGGGAGTTTAGTGCGCCATTTGGTGAGCTGGAGTCTCCGTTGTAAGTCTCTATTGCCAACGAACATGGGGTTTCTACTTCTTCAATCTTCCGAGGATGTAAGATGAATATCTTTGGAGTGTCCTTCCCAATAGATTTGATTCCTATTCCCATGAAGCAAGTATGTGTGATTATAGGGATGGATTGGCTTAGTCATTTTGGTGCTATGATAGATTGTGAATGCCAGAGAGTGGTAGTTCGAACCCTAAGTAGCAGAGAACCGATTGTATATGGGGAGGGCACCAAAGTTGGTTCGGGGTTCTTTTCGGTTGCCAAGGCTCGGCAGTACATTCTGCACGGGTGTGTGGGGTTTCTGGCGTATGTGGTGGATACACGAGCCAGGGATCAAATTTCAATTTCCGAGGTTCTATTAGTCAGGGTGTTTGCAGACGTGTTTCCGGAGGAGTTGCTAGGGATACCTCCGGAGAGACAGGTCAAGTTTAGGATTGACCTGGTGCCTGTGCGGCCCGTATTGCCAAGGCGCCATACCGGTTGGCACCACCTGAGATGCAGGAGCTGTCATCATAGCTGCAGGAACTGTTGGGCAAGCAGTTCATTCGACTTAGCAGTTCTCCATGGGGAGCACCGATTCTCTTTGTCAGGAAGAAGGATGGATCGCACCGGATGTGCATTGACTATAGGGAGTTGAACAAGTTAACGGTAAAGAGCCGTTATTCACTTCAAAGGATAGACGATCTCTTTGATCAGTTGCAGGGTGCATCTTGGTTCTCCAAGATTCACTTGAGTTCGGGGTATCACCAGGTCCATATTAGAGATTAGGACGTGGAGAAGACCGCGGTTCGAACTTGTTATGGTCATTACGAGTTCATAGTGATGTGTTTGGGCTCACCAACGCACAGGCAGTGTTCATGGAGCTGATGAATCGGGTCTACAGACCGATGCTTGATCGCTTAGTCATAGTGTTTATAAATGATATCTTGGTGTATTCCAAGACCAGAGAGCAGCACGAGGAGCACCTCATGGATTTGTTGGAAATTCTGAGATGAGAATGGCTGTATGCCAAGTTCTCAAAGTGTGAGTTTTGGTTACTAGAGGTCCAGTTCCTGGGACATCTTGTTAACCAAGAGGGGATTTTGGTCGATCCGGCCAAAATCGAGGTAGTTATGCAGTGGGAGGTTCCGAGGTCCCCTTCAGATATCAGGAGTTTTCTGGGGTTAGCAGGGTACTACCGGAGATTCATTCGAGACTTCTCCAAGATTGTAGTACCCCTCACTCGTCTGACGAGGAAAGGGGTGGATTTTCGGTGGGGCCTAGAGCAACAGAGGGCGTTTGTGACCTTTCGATAGTGTTTGTGTGAGGCTCCAGTTTTAACACTCCCCGAAGGAGTTGAGGATTTTGTGGTATTCTGTGATGCATCCATCACATGGTTGGGGGCGGTCCTCATGCAGAGAGGACAACTGATAGCTTATGCATCACGACAGCTGAAGCCACATGAGATGAGATACCCTACACATGATCTGGAGTTGGGAGTGGTGGTTTTCGCTCTCAAATTTTGGAGGCATTACCTGTATGGGGTCTGTTGTACCATATGTACGGACCACAAGAGCTTGAGACACATCATGGACCAGCCGAATCTGAATATGAGGCAGCATAGGTGGCTAGATGTAGTTAAGGACTACGATTGCGAGATCCTTTACCACCCCGGTAAAGCGAATGTGGTTGCGGATGCTTTGAGCTGCAAGTCAGCTGGGTCTTCCACCCCAGCAACATGTATGAGGATATTAGTGGATTCTCCGCTTGTGGGATTAATCAGAGATGCCCAGCTTGAGGGCATTGGACTGGAGAACTTGAAGATGGAAAGGATCAAGGGAGAGAACACCCGGTTTATGAAGGATAGTCGGGGATTATTGACCCGATGCGGTCGGGTTTGGGTTCTGATGTCTGGTGGGGTCCAACAGACAGTCATGGAGGAGGCTCATAACTCTCATTTCTCTATACACCCGGGGGCCACCAAGATGTACCGAGACCTGAGTTTGAGTTATTGGTGGCCATGTATGAAACGAGAGATCACTTGGTATGTCGAGAGGTGCTTGACCTGTTGGATAGTCAAGGCCGAGCATCAGAGGCCGCATGGTTTGCTGTAGCCCCTCGAGATTCCCATGTGGAAATGGGAGTAGATCACGATGGATTTCATTACCAAACTACCAAAGACAGAGAAGGGGTTTGATGCCATATGGGTTCTTCAGACAAAAAGCTGGCTGACTTGTATGTTTGTGAGGTAGTCGCTCGCCATGGGCTTCCGGTCTCCATTGTTTCAGACCGAGATGTTAGATTTAACTCCCTTTTTGGCAGAAGTTCCACGAGGAAATGGGCACATGGCTACACTTTAGCACATCGTTTCATTCGCAGACCGATGGTTAGAGCGAGTGGACCATCCAGACCCTCGCGGATATGTTGAGGACATGCGTCAATGATTTCGGTGGGAGCTGGGATTCCCACCTACCTCTCGCAGAGTTTTCCTACAACAACAGCTATCATTCCAGCATCGGCGCCCCGCCTTTCGAGCTGTTTTATGGGAAAAGATGTCACACTCCAGTTTGTTGGGGCGAGGTCGGACACAGGTTGATAGGGCGGACGGAGGTAGTATTGCAAACTACCGAAAGAATCCAACAAATCAGACAGTGATTGGAGACTACCCAAAGCCAACAGAAGAGTTACGGCGACAGACGCCGTTATGAGTTAAAATTTCAAGTGGGTGATATGATACTCCTGAAGGTCTCACCCTAGAAGGGTGTTATCCGCTTCAGGATGAAAGTGAAATTGGGTCCCCGTTACATTGGGCCATTCAGGATCATCGCCAGGGTCGGCAAGGTGGCTTACAGGTTAGAGCTACCAGAGGAGCTCAGTAGGGTACATAGCACTTTCCAAATCTTGCAGCTGCGAAAGTGCATCATGGATCAGGAGGTGGTGGTGTCATTGGATGATATCCAGGTTGATGAGCACTTAAATTATGTGGAGAGGTCGGTGGCCATTCTGGAAAGGAAGATGAAAGTACTCCAGAACAAGGAGATACCATTGGTGAAGGTGCAGTGGGAGCATCGAAGAGGATCCGAGTGGACGTTGGAGCCGGAGGCCGAGATGCGGCAGCATTACCCGACATTGTTTGCCTCGGCGGACTTCAAGGACGAAGTCTATTTCAAGTAGGAGAGAATTGTAATTCCCTGGTCTTCAATTAATAGACTTACATAAGAACTTTCTTGATTTCAAGGTCTACTCGACGTGTTGGTAGCCCTACTCGTCGAGTAGCAGCGGGTTGGTCCGTGTGTTTAGTGATCTACTCGACGAGTCCAAGTAGGGAATCGATGAGTACGAGCTGGCAGATGAAGCCCTAAATCCCGGGGTTTAGGCACCATATTTAAGGATCACATATTCTCCTTAGCCTCTCTTACTACCTCTCTTGAATCCAGAAAACCCTAATTGGTGTTTGCCCTCTTTTGTATGTGTTCTTCACTTTAAAAGAAGATCCTTTGCAGTTAAGAGCTTGGAGTGCAAGAAGTTGGAGCTAGTGGCTGTTGTAGATCCGGATTCTTCTTTGGGTTGGTATCATTTTGAAGGTAAAAAGTTGTTACCTTGATTCTCCTTTGAGTAGAACCCCTCATGGTTGGGTTTAGAGCCCTTTTTGGGGTTTTGTTGTGATTCTCTGTGTTAGGTCAAGATATGAGGTTGCAAGCTCAGATCTGGGCTCCTTTAGCCTCACTTTATCATAAAGTTCAGTATTTACCAAGCATTTACCTATCCCATCGACTTAAGCCACTCCTTTTAGCTTGTTTTGGGTCATACCATCTTGCATGCACGTAAAGTTTGCAACTTTACATGATAATCATGCCCTAGAAGCTTAGATCTGTAGTTTGGAGCCTTTGCATGACTTAAAAAGCTTCTGTATGGATGAGGGATTTAAGGTACTCGGCGAGTCGCATGGTTGACTCGGCGAGTCATTTGAAGATGGTCATGGACTCGATGAGTCTGATGAAGATTGCCTTAGACTCGGCGAGCCTGTATAACGGCTCAGCAAGTCGGTTAGGGTTTTCCTAAGTCGTTAGGTGTGTATAAACTTGTCGAGTTTCACACGGGAAACCTCGGTGAGTGGTCTCAGAGCTTCGATCGTGAGCCTTAGGAACTCGACGAGTCACTCTGGTGACTCGGCGAATGGGCAAGTATTTAAGAAACTCAGCGAGCAGCTGAGGGTACTCGATGAGTTAAGGTCAACATGGACTGATGACCTTGACTGATGACTTTGACTTTGACCATGATTTGACCAGTTGAGTTTTGAGGACAGTTTTGGAAAGATTAGAGATTTACAAGTTTGGTTTGTAATAAATATAGGTGGTGGTGTTCTTGTCAGTGATCAGAGAGTTTGAGCTTATTCCTGCAAGTCGACGTTGGAAGGTGAGTTATCCTCACTATATTCAAGGATCTAAGGCACCAAGGCCGGGCCTTGTGAATGTATCTGGTTAAGTTATGCTAGAATGATCTGCTAGATCGGTACCCTAGAGGGTAGGATAATATTATATGATATGTAGTATGAATTGCTAGATAGGTATCCTGGTAGATATGATGATATGATGAGCTATGTGGTAGGATCTATTAGATCAGTATTGTTTGTAGACTGTTATGTGATTATCTTTTATATGTGCACATGTCTGTTTGATGGTTGAGGTTTATCTACTTCATGTGGAGGCCAATAGATCAGAGCTTTCCGACCTATTGGTTGAGGGCCTAGGGTATTCCATCCCGAGGATGATTGGACCCATAGTGTGTTGGCATTCCAACCTGCTGGTTGAGAGCCTGGGGTATTCCAACCCGATGGTTCACTGGACCCATTGTATAGTATGTTTATGATGATATGTATATTTGTGAGTATGGGTATTTTCGGGGAACTCACTAAGCTTTCAGTCTTAGAGTTTCAGTTTATTGTTTCAGGTACATCAGGGGATCGAGGCAAGGCAAAGGAGTGTTCGTACCACTTCTCACATTTTGATATGTATTATGGGAAAACTCTAATAAAGACTATTTTGGAAACAAACTTGTAGTAACTATTGGTTTTTAAATGTTTTTGGTAAGTTTAAATTTGGCTTAAATTTTATGGGTGTTATATGTACCGAAACCATCTTTTCTTCCATGAGTATACCTTTCGCTTCCACCTCATTAAAGTTTAAACAAGCAAAATAAAGTGAATGCTCAATCTATTTTTTTCCTATTTATTCGAGCACAAAATTATACTGAACGCTCCGTATAATTCACTTCATCCATCAAAAGACGAACGTTCGGTTGAAACTTTATGTATACTTTTTGTGCATTTCATTTTTCCTTTCTGCTTTTATTACTTTTAAGAAAAAAATCAAAAATACTAAAATATTTTTCCTTTCTATTTTTATTTCTTTTTCTGAAATATCAAAAATGCAAAAATATTTTCTTTTATTTGTGTAAACTATATTATTATGCATTTGATGCTTGTGTCAACAATGCATCATGGGGAAGGTATAATATCTTAATCTATATACTAGCTAAGTGTCCCTAGAATCAAGCTATTTTATGTTGCCCAAAGCCTCATTTGACTCTACAGTGAAGCCTTAATGGATCGATATACACCAATCGTTTCTTCCCAATTAGGCTGCTAAATTCACTTAAGTCATGAGCTACCTTACTCATCTCATATTGAGTTAAGAGTTATCTGCTTGGTCACTTTCGTATAGTAGAGGTACTTTCAATTCTTTAATCACCTCACCATTTTTCTCCATTACATTCGTTTCCATTAAATGTAACCCTTGAGGCTCTCAGAAATTACCACTGAGGTTTATGATTACACAACATTTGTGTTGATGATCTTAGTTTCGTTTAACCACGTACTAAGTGAGACTCACAATCCAACACCATAATGAATTGACGGTGAACAATTGAATGTTCTTGTTTTTCACTCTTGCATTAACGAAACCACTCTTGTGGTATGTACCAAGAAATTGCTTTTATTTTTTTGTGAGATCTTTATGAAATTTTCTACAACTAAGGATTTTCAACCCAAAAGATCAAGTTTTATTTTGTTTTTGAGATTACTATAATTTCACCAAGTCACTATAAACGATTCACACCTACTTGATGTTATAGGCTACAATGGCCACACACGTACTTCACTCAACTTTTGAACTTATGTCAAGTTTTGTAGTTTGGTTGAAGAGAAAGCCACCCTTAAAGCCGAACTTAAAAGATTCCTTTCAATGTTTTTGGACAAACAATTGATCGTACTTCAACGGGAAACCACACAAACACTTCTTAGTCTCTCTTGTATTGAAGGAAGCGATTCATGCCCGGGATCCACAATTTTGTGTCACTAATGACATCACTTAAATCCCACAAATATAACTTGTTTTATTTCTTTTTCTTTGGCACACTCTTGCATGAGAATCTCTTGATTTTCCAAAAGTCTTGTTTGTGGTACTTATGACATTTTCAGTTTCGCAGATATTTTATTGTTTGCTTCCAAAAGTTAACTAAAGGCGAAAGGGTATATGGTATCATATTGTGAATATTGGGAACTGAAACGTTAGGAACAAGTTATTGATAACATGACACACTTTGAGGATAAGAATTTAAACCAAAAAGGCGCGTGAGATTTGAAACGTCCCTATCATCACGTTGTCTGACAACTGTTTCGGAGGAACGGTTGTCACTTGCACTTTTTCAGGCACCGTTTCAGAGTTGGTTACGCAATCGTCATCACTATTTTATCTCTCCTGATAATCGTATAAAAGGATTTCCCATAAGGATTTTTCTTCACCACTTACAAAAACCCTCGAGTATTCAAAAGGCAAAAACTCTCTACTGTTCGTCTTTCTCACCAAGCTTCTACAATGGCAAAACCATCTTCAGTTCAAGAACACACTGCCCAATCCACTCTCCTCATGATCAAACCCAACCAGAACCTGATCATCAACTTGATGCCTTTCAAGTATGATGAATTCCTGCTCCAGATCGTTGAATGTCTGAAATACTCACCACTGGTAACCTCTTTAACCAATTTCGATATTGTTCCTATCTTACTCTTATCTCAGGTTTACTCTTCGGCGAAGTATGTTAAGGATGAAGAATGTATTATGTTCGAGATTTTCAATAAAAAAACTTATGTCTCCAAAATTAGGTTTTGCTCTCTGGTAGGGCTACCCGATATGGACTCCATGGTGAATCCTGACTTGATTACTACATCTCAACTCTTCGAAATGTTCTATAACATGGTGTACACTGATCTTCGCTCTACTATCATAAGGTCAAGAAATCTTGCATTCCTCCTCAATGGAAAGGGTTTTTTACCCTTCTCTTTAAGAGCTTTTCAGAATGAGTAGTTGGATCCGATGCGGCTACCAAAGCCTTCATCACCATTCTCTATGGTCTATATCATGGCATCAATCTTCATTATTGATCTATTATCTAGAATCAGTTGGTTCAAAGTTTGAATTCTTCTTCTCGTCACACCGAGATTTGATGTGGAAGATTATGGACCATCATTACCCAAAAGGCTATGGAGAACTTTCGAGTTCCTGTGATGGCGGATTCTTTAATGTCTGCCATTGCTACTTTACACACCACAAAGATCATCGTATCAGACGCTTCAAAGTTTGCTTTTATCGGGTCAATTCATGAGTCAATGTATAGGTGTGTTTTAGATGCAAGCAAAATTATAACTGAATACAAGAAAATTCCAGCTTCAGTTCCAAGGCCCCTTACTTTGGAAATGCAATGCTCCGTTTATGAAGATGACAAGTCAAAGAAAGGAGGTAAGAAAGCAGACAAAAGAAAGGAAATTCATGAGGGACCCTCATTTAAACCGGAACGCCTAAGAAGTGAAAGGCTCAAATGGCTGAACCTTCGGCTCGTAAGAAGCAAAAGCTGCAAAAGATGACTCTCAAGCCGAAAGCTCCGTCATCAAGAGATAGTGACTGCGTTCCCTTGGATCAGGATGATCGGGTTGAACATGAAAAGGAGCACAATGAGTCGGAGGATTCGGATCCTGAAGACTCACCTGAGGTAATCTTTACTAAAATTGTTCCATCTCCACCTCCTTCTCCTAAATACATTATTATGCCTATTTCTATTTCTCCCTGCCCACCTCCTGTTTCATCTCAACCACCCACTTCTACACCTTTACCACCACCAATTTTCACCAAAAAAACTCTTAGCACCACTACCACTACCTCAGTCGGACCTTCTGTTAACATTAACGCATCTGATGCGGGGCCAAAGACATCAAGTTTCACCACATCTACTAAATCTCCAGTTTCTCCTCAACTGCATGGTTCCAAAGATGTTCTTTGGGGAGAAGGCTTTAATTTCGACACATTCCATTACAGTCCTTTCTCTATTTAAGACGATAGTGACGAAGATGGTCCCATTACTCAGAAGGAATTGAAGGCCCTGAACGAGAAACCGGATTCTATCCTTTCTTCTTCCATTATTTCTTCCAGCAAAGTTTACTCTGAAGCCGCTGTCAAGGGTATGCTTGACACCCTTGTTAAGGAACATGCTTGTAATCTTGACAATGCCAACAAAGCAGTTGAAAATTCTACTCAATCTTGTCTACGAGTGGCCGAAAAAGTCGATAAACTAGTCTCTGAAACAAAAACGTTTCTAACCGAGATCAACACAGTTGCAGTAAACAACGCTGCTACCATGAATGATGCCATCGTCAATCTCAACGCTTCACTGCGAAAAGAACGAGAGTCCATTGCGCAACTTCGGGCTGATAATTCTGCTGAAATCTCTGCATTTCAAAAGTCTATCTTCAAGACTTTCTAAATTTCAAGAAGACTTAGCAATTGAAAGCAAAATTATGGACCAACTTGCCATTCGTACAACTCAACTCAATACTCAATCTGTTAAGATCAAGCATGCCCAGCAGGAGGTAGACGAGCTCAAATCTAAGCGAACTGGTATAAAAAGCCTTGTGAGTGATGTTAACTCACTCTTATCCAACCTCCTAGAAGCTCATAACCCAATCCTGACAATCACCATCAGACGACATCTCGCTGACAAGCTTCGCCCTGCAATTGCTATCTTAAACAGAATAGAGGGTGTTTCGGAGGTCCCTGTCCTTCCAGAACAAAGGGGAGAGAAAACAAAGGACAAAAAAAGGTTGATAAAGGGAAGAAACCAATGGGAGATTCTGATGAAGGTGATGATTCCGAGGAAGAACAATTAAAACGAAAGGCTCGTGATCTTGAACTCAATGAAAATGATCGCATAGCGAGAGAAGCTGAAGTGTAACGTCCGGAAATCCATGTATATTATTTATTTACTTATTTATTTATATTTTTGAGCTACTCGATGAGTTGATGCCCCAACTCATCGAGTAGAGTCACGAAGTGCCATGAGGATTTAATGACCTACTCGACAAGTCCGTGGAGTCGACTTGCCAAGTAGGCGTTGGGATGAGAAACCCTAAATCCCCGGGTTTTGTGCCTATTTAAAGACACTTATAGCCTCATTTACGGCTACCCTTCCTTAAGATAAAACCCAAATCGACCTTTGAGCTTAGAGAGAGAGAGAGTGGTTGTAGTTGCAGGGGTTTTGACTCCATGGTCAATAAGTCTTTGTGCCAATCGCTTGGCACTGTCGAAAGTAGCAGGGTTGGATGCTAAGACGTTCCCCTGGTACGGAGGCACTAGCCCCCATACATACCGCTCAATCTTTTTCCCCTCAGTGGGAACCATATTGG
This sequence comes from Lactuca sativa, assembly GCF_002870075.4. Lineage (NCBI taxonomy): Eukaryota > Viridiplantae > Streptophyta > Magnoliopsida > Asterales > Asteraceae > Lactuca > Lactuca sativa. The sequence continues at coordinate 295,069,332 of NC_056630.2, read as the reverse complement.
GGCATAGGGCCACCAGTTCGCTAAAGCGGGCAGTGTAAGCGATCACGTTGGTGCCCTTCATAGTCAGGTTCCAGAGTTCATGTTCTAACTTCTGGACTTCGCCCCTAGGGTAGTACTCCTCAGTCATGAGGTCCTTCATCGTTGCCCAGCCCATGTCGTTAGCCACGACGAGAGTTAGGGCTTTGACGTGGCCGTTCCACCATGTTAGGGCTTTATCCTCGAAGGTGCATGCGGCATATTTCACTTTGAATGCTGCAGGGCACGAACAGATTTCGAAGACTGATTCAGTCTTCTCGAACCATTGCGAGAGAGCAATGACTCCGCCGGTGCCATAGAAAGGCTTCGGCTTGCAGTTTGTGAAATCCTTGTAAGAGCACTCCCTTGAGCGCACAGGGATTTCGATCGGAATAGATTCCACAGGGGTTCCACCTCTGCTAGCATCAGACGAGTGATACTGAGCCATGGCAGTTGCCACTGCTGCAGCTACGGCAGCATTCAGGGCTGCAGTATCGATGACTACAGGTGGTGGAGGCGGTGGAGGTACAGGATTATTCCTATTTCTGGGAGACTTGCAAGGAGGCATCCTTCAGCTATAAGTTTATAAAAACAAGAAGGATGATAAGGATCAATTTGTAAGCAATGTAAGAGGGACCCATGGACTAATTTCCCATAGCCCAAAAGTTGAATGAGTGTTTGAAATCACAATAAGAAATATTAGTAGGAATACACAAGTGTACAAATTTTCCCACAGATTAGGTAGATTTCAATAGTACGGGCATTACTAATGTAATAAGTTCAAGGAAAAATAGACCTAACAGTAGGTCTTACATCATACCATAAGGACAATACTGACAGTCCTAGATTCCTAATTAGAGTACCGAAAGTTAGGAATATTTTACAAACAAGTGCCACTTAGAGCACATAAGTTCAAGGCTATCCCTAAATCAAAAGACAGAGATGTACTAGACATCATCTAATGGCGATGGGAATTCCTCGGGCGATCCCTGAGGTCGGACACTTGGCGAAACACCTCTTGAAGGTGTCGGTCCTGAGCTCTTTGACGAGCTCGAAGTTCTAAGACTTCAACACGGGAGGCAGCCAGCTGTTGCTGCAGAGTTTCGTTGGTTCTCCGGGTCCGTTCCATGTCTTCTTCAAGACGGCGAATGCGGACTGTATTGACGCCTGAATTGGCATCAATCTCCATGACCCGGTCGATGGCTGCTCGACCTTGCTCGACATTACGAGCTATTCTGCGGATGATCACAGGCAGAGCTCTGTCAGCAGAGCCACCATCGCTGATGTTTTAGAAGGTTCGGTCCCCAAAGTATGGTAAGGGCTGACCCTGCTCATCACTCCAGCGATTCAGATTGTTTGCCCACATGGGTGTAGGACCTAGAAACGCTGGTCGAGGGTTGTTGTTCGGGGCTTGACCTATTAGCGGTAGGTTGTTAACTTCAGGCTCGGAGTCTGATCCATCCGAAAAGCCTTCTGCGAGGTGATCATCCAAAGGGATTGGATGGTCATCTTCAGGCTCTTCATCGATCCACCCGGCATTGCCTTCATTGGGGGAGTACGGGTCACCATGATGAAATCCATCCATTTAGATCTACGCGAGAAGAGAGGTATAAGAATATAGTATACGTGTAACTGATAGCACAAAATACTCCTATAGTATTTTAAGGTTAAGTTCTACTGATCTTCTTGTGGTATTGTTGGTAAGTTTTTAGACTTGTTAACATATCACAACCATTCTAGGGCATATGCTAATCACTCCTAGGACCAGCATAGTTGATCAGGCTATGCCATTCCCAGGACTGACCATACATCCCCGAGCTCACTTGTGATATTCAACAATCGTAATACTTTTGTTCTTGTCATTGTGACACTGATTTTAGTATAATGTAGACTAGTATACTTAATTAAATATTTTATTATTTAAAGTATAGACTCTTGGTCAGAGTGTTTTAGTCCCTTTTGGGTTTATAGATTAGTATATCTTTTATGGGTTGATATACTTGATTCACTATAAACAATGCTCTGATACCAATCTTTCACACCCCAAAATCTTGAACGGCTGAAACGTTCTGGGGCGGAGGACGTCATGTATAGTATCACAACACAGTAATTGTAAATAAGCAAACAACATCATCCATTGCATTAAATATATAATTTTAATACAAGTGTGTTCTGTACAGCTATAGACACCAAAAATAATGAAACACAAAATAATATGAGATGAGTCTTGAATGCACTCCATCTTCTCAAAAGCTGGCCTCGGTACCTGTCTACTGATGACCTGAGAATACAAGTTATTTTGAAAGAGTTTATTAGCATAAAGCTGGTGAGTTCATAAGTATTTTAGTGTCAATGTTTCTTGTAAAAACGTTTGAACCTGTCTCAATGTATAAGTTTGTAAAAATGTAAGTAAATGTTTGAAAGTGTTTGTAAAAGTTTGAATCAGTCAGAAAATCCTATATTTTCTATAAAAGTAACCTTCTACCAAGGCTAGGCTGTTTTGTAAACTTTTCTGTTGTAAAAGTGTGTGATTACCCAAATATAACTATCATTTGTTAAAAATATAGTTTGTACACTAATGCTTAAGTGAGGTTATCACTAAAATATGTAATGGGTAAATCATTGTAGTACTGTAGCTTTGTATATTAAGACTACTGCTGTACTAAATACTACTACCTTAAACCGGATTTATATTAAGGCATAATGTGATAAATTGCACCATGCTATCGACTAGTAACAACGACATAATGAATGGTCGTAATAAAAGAAATGACGTTTGGCACCCGCAGACCTGCAGGTCCGGCTGTAGCTAGCAGCAAGGTGTAGGATAGTCAATCCAGTATAGATCTATACGCAAACTCACGCTCTCCCTCCAAGAGAATTCTGGCTACAACTCGGGCCATGACATTTAAGGCATGCCCGATACAGTGGATCACAATTATTACGTATTTATGTATATGTATTGTTTCTCGTATATATGTATATGTATTGTTTCTCGTATCTCTGTATATGTATTGTTTCTAGTATATCTGTATATGTATTATTTCTAGTATATCTGTATATGTATTGTTTCTAGTATATCTGTATATGTAATGTTTCTTGTATATCTGTATATGTATTGTTTCTAGTATATCTGTATAGGTATGATCCTGCGTTACCCCGATGGTAACCAGCTAATGATGTACTGATGAGTAGGAATATGGAAGTACTTTTATGTCTATACATGTATATATGATATATAAGTAATATGGAAACGACCTTCGGATGGTCACCCGAAATCCCACCAGACCACATCCAAATCGAGGAAAAGGAAATAGGGCGGATGGCCTTCCTAAGCCCTTTAAACATTATTTATATATCTATACATATATGGGCATGCAATTGGATATATAAAAGCATAAATAAGTTTTCATAAAACATTTGAAGCAGTAATATAATTTCAAGAGAAGATCGACTTGATGTCGATCTATAAAACATTTCGAAGGCGTAAGTTGATAAAACAGTTTAAGTATAAGAAGCATTTGTTGAATCACAATCTATAAGTATGTTTGGATAGTAAAATCGTTTGTAAAACGTTTCAATAGTAAAGCAGATTGAACAGTGGTAAAAATCGTTGTTTTCCTAGTTATTAATCACATGTGATTAAATGCAATCACATGTGATTGAAGCAATAACTATAAGTATTTGACTTGTATCCCCCCCCCATAAAGTATTTAAAACACTTAAAATCATTTTAAAGGTTGATTCAAGGGGTATGAACTCACTTGTGGTGAGTCGTTTGAACTGCAGTGTCGGCTACCGTGCTAGGTGACAAACGGAGATTGGTTTACACGCACGAGCCTATTTATCATATAATAAACATATATATAACTAATTAGACATATAATAACTTACTAAATAAGTTAAGACACTTAGAAAACATTTAAACACTTTTATGAGTGTTTAGGGTTCAAATGGTTGCATCTAAGTTGCTACGGGACAAGGCAAAAGGGTTTGAAACATCAAATAGCCTTGTATAGGAGTTCACCATCCAACAAACCCCACACCTTGGAGTTTACGGCCGTAAACTCATAGCTTTATGGCCGTGAACTCCTCAAACGGTGTTTTTGGGTGTTTTGTGGTGTTATCTTGCATCTAGAACACTCCTATCTTTATTGGAATAATGCATGAAGTAGTTTTAAGGCTCTAGAACACTCCATAAGGGAGTTTACGGCCTAAGGTCCTTCACCTTAGAGTTTACGGCCGTAAACTCTAGGAAATTAATTGATTTGAGGCACTTAAACATCAAGAATGGCATCCATGATTTTATCTAAGGCTAATGGGGACAAGAGGCACACTTTGGTGCCTTCACTTGGAGTTTACGGCCCAAGTCATGTTCCTTGGCCGTAAACTCCTTTCAAGGAGTGATTTCAATGTGTTCTACTCTCCATTCTAGTCCCAAAGGTACAAGGTAAATTGTCTAAAGGCTCAAGGGTAGCTTGGAATGATTTTTGTCCCACAAAATGGGGTTTACGGCCCAAGAAGGGTTCTTGGCCGTAAACTCCTAAAAACTTATGGTTTTTATGGGCTTTTGATGTTCTAAACAAGCACAAGCACTAGTAGGTAAAGTCCTTAAGCATTTGGGGAAAGTTTTAGGGCATTTAAGCCCTTGAAAAGGGGTTTACGGCCCAAGGGAGTTCCTTGGCCGTAAACTCCTAGAAACTTATGTATTTGATGTCTTTTGATGCCTAAAATAAGCACAAGCCATTTAGGGTAAAGGTCTTTAAGCATTAGGGGGAGTTTAGGGCACTAATTGCCCTTAAAAAGGGGTTTACGGCCTAAGGTAGTTCCTTGGCCGTAAAATCCTAGAACTTATGTTTCTTGGATGCTTTTTGGCCTATAAAGATCATACTCTAACTCCTAAACAAGTCCTCTAACATAGGAATGGGTCTAGAAAGCATTAGAGTTCCATTTTGGAGTTTACTCCCCAAGAACGATCTTGGGCGGTTGTCACACCCCCGAACCAGACGGCGGAAACGTCCGGGGGCTGTCGTGACTCAATTGAATACCATAACATTGAATATATATGAAACAAAACAACATTCGTCACCATTCATCAACATAATACAACCAGTAGTGTTTACATGTCATACATTGTTTGAGATATTACATTTCCAAAAATTAATGTTGTTTGGTTCATTCAAAAATAAACTGCAACCGTCACTGAGCATGATATCCCTTGACTCACTGGTTTCCTGAGAATACAAGTATTTTGAAAAACGTCAACATATGAAATGTTGGTGAGTTCATAAGTAGTGTTTGAAATCGAATGTTTATATTGTTTGAAAAACCACCAGAAAATCCGATATTTTCTGAAAAGAAAAGCTTTCAAAACGTTTGTGAAGATCCATAGGTATGCTTGTTTGTTTCTATACTTGCAAAAATTGTTCATTTAAGATGTATGCGTTTAAAATCTGTATGTGATAAAAACCCTAGGGAAACCCGATGTTCCCCTAGTTCTTTTGAAATCCATTGAGTTGCGTTGAAACCTTTACAAAAATAGTAGTATCGGTCCCAAGCGACGTTGGAAGGTTCTCGAGCATTGATTATTTACTACAAACCCGCATTACACAAATGCCCGGTTTATAGATATACCAACGATTCCCGAAGGCGTCGTCAGTACTAATCACGTTATCCAATCGCCCGGACTATGAGTAGTCCCACATCCGAAGAGAAAGAGGTCACGAAGACCCCGGTAACTCTATTAACCGGCTGGGGAAATATGTGTGCGAGGGGTCCCCGACCCGCCTCGTAAAATGTGTAGACTTTTCTAGCAATACCATGGCCCTTGGGGTCCAATGATACAAGCCATTGAAAGTCACCCTACGTTGTGCCAAGTCGGTAAAACTCAACACTTCGTAGTAAAAAAAAATGTCTTCGGGCCTTAAGATCAGGTCATTGGGCTAGCTAGGCCCAACAAACAAGATTTTACACTTTTGGGGCCCGAAGATGGTGCGTAGACGTCTGTGCACACTCGTATGTATATGTATTACCAGTCGTTATTTGTATGTATCAAAGAGTTAGTAGTTGTAGATTTCCATTGGCTCGAGACCGAGCCAATTCGTTTAGCAACGACTTTTGGTATTGTAATGAGTTGTATTTCATTGATAGTTGAGGTGTCATTATTTGATCACATTGTACATAATGAATCAGCCTTGAAATATTTCTGTTTTCAGCCCCTCATCATTTGTAAAATTTACATTTTCAACCCTTTTATTTAAGTATTTCCCGGTTTGGTCCTTAAACTATTTTTCTTGACATTTTAACACCAAAAATTATTGAAATTAATATTTTCCAGCATATTTTTCAATGAAAACAGTTTTAGTCCCTGAAAATGCAGTTTTTCTCGGTTTTAGCCCATCTTTTCGCAATTTTGACAATTTTGGCCCAAAATGGAAAATTTTTGCAACTTTGGTCCCTTTTAAATTTAAAAAGCATTTTAAACCTTTGAAAAGGGTTTGGGACACTTATAGTCCACTGTTTTACAGAAAGTTACAGTTTTGGCCCTCCAAAACAGAAAAATTCGCATAATGGGCCTTATTGGGCCGAAATTTGCATTTTTAGCCCAATAGGCTTGAAATTTATGTTTTTAATCCACCAATTGAATAGAATTCCAGAAATAGCCTTATTGAAACTGTTTTGACACATTTCAACCATCAGAATCTGTAAAATGTCATTTTGGGCCCTTAATTTTGTATTTTTCACATTTTTGGCCCAAAATGTGTGTTTTTAGCTTAAAGAAAATTGTTGCTAACCACTTGGCTATTTATCTAGTACCACTTATTATGTAGGAACATATTTGAAGCTAATATCATAAAACATGAGTTATATCTCGGTTTTGAGGGGTTTAATGGCTAGATCCAACATTAAAACACATATAAGCATACATATAAGCATGGAAATCATACAAGGCATACAAATACATATAGATCTACACTTTGACTTGTATTCCCCCCCCCACAAAAACTCTTAAAAACAGAAAATAGGGGTATGAATCTCACCTTGGGGTGTTGTTTCGGTTTTTGGAAGAAAAGATGGAAGGAAAATGAAGTGTTTTTGGCCTTGGCTCCCTTTGATGAAGATCTTGAGTTTTGAGATGATTCTAGGGTGTAAGATCACGATTTTTATATAGATTAGGAGAGGATTTTGATAACAAAAGAATTTAAACCATAGATCTATGAATAATCTTACCTTAGATGATGATTTACTTGCAAAATCCTCTTGGAAAGTCCCTAAATTTCGAGATCTTTGGAGAGGGAAGAAGAGAGTTTCCTTGAGTGAACTAGAGAGAATTTGTGAGAGATGTTTGGTGTGTGGGTGTGTATGGCCGAGAGTGAGAGAGAGGAGAGAAGTGAGGTGATTGTGAAGTGATGCTTGCATGGGAAAAAGGAAGTATCTTGCATGGAGATCCTATGGACAATAATGAGGTGGCACACTTAAGTCAACTATCTTCAAATCCTCTTGGGCTTGGGTATTGGGCCGAGAATGGTGGGGAAAAAAAAGATTTTTGGGCTCTTTGCTCCTAAGCCCAATATTAGTGTTAATTAGGGTGTGTTTTAAGTCTAAAGGAGTGTAGTAGGATTTTTATGTTTTTATTGGACTAGTTTAGGTTATTCATGTATCAAGGCTTTTAATTTATTTAATTCTAGGCCCAACATGACCTAAAATGTTAAAATAAATAAGTGTGGGTCCAATTAGAGCCCAATTAGGGTTCTAAGCCCATAATAGTCTAATTGGAAGCTTATTGGCCCATTTGGATCCAATAAGGAAGTTCTAGCCTAAATTAGACTTAATAAGAACTTCTAGGGTCTCCAATTATTTGATGACTATTTGTACTCCTAGCATGTTGTATTTGATTGAAGTTTTTGATTCACATAAATTTGAATGTATAGATTACATGGCTCAAAATTTACAGTTGTGACATCATCCCCCCGTTAGAGGGAATTTCGTCCCGAAATTCTGTTTGAAAGCTAGATTTGAGAAAACTAGAATAGGTGAGGGTACTTCTGCTTCATCTGATCTTCGCGTTCCCACGTGAATTCTGGCCCACGCTTTGCGTTCCATCGTACCTTCACGATCGGGATGCGACTCTGCTTAGTACGCTTCATCTCCCTGTCCATGATTTCGATTGGTTCTTCGACGAACAAGAGATTCTCGTTGATTTCGATTTCGTCAAGAGGAACGACAAGGGTTTCATCTGATAGGCACTTTTTCAGATTAGAAACATGAAACACGGGGTGCACACCGTTTAGCTCCGGGGGTAGTTGTAGTCTGTAGGCTACCGGACCTATTCGGGCGACGATTTCGAAAGGTCCAATGTATCGCGGGTTTAGCTTTCCTCGTTTTCCGAAACGTATAACTCCTTTCCAGGGTGAGACCTTCAACAATACTCGGTCACCGACCTGGAATTCTAAGGGCTTTCGCCGTTTATCAGCGTAGCTCTTCTGCCGGTCGCGCGATGCCTGTAATCGAGCTTTGATCTGGACAATCTTTTCTGTGGTCTCGCGAATAATCTCCGGTCCTGTCATTGCCCTATCCGACGTATGTGTTCCTGCTAGCTGGGTGTCACCTACTTCAGCCCAACATAACGGTGATCTACATTTACGCCCGTACAGTGCTTCGAAAGGGGCCACCTTAATGCTCGAATGATAACTATTGTTATATGAAAACTCGATCAACGGTAGGTGGGTATCCCAAGACTTTCCGAAGTCTATTACACAAGCACGAAGCATGTCTTCAAGCGTCTGAATGGTTCGTTCGCTTTGACCGTCCGTTTGTGGGTGATACGCGGTGCTCATATCAAGATGAGTTCCCATTGCCTTGTGGAGCGACTGCCAAAAGCGTGACGTGAATCTACTGTCCCTATCCGAGATGATAGATTTTGGCACTCCATGAAGTCTTACAATCTCTCGTAGGTACAAACGCGTCAGCCTCTCCATCTTGTAGGACTCTTTGATGGGCAGGAAATGGGCAGATTTCGTCAGTCGGTCGATTATTACCCATATGGTGTCTAATCCGTCCGACGTCTTGGGCAGCTTGGTCACGAAGTCCATAGAAATCCCCTCCCATTTCCACTCAGGGATTGCCGGTTGCTGTAACAATCCGGAAGGTTTCTGGTATTCCACTTTCACTTTGGCACATGTAAGGCACTTACTAACATAAGTTGCGATTTCCGCCTTCATGTTAGGCCACCAATAGTGCTGCTTAATGTCCAAATACATCTTGTCCGAACCAGGATGAATGGAGTATCGTGTCTTGTGGGCTTCCTTCATGACGGTCTCTCTGAATCCTCCGATTTTTGGAACCCAAATACGGTTCATGAAGTAGTATACCCCATTCTCTTTGACTTCCAGGTTCTTCTCCATTCCGCGTAATGCCTCGCTAGTTTTGTTTTCCGCTTTCATAGCCTCTGCCTGGACTGATGCAATTTGAGTGGTCAGATGAGACTGAATGGTTATCGAGTGCGTTTTCGTACGGCGATTTGTGTATTCCTTTCGACTTAATGCGTCAGCTACCACGTTGGCCTTGCCTGGATGGTACTTGATCTCGCATTCGTAGTCGTTTAACAATTCCACCCATCTTCGTTGTCTCATGTTCAGCTCCTTCTGATTCAAGATGTGCTGGAGGCTCTTGTGGTCCGTAAAGATGGTGCACTTTGTACCGTACAGGTAGTGCCTCCAAATTTTTAGAGCGAAGACCACAGCTCCCAGTTCTAGGTCATGGGTCGTGTAATTTACTTCATGCGCCTTTAGTTGACGGGACGCATACGCTATCACTCTTCCACGTTGCATGAGAACGCAACCTAAGCCTTGATTTGACGCGTCACAGTAAACTACAAAATCTTCCGTTCCTTCAGGTAGAGATAGTACAGGAGCGCTGCAAAGAGCTTGCTTCAAGGTTCGAAACGCAATCTCTTGTTGGTCTGTCCACTTGAACGGCACACTCTTTTGCGTAAGCAAGGTAAGTGGCTTGGCGATCTTTGAGAAGTTTTGGATGAATCTTCTATAGTAGCCTGCTAGGCCTAAGAACTGACGAATTTCTGTGGGCGTAGTCGGAGTTGCCCATCCTTCCACAGCTTTGACCTTAGAGGGATCCACGTGAATTCCATCTTGGCTAACTACGTGACCTAGAAAATTCACGCTCCGTAGCCAAAACTCACACTTGGAGAGTTTGGCGTAAAGCCTTTCCGATCGCAGCGTTTCTAGGACTTGTCGAAGATGTTGGCCATGCTCCTCTTTGCTTCGAGAATAGACGAGGATGTCATCGATAAACACAATGACGAAGTTGTCCAAGAACGGTCGACAGATTCGATTCATTAGGTCCATAAATGCGGCAGGTGCATTTGTTAGACCGAAGGGCATTACGACGAATTCGTAATGTCCATAGCGGGTTCGGAAAGCGGTTTTAGGAATATCTTCTTCTCGGACCTTGAGTTGATGGTATCCGGACCGTAGATCTATTTTAGAAAAATAGCTAGCTCCTTGGAGCTGGTCGAATAAATCATCGATTCGCGGGAGTGGGTAGCGGTTTTTGACAGTGAGTTTGTTCAACTCTCTGTAATCGATGCACATTCTGAAAGATCCGTCCTTCTTTTTGACAAAGAGCACCGGAGCTCCCCATGGCGAGTAGCTAGGTCGGATAAATCCCTTGTCCAGAAGCTCACTGAGTTGGCTGGACAATTCCTGCATTTCAGCAGGAGCCAGTCGATATGGTGATTTAGCGAGGGGAGTTGCTCCTGGAACGAGGTCGATTCGGAATTCAACCTGTCTCTCTGGGGGTACTCCTGGAAGATCTTCGGGAAACACGTCCGGATATTCACACGCTACCGGGATGTCTTGGATGTTAGTTTCTTCTTTTGTCTTGTCCACTATGTGGGCCAAGAACGCTAAATTGTTCTTTCGCAGATGTTTTTGCGCTTTGATGCACGAGATGAGGCGGAGATTCGTACTGGGTTTGTCTCCGTAAATCACTAGGGTTTCGTAATTCGGGAGACGAAGGCGAACGGCCTTCTCGTGGCACAAAATCTCAGCATGGTGGGGGCTTAACCAATCCATGCCGATAATCACATCGAAACTCCTAATTGATACTGGCATTAGGTCTATTCGAAAGACGTGTTGGTTAAGGGTTAGGGTACATCCAGTGTAGATTTCCCTAGTGGATTCGGTTTTCCCATTGGCCATTTCCACCGTATAGGTTTCATTTAGCTTTTGGGGTTGTTGTTTTAGTAAATGTTTAAACTTCTCGCTTACGAAACTTCGCTCCGCTCCGGTATCAAATAAGATGCATGCATAAGTGTGGTTTAGGAGAAACGTACCGGTCACAACTGCGGGATCTTGAACTGCATCACTCTGACCCATAGTCAGCATTCTTCCTGTTCCTCTGTTTCCGGAGTTGTTGTTGTTGTTAGGGCAATCTCGACGGAAATGTCCCGTCCTTCCACACCCGAAACAGGTGTGGCTAGGCCCTGCGTTGTTGCCGCCGGCATTGGTGTTGTTGGTGTTGCGGTGATTGTTGTTGTTGTTCTGGTTGTTTCCCTGACTCTGGTTCTGAGAAGGATAAGTCCTGCAGAACTTTGCAGTGTGTCCCCTTCGGTTGCAACTGGTGCAATGGAACTCCTTACATTCTCCATGATGATGGAAGCTGCACTCATTGCACTTGGGAGCGCTACCGGAATAGGGCCTTGAAGCATTTGAAGCAGCTGAGGCTGGAGCATGTGAGGTGACTGGAACCGGCGCCGTAACAGCATTAACTGCCACTGTTTGTTGCCTTTTTGAGGTCTCGGGGCCCTGACGTCCCTTTCTTTTCTGGTTCCATCCCTTCTTACCATCACTCTCCTTCTTCTTCTCAGTCTCCACTGGTTTTTCGCCCCTTTTGTGGTTATGATCATATAGCCTCTTTGCCAATCTCTTCGCGCTGTCAAATGTTTCAGGGTTAGCAGCTATCACGTTCCCTTGAATGGGGGATGTCAATCCCCAAATGAATCGTTCAATCTTCTTCCCCTCTGATGTGATCATACCCGGGCACAACAGAGATAGTTCGCTGAATCTCGATATGTAAGCATCGATGTTCCCATTCTGCACTGTGAGATTCCATAGTTCCTGCTCCATCTTCTGTATTTCGCCTCGGGGGCAGTACTCAGCCGTCAACATCTCTTTCATCTCTGCCCAGGGAATAGAGTTGGCAACAGGGAGTGTCATAGCCTCCACATGACCATTCCACCAAGTGAGTGCTTGGTCCACGAAAGTGCAGGCCGCGAACTTCACTTTCATCTGCTCGGGGCACTCGCATATCTCGAATACCGACTCTACCTTCTCGATCCATCGCTTTAGGGCGATCACTCCTCCGGTACCGTTGAAAGTTCGGGGTTTAGCGTTCGCAAAATCCTTGTAGGTGCACGTTTTAGTGAGTCCTTGGTTCGTCCCGTTGTTCGAACTTCCGGATCCTTGCCCGTTACCTCCTCCGTTGTTCCCTCGGTGAAGTTGTGCCATAGCCGCTGTGACCGCAGCAGACACGGCTGCCTGGAAAGCAGTGGAGTCAACTTCCGGCGGGGTTGGTTCGGGATTTCCGCGAGTAGGTCGGAGGGGCATCTTCTTGTCACGAAACGGAAAGGTGTTGAGTGTACGTGGTTTCGGTGAGGTTGTGATCCTACTAACTAGGGGTATGGTACGGACTTAAGTACTTCTATCATTTAGCACACAATCCTAGATTCGCAACACATAGCAAACACGTAAAAGTTCACTAATATTATCCTATGTCTCTTCCACTATTGCAGACTAAACATACATTCTCTTTTTGGTGATATAGGGTACAATTTTTTTAGGTTCCCTGGCTATTCCGATCTCATCAAGACGTGTGTTAGTTTTACCTTGGAGAGAATGTAGTTGATCAGGCTACATTCGCCCCTTGGCATCACTAAGAACAGTCCCGAGTTGACCGAGATACCAGCATTATGGTGTTTGATTCAGCGTTAGGTCCTTACTCCTAATGCAGGCAAGTGTGTTTTATTTATTTGTTTTGTTCAGAGTTATGTTAGTCCTTCTTTTTGGTTTATAGTTGCATATCAATGTATGGCTCGACATGCTAGTTCACTATAAACAAAGCTCTGATACCAACCTGTCACACCCCCGAACCAGACGGCGGAAACGTCCGGGGGCTGTCGTGACTCAATTGAATACCATAACATTGAATATATATGAAACAAAACAACATTCGTCACCATTCATCAACATAATACAACCAGTAGTGTTTACATGTCATACATTGTTTGAGATATTACATTTCCAAAAATTAATGTTGTTTGGTTCATTCAAAAATAAACTGCAACCGTCACTGAGCATGATATCCCTTGACTCACTGGTTTCCTGAGAATACAAGTATTTTGAAAAACGTCAACATATGAAATGTTGGTGAGTTCATAAGTAGTGTTTGAAATCGAATGTTTATATTGTTTGAAAAACCACCAGAAAATCCGATATTTTCTGAAAAGAAAAGCTTTCAAAACGTTTGTGAAGATCCATAGGTATGCTTGTTTGTTTCTATACTTGCAAAAATTGTTCATTTAAGATGTATGCGTTTAAAATCTGTATGTGATAAAAACCCTAGGGAAACCCGATGTTCCCCTAGTTCTTTTGAAATCCATTGAGTTGCGTTGAAACCTTTACAAAAATAGTAGTATCGGTCCCAAGCGACGTTGGAAGGTTCTCGAGCATTGATTATTTACTACAAACCCGCATTACACAAATGCCCGGTTTATAGATATACCAACAATTCCCGAAGGCGTCGTCAGTACTAATCACGTTATCCAATCGCCCGGACTATGAGTAGTCCCACATCCGAAGAGAAAGAGGTCACGAAGACCCCGGTAACTCTATTAACCGGCTGGGGAAATATGTGTGCGAGGGGTCCCCGACCCGCCTCGTAAAATGTGTAGACTTTTCTAGCAATACCATGGCCCTTGGGGTCCAATGATACAAGCCATTGAAAGTCACCCTACGTTGTGCCAAGTCGGTAAAACTCAACACTTCGTAGTAAAAAAAAATGTCTTCGGGCCTTAAGATCAGGTCATTGGGCTAGCTAGGCCCAACAAACAAGATTTTACACTTTTGGGGCCCGAAGATGGTGCGTAGACGTCTGTGCACACTCGTATGTATATGTATTACCAGTCGTTATTTGTATGTATCAAAGAGTTAGTAGTTGTAGATTTCCATTGGCTCGAGACCGAGCCAATTCGTTTAGCAACGACTTTTGGTATTGTAATGAGTTGTATTTCATTGATAGTTGAGGTGTCATTATTTGATCACATTGTACATAATGAATCAGCCTTGAAATATTTCTGTTTTCAGCCCCTCATCATTTGTAAAATTTACATTTTCAACCCTTTTATTTAAGTATTTCCCGGTTTGGTCCTTAAACTATTTTTCTTGACATTTTAACACCAAAAATTATTGAAATTAATATTTTCCAGCATATTTTTCAATGAAAACAGTTTTAGTCCCTGAAAATGCAGTTTTTCTCGGTTTTAGCCCATCTTTTCGCAATTTTGACAATTTTGGCCCAAAATGGAAAATTTTTGCAACTTTGGTCCCTTTTAAATTTAAAAAGCATTTTAAACCTTTGAAAAGGGTTTGGGACACTTATAGTCCACTGTTTTACAGAAAGTTACAGTTTTGGCCCTCCAAAACAGAAAAATTCGCATAATGGGCCTTATTGGGCCGAAATTTGCATTTTTAGCCCAATAGGCTTGAAATTTATGTTTTTAATCCACCAATTGAATAGAATTCCAGAAATAGCCTTATTGAAACTGTTTTGACACATTTCAACCATCAGAATCTGTAAAATGTCATTTTGGGCCCTTAATTTTGTATTTTTCACATTTTTGGCCCAAAATGTGTGTTTTTAGCTTAAAGAAAATTGTTGCTAACCACTTGGCTATTTATCTAGTACCACTTATTATGTAGGAACATATTTGAAGCTAATATCATAAAACATGAGTTATATCTCGGTTTTGAGGGGTTTAATGGCTAGATCCAACATTAAAACACATATAAGCATACATATAAGCATGGAAATCATACAAGGCATACAAATACATATAGATCTACACTTTGACTTGTATTCCCCCCCCACAAAAACTCTTAAAAACAGAAAATAGGGGTATGAATCTCACCTTGGGGTGTTGTTTCGGTTTTTGGAAGAAAAGATGGAAGGAAAATGAAGTGTTTTTGGCCTTGGCTCCCTTTGATGAAGATCTTGAGTTTTGAGATGATTCTAGGGTGTAAGATCACGATTTTTATATAGATTAGGAGAGGATTTTGATAACAAAAGAATTTAAACCATAGATCTATGAATAATCTTACCTTAGATGATGATTTACTTGCAAAATCCTCTTGGAAAGTCCCTAAATTTCGAGATCTTTGGAGAGGGAAGAAGAGAGTTTCCTTGAGTGAACTAGAGAGAATTTGTGAGAGATGTTTGGTGTGTGGGTGTGTATGGCCGAGAGTGAGAGAGAGGAGAGAAGTGAGGTGATTGTGAAGTGATGCTTGCATGGGAAAAAGGAAGTATCTTGCATGGAGATCCTATGGACAATAATGAGGTGGCACACTTAAGTCAACTATCTTCAAATCCTCTTGGGCTTGGGTATTGGGCCGAGAATGGTGGGGAAAAAAAAGATTTTTGGGCTCTTTGCTCCTAAGCCCAATATTAGTGTTAATTAGGGTGTGTTTTAAGTCTAAAGGAGTGTAGTAGGATTTTTATGTTTTTATTGGACTAGTTTAGGTTATTCATGTATCAAGGCTTTTAATTTATTTAATTCTAGGCCCAACATGACCTAAAATGTTAAAATAAATAAGTGTGGGTCCAATTAGAGCCCAATTAGGGTTCTAAGCCCATAATAGTCTAATTGGAAGCTTATTGGCCCATTTGGATCCAATAAGGAAGTTCTAGCCTAAATTAGACTTAATAAGAACTTCTAGGGTCTCCAATTATTTGATGACTATTTGTACTCCTAGCATGTTGTATTTGATTGAAGTTTTTGATTCACATAAATTTGAATGTATAGATTACATGGCTCAAAATTTACAGTTGTGACAGCGGTAAACTCCCGGATCTTGTAATCTAAACATGTTATTGTTGCTAATATGCATTAAACAAGTATTGAAACACATATAGAAAAGTAGACTCACAATCTAGGATGAAAACCCGAAGATCCGTCAGAGAGAATATGGCTTTTCTCTATTTGGAATTGTGAATAATGAATTAATTTAATTCAGAAAACTATTTATAGTCCTGGAATATTTTGGCAGAAAATATTTTCATTCCTGATGTTGGACTGTAACAGTATGAAACTTTAAATGCCCAAGTTTCACAAAACCAGGAGTATCCACTCTCCTGATATCATCTAAAACATAAACCCTAATGTACACAAAATTTGTTCGGACAAGCTTGAAAATCACAGAAACTGAACTAGCTTCCATTGAATAGATGAGGTTCGTACAATGGAAATTTCGGGTTGTCACAAAGTGAGTGTGTAAGTGTGTGTTATTTATGTAGTCTAGATCTAGATCCTTTTTGTGTAACACCATATACATTCAATATATCTCTTAAACACCCAAATCATCATGTTCAATTGTGCAAGCTTTAATTCCGCATGCCAAACCATGTTCTTTGTCACTACAATTTGTATCAGAGCGGGTCTTCAAGATCAAGGTGATTTTTGAAGAACGATTCTCGGTTTGGCAATTTTTGTCGCAACTTGAACAATTTTGGTGAGTCTCTCTCTATGATCTCTCTTAATTTCGTTGAAATCGTGCGTAACGTTTTTGAATTTTGATCATTTGACTCGTTCGATCAAATTTTTCTTGAAAAACCCAGTTGTATTGATCCAATAATTTTTTTTTTTATCAAAACGCAATCCAATTTCATACTCATTTGCTCGATTTGATTCTCTAATTTTAATCGTTTGTTTCATTCGATTCTCAAAATTACTAATGTTCATTTGAATCGATTGTTGGTCCAAAAACTATCCATTATTGTTAATTGATCATTAAATCAAATTTGTGAAAAAATTGCTTGCATATGTTATCGCATTCTGATCTTGAGCCCGAAATGGAAGTCAATTACTGTTCATATCCAAATACTGAGCCCAAACTTGTTTTCGATCCAATATCTTAAAACAAAGAGCCCAAAAGTTTATTAAAATCAGCTATATGATTCGCTGATTCATGGTTCTTCATCCTGTACATATAAGGGTTGTACATCTATAATCCAAGCCGATTCATCTGTTGCGTTTTTGTTCTTGATTCTCGATTTCATTCCTTCATCTCTAATCATCATTTGTTGTTGATTGTTAACCTGAATTTTGAAATCGATTTCAGTAAATTTGTTGTATGATGATATCGGTTTTTGACTCAAAAACCGGTAAATGATTCATTAATCATGATGAAATTAATCAAGAAATGTCAAATGTTTGTGAAGAATATATGACGAACAGTGAAGTAATCTCATTTTGATCCAAAAATCGAATTGAGATAATCGGTTTTATTGTTTGTCGACAATCGCGAATGAAAGATCAAACCTTCAAAAGTCAAAATTGATTTGATCATAGTCAAAATCGGTTTGAGTGAATCGATTATGAATGTTGGGAATCGATGAGTCAGATTTAAGTCGATGATTGCAAGCAAGAATCGAGTTCGCATACCTGACGTAGAAAGAAAAGCTTGATTATTGAGGTCGATGTTCTTGTTCTTGATGAATCTAGAAGTCGAAATTAATTCTGGATGGAATCGATATTAGATATTGGGTTACATCGACTTCCGAGTATTATGATTTCAGAAAATTTTAGTATCGGTTGATGATCTGGATTTTGTAAATGAGAAGTGATGTCGATTTTTGATCTTGTGTCGAGTAGCAAAGGATCAATTAGTGATGATTGGAATTTGGATGTCGATTGATTATTGAGGTCGATTGTTGAAAGCGAGATAGTCAAAGCCTGAATCGATTGAAGTAAAAAGTGAGTTCGCAAGTTCAATTGATGATTTATGATGTATGTTGCTGTCGATCGATGCGAAGTCAAGAAAGAGTGGAATCGATTGATATCCAAAGACGATGGTCAAGAACATTCGCATATAAGGTTGTGATATGCGTCGTTCGCATCTAGTACCAATTTGTTTGTTTGTCAAACAAGATTCGCAATCTGTGATTTGGAGAAGTTCGCATCTTGGTCTCAAGAATAATGTTCGCATTTGATAACTGGGTTGATATAAAAGTGTTTCATTCGCATATAAGGTTGTAACATTGGATTCGCATTTGCTTATAACCATTGGATTCGCATTTGGTTATAGAGATTGGGTTCGCATATTTGGTTACTTGGGTTAAAAATGCGAAGTCACATGCGAAGAATGAATATGCGAAGCATCCGTTCAATGAAGAAGAAGGCTAACAGTTTCGCATTTGGTCCCTGATTTTTCCATGAAATGACCAAAGTAGCCCAACTTCGCAAGTTTGAAGAACATGCAGAAATTTTCAAAACGAGTACCTGTAGTTTCGCATTTTTGATAGTTTATACCCAACTTCGCAAATGGGGTCATAAAATGCTGAAATTGCAGAATTTTCAAATCTGGTCCCTGCAGTTTGTGCGAATTTACACATTTTACCCAGTTTCGCAAATGGGAGTGTGTTTCACATATTTGGCTGTTTTGGGCGCAACGGGTCACTGCAGAATTTTGAAATTGACAATTTCTACCCATTTTTGAGAAATTTTGTCAAAGGCGATCCGTGAACGAAGCTAAAAATTCAATATTTTTTGGATTTTTCGGATTGAAGCACAATGTTTATGCCACATGTTAAGGGGGAGCTTTGACATGAAAAATTCCGAATAGAGCACGTTCTTTTTCCTTGGAGTTTTATAATCAAATTTCGATTATAAAAAGGGGGAGAAGTTTTATATGGAAATTCGAACTTGAATTTTTCATATTAAGCGGATTTGAAGACCGAAGTAATCTTGCAGTTTTTAAAGCCTACGAGATGATGCAATTGGAAGTTCAGAAGTGATGTATTCGAAATGGGTTTGGTTTATTGAAGATTTTTGGGGTGTGTTTTTATGTGCAACTTTTGGGTGATTATTTGGAGTTAATCATTCGTCTCACATCCTAGAGCCCATATTGAAGAGTCATGGAAGATTTGAAGATTGAAGTTCGTTTCGACATGTGTCACCTTTGATGCTCGAACTGCGTAGTGCTTGATTTTGGAAGATTTGAAGTGGGTCATTCATTCCTAACTTTGATCGGGAGAATGTTGGGGTTGCAAAGTTATTCATTCATGACTTTGTAAATGTTTGACTTTTGTAAAACCCACTTGCATGTGGTGCTTTAGCCTTTAGACCCATTTGTTAGAGAGTGAGAGAGAGACATGTAAACACCTCTATAAATAGTGGGTTCATACCACTTGTAGAGGTGTGCTTGAGAGATGTAAAAGTGAGTGTGTAAGTGTGTGTTATTTATGTAGTCTAGATCTAGATCCTTTTTGTGTAACACCATATACATTCAATATATCTCTTAAACACCCAAATCATCATGTTCAATTGTGCAAGCTTTAATTCCGCATGCCAAACCATGTTCTTTGTCACTACACACCTTTCTCATTATTTCGTTTAGATCTCATGGTTTTGTGAATCTAAGGTTTTTCCACCCAAACATGAGGACCTTAAGTGTTTTATGTTTAGTGAGAGGGTTGAACTTTAGATCTAGACCATGTGAGGTCCCTAAAGTCTAAATGGAACATCCATAAAATTCGAGCCAATTTAAAACTTTTTAAATCATTTAAAACCATTCAGTTATTACAATTTGTTTTCAAAATAGTTTAAACATCAGAGTTCCAAGAAATCATAATCATAAATCGAGGAAGTGTATGGTCACGCCTTCGCTTTCCCGCAGTCATCGGCTGAACCTGAAACAATAAACTGCAACTATAAGCTCGAAGGCTTAGTGAGTTACCCCCAAAATATAAACGACATACCAATATTATCACAACATATAGAAAATAAATAAAAAAACATGCATGATCAGCCTTCGGCCTGACTAGACCGCCTCGTAGGCCTACAGTCTATCTGGACCGCTCCTGAGCCATTGGCATGACTGGACCGTCTCGCAAGGCCTACAGCCTATCCGGACCGCTCGCCGGGTATGTTGGCCTACAACACAAAGCAGGACCGCCTCAACCCAACCCCCAACCAAACAACCACGTGCACATATAACATATAATCATATAATAGTCTATAGAGAAAAACCAATCTAACAGATCAATAGCATAGCAACATCGTATAACCAGAATACCGATCTAACTGGTCACTAACACAGCATCATCCTATATACCAGGATATTGATGTGTAGTTAATATCATACACTAGCTCATATCATATAACAGTCAAACCGATCTGACAGATCACTAATCATAGCAACATCCCAATAACCAGGATACAAACCTAACCTGCCACTAAGCATAAGCATATCACCATCCTAACTACAAGGATGTAATCAATAAACATATCATGCCAATATCCAGATACAAATACATAAAGGGTCGGCCTTGGTGCCTTAGACCCTCTTGGTATATTGAAGATAACTCACCTAGCACTGCTGAAGTCCCGCAGATAAAACTCCAGCTGCTGGCTGGCAGATTCCTGAACTGTCAACATCAAACAATACCCATTTAATAATTGGGTTTCAAGCCCAAGGTCCAACTCACACTCCAAAGACCCAAAATTCAAGTAATGGGCCAAAAGCCCAACATATAGCTCAAATTTCAAAATTGGACCCATACCCCTACATGGTCTTACCTTAAGGCCCATCCATCTATTCTAGTCCAAACTCTTGGTATACCAATGCCCAATATCTCATAATCATCAATGCCCAAATATGGCCTAATTTTCCAAATTGGGCCCAGACCTTTCTAACGGCCTTTCTTCAAGACCAATAAATTTCCTTAGTCCAAAACCTTGTTTCCAAATGGACCACGAAGGCCTACAACAACCTAGCCCAAGAAATGGCCAAAACCTGAAGCCCGAAATATGAAGTATAACTTGACTGAGTACGCAGGCGTAATCAGTAGTACGCTGTGTGCACTCGCTTAATGGCCTTTACTATGCGCGTACAGGCTTGTACGTCCAGCGTACTTCCCTCTTAATCTATTTTTCAATTAAGCACTTAATGCTTTAAGCCATATGTCCAAGCCACAGATCCGAGTCCCAAACGACACCTAAACCCATAAAGTCAATAACTTTATGACTTTGCATGCCCCAAAAATACCAAATCTCAGAGTATAACATTTTACTTCCATGGAAATGACTTAAACTTCAAAATGTATTTTCTTAAACTCTAAAGGTACCAACTTTATGGACCTTAAACCTCAAAAACGCAAAGAATGGGCAACTCAAAGCTTCTCGAATGAAATCAAGACCACTAGATCTCATCTTTGGGACCAAAATGAAATAAAACTCACTAGTAAGAATTCTAAGAAATCATTGATCATGTTCAAAGCTTTATACCTTCATCAAGTTGAAAATGAGTCCCAAAAGCCAAATCCATAAGGTTCCCCTTGATCCCCATCTTTGCACCAAGCTCCACCTTCTTCAAAATGGACCAAAAACTCCAAAAATGGATTCAATAAGCTCAAAATCCCACCATGAGTGATTGAGGACGATTTCTAGGGTTTAGAGGAATGGAGGCTGAATATATTAGGGTTAGGATATAAGATAAGGAGTTAAAATAGGGTCCAAGACCCTAAAATAGGGTTATGATATGACTGGAGTACGCCTAGCATACATATGGTACACCCAGCGTACTATTGGGAACCTTCGCGAGCATCCTGGTCAGTACACCCAGCATACTCCAAGGTACGCCCAACTTACTATCTTCTTTACTAGTACTCTCAACGTACTCTTTGTGTACGCCCCACGTACTCGGCTAAGCTTGAAAACCACGAAGCTTCCTAAGGCCATAACTTCTTCGTTATAAACTCATTTCCAACGATCCTTATATCCACGGATAGGTAACGAGAAGCACTACACTTGTATCAACTCATCCCTTTCTTACAACCTTCCGAACAAAAATCCTTTTTTTCAAAAAAGACCAACTAACACTTTACCGAAATACCCCAAGGCTCCACAACACGAATCGAACACCCGGATCACTTCCAATACATCACCCGCATCCGGATAGGCCTAGAACCTACCTTTTCAAAAGACCTAATCCTTATGATGACTGATATCTAGGCCACAACTCCAGACTAGGAGCCGATTCAAACTTCCTCGAAATCCACTAATCCTTACAACTCTCCGCCACTTGAATTAGATTTCTTCCTCGAAATCCGTTCTTATCTTCCCAATACATCCAATAATCTGGTCCATACCTCCATAATCTGGACTAAATAGTCTTCCTAAGGTATCCTGATACCAATCATAAAAGACTTACCCACCAGAAAACGAACAAACCTTCAACCTTCCCGCATAAAAGCTTATCTATTCTTTCGAACTCGGAACTTCAAATTGACCTAGCTTCTCGACAACTGCCCACGCTAAACCATCATCGAACTAATTTCATAGGAAAACTAGCCTAACTAGCATACCTTCCACCCATAATACCTTGAGGCTTCCAAAAGGACAAGGTTATTGATCAAATGCGGCTATAGATTGCTCAACTTGAGATGAGGCTCATATAATTCTTTGAGTAGGAGACTCATCCCTGTAATGGTTAGACTCAGACGGGAGCTGCGTAACATGGTCAAGTTAGCCCCTCTGAGATTATTTAATCCAACTGCAAACAACTTAGTGTATACCCCAAATCTATGCAACTCCACACACGAATCCCAAGTCATAAACCCACTTCAACTATTCTTGATACAACATGTTGCTTCTCAGATGAAGCCGAGACCTCTCCGGGTCCCAACTTGTCTGCCCACTACCCGAAACACCAGACACCTCACCGATTGCTTAACCAAAAGACACCCATAAACAGCAGTCCCACACGTGTGACAACCCGAAATTTTCATTCTGTACAAACAATATCACTTCAATAGAAGTTATAGCAGTCACAGTTAATTTTCAGACTTTTCATGTAAGTTTGAGTAATTCAGGGTTTACACTTCAGGAGATATCAGGAGAGTGGATGCACTAGGGTTTAGTGTAACACTGTTATTCCGACACTCTGTTATATGAGAAATCATTTCAGGAATAAAAATAATATCTGCAAAAAATATCTCAGGACTATAAATAGAATTCTGAACCAAATTCATTCATTATTCGCATTTCCAACTAGAGAAAATCAATTTTCTCTCTCACGGTTCGGGTTTTTATCCCAAATTGTGAGTACCTCTCTCTAGTAGTGTTATATAGCTTAAAATGTGTTCATAACATAGACTTCATAGCTAAATCACTAGATTTAGGAGTTTACTCCCCAAGGTGTTCTTGGGCGGTAAACTCCCGAAACAATGCCTAGACCTTCCCTTGTGATATGATACAACCTTGGACTTGTATAGGAGTGTATTAGGGACAAGAAAACATCAAATAATCACCCAAGTTTGGGAGTTCACGGCTCAAGATGATCTTGGACCGTGAACTCCAAAATCATGCACAAAAGGGTGCTTTTAAGGCACCTAAAGCCTTAGACAATTGCTAGGAATTGTTTCCACTTAAATGAAGGACCAAAACACATCAAAAACACCCCTCAAAGTGAGTTCACGACCCTAATAAGGTTCTTGGGCCGTGAACATCAAACAAAGGCACCAAAGTTTGCCTAAGGCCTTCATATGCTTAGGATAAAAGTCTAACACCTATACCACTTGTGCAAGAGACTTGAAAGCATCAAAAACACCCATCCTTAAGAGTTTATGGCCGCAAACTCTAAAGGAAATGGCCTTAAGGCTGTAAACTCCTCAAAGGGGTGTTTCTATGCCTTAAACCCTTCCAAGAATTGAACCACCAAGTTGGAATAATTCTAGGGATCATTTAGAACTTCAAAACACAAAATACCACCAAGCCTGGGAGTTTACAGCCGTAAACTCAAGAGCTTACAACCGTAAACTCCATGTGTGAGGATATATGGAGAGTAAACTCATATATGGGGTCCTTTGGAACCCTAAACCCAAGTACCTTGTCCCACAATAGCTTAGATGCAATCCTTAGGGCTTATAACACTTATATAAAGTGTTTATTATGTTTTAAGATGTCTTAAGATTATCAATTAGTAATTTGAGACTAATTGAGTGCATATATATGTGATTATATGTTCATTAGGATCATAGTCTGTTTACAAGTCCTCACTTGACACCTAACAATCCTACACCGTCCAGTTCATCCAAATCACCATCTACAGATGAGTTCATACCCCTAATCAATGGTTTAAATGATTTTAAATGCTTTAATGGGTGTGGGGGAATACAAGTAGAAAACAGCATGTTATTAAATCATCTATATGTATTTTATAATTGTGTGTTCATTTAACAGATTTCACATACTACAAAATGTGATGCATGAAATGGTTTTCTATCTTTAAAATAATTTGTTATCAAATGTATTACATTTGAAATGGTTATAAAAATGACATCAAGTCACTTTTATATTTGTTCAAAACCCGTAGATGTCTTACAAAACCATTTTACATTCTTGAACTAAACTATGCATAGACACTTATAATCTTATATATGTATTGTTGTTATAGTTTACATCATTCATTTAGTTTCCCACACCCTTGAGTAGTAAGAGTGTATAAACCTACTTGAACAACCAATTACCTTTCAGTAAATTATCATAGGGATAATTTGAAGATACCAAACATTATTCCTATTACAAGGAATCACACAAGAGTCAATTCATTAATGAGTCCACACCAGTACATTACCTGATACGTGAACATGTTTACATATACTTACCTGATACATGAACACACTTACATGAATGCCATACATGAACACTGTTACATAGGTGCATTATCCTGTATTCACTTACCTGGATACTTGTACTTAGAACTACGAGGATGATTTATTAGTACTTTCTGTGTAAATTATCTTTCCTATCCCGGTTCAATGGGATATCTCGGCGGGACTAACCATTCTGAACCTCGCTGATTAGCACCAGTGATCGATGAACATCTACGGAGGTCTATGGTTACTATTTATATTAGGTGGATCGATATCTAGGCGGGACTAACCATTCCGAATCCCATCTGATTAACACCAGTGGTCGATGACCATCTACAAAGGTCTATGGTTACTATTTATATTAGGTAGATCGATATCAAGGCGGGATTAACCATTCCGAATCCCATCTGATTAAAACCAGTGGTCGATGACCATCTACGGAGGTTTATGGTTACTATTTATATTAGGTAGATCGATAGCAGGGGCTAACCCCTCCACCCACCTGTTGCTGCTACAGAGGACAAGTGGACAATCTTCAGAATGTTCATTAGGTTATACTTTTCACTTATTGCGATGTTACGTTAGTCCTAGTACCTAGTGACAACACTTACACGAGAACATTTTTCCTGTTTACTTTATTTTGTGATATATTCACATAAGCGATGAGTTAGAATAATTATTGTTTGTAGTAGTCAAAAAGAAGGAAAAACTATCATTTTACTTACAAAACATTCGGGTCTTGGTAGAAGACTACATTGTCATAACAAAACATTCGGGTCTTGGTAGAAGACTACATTGTCATAAAAAAACATTCGGGTCTTGGTAGAAGACTACATCTCAAACTAATAGAGAATAAGGGATTTTCTAGGGCTTTTCATACTTACAACAACTTTTTCATTTAAAGGTTTACATGACTTTTAAAACAGCTTTTCAAAGCAAGACAATGACACTTAAATACTTATGAATTCACAAGCTTTAAAGCTGATACTCTCTTTCAAAATAACGTGTATTCTCAGGTCATCAGTAGACAGGTACGGTGGCCAGGTTTTGAGAAGACGGATCAGACAAGTCTCGTCTTTTATTTTGATTGTATATTTTTGGTGTCTTATTACAATGAAAGAACACACATGTATTAAAACTTTACTTATAATGCAATGGATGATGTTGTTGCTTGTTTACTATTTTACACTATTGTGATACTGTATATGACGTCCTCCACCCCTGAACGTTTCCGCCATTCGTGGTTTTGGGGTGTGACAATTGGTATCAGAACATTGTTTATAGTGAATATAGTATATCAACCCATAAAAGATATGCTAACTATAAATACATGGGGATTAAAACACTCTGTCTAAGAGTTATACTTTTAAATAATAAAATATTTAAGTAAGTATACATGTATGCATTCATACTAAAATCAGTGTCACAATGACAAGAACAAAAGTATTATGATTGTTGGATATCACAAGTAAGCCTGGGGATATATGGTCAGTCATGGGAATGGCATAGCCTGATCAACTATGTTGGTCCGAGGAGTGATTAGCATATGCCCAAGATTGGTTGTGATATGGCAACAAGTCTAAAAACTTACCAACACAACCATAAAGAAATATCATATGGGTATTTGGTCTTACTGTAATTATCTTAGTCAGTTCATCTATTTTAGCTATTTCTTATATCCCTTTTCTCGCGTAGATTAAAATGGCTGGATTTCACCACGGCGATCCGTACTTCCCGAACCAAGGCAATGTTTGTTGGCTAGAGGTAGAACCAGAAGATGATCACCCAATCCCTTTGGATGATCACCATGATGAGGTTTTTTCCGATAATTCTGACTCAGAGCCTGAAGTCAACAAGCTACCCCCAGCTGCTCAAAACCCAAACCTGAACCCCCGTCCCGCGTTTCAAGGACCCACACCTAAATGGGACACTAACTTGACTAGATGGAGTCAGGAACAAGGTCAGCCCATTCCTTACAATAGAGACCAAAGTTTCTACAACCTCACTGAAGGAGGTTCTGCTGACAGGGTCCTACCCATCATGGTTCGTAGAATTTCCAGAAACACGATACTAGGTCAAGCAACTATTGACCGGGTCGTGGAGATTGAAGCCAACTTTGGCGTTAACACTGCCCACATTCGCCAACTAGAGTCTACTCATGAAAGGACTCTGGTCCGCAATGCAAATCTGCAGAGGGAACTTGCTGAAACTCAAGCTGAAGTTAGGGAACTTCGAGCTCAGCAAGTAAGAGCTGACAGGCGTATGAGGGACATGGAACGTCTACTGTCGGGATCAAGAACTCATGCTAGCAGTTCTCGTCGCCGATAGAATCTCGTCGACTCATCTTTTGGATATAACCTAGTTTATGTAAAACTTTGGTCTAATTTCCTGTCTTTATAAATCTTAGACCTGTTAGGTCTTGATCTAGTCCTAATTCTGTCAAAATTTTCCATCTTGGTTGATGTAAGGCCTACTTCTAGGCCAATTTTACGGAACTTGTTTACATCTGTAATCCCAGTATCATTGACAGATGTCTAATCTTATGGAAATTATTATCCAAATGTTGTCATCTTCATTTAGTCATTCTATTCATTTTGTTGTTGGGCTATGGGGAGTTAGTCCATGAGACATAGTCATTATTCATTTATTCTTATCCATGTCGTCATTTTTAAACGTATAGTTAAAGATGTCGCCACACAGAAATCCCAGGCGTAACCCAAACAACAAAGCACCGATACCACCACCTCCACCACCACCTGAACCTCTTCAACCACCTAATCCTTTCAATGTCAATATCTTCCATGCAGCTTTCACAGCAGTAGTTGCAGCTGCTGTGTCAGCAATCAACGCTCCTGCCCCTAGTGGATCAGGAACAGGCGCACCTCCCTCGAACCACGGCGAAAGCCATGGACACCCTCGGGGATGCACCTACAAGGACTTCACGAACGCCAAACCCCGCAGCTTTAATGGAACTGGGGGTGTTATGGTGTTGAGACAATGGATTGAAAAGATGGAATCCGTCTTTGAAATCTGTGCTTGCCAGGAAGGCAACAAGGTCAAGTTTGCAGCTTGTACCTTCTCTGACAGAGCACTAACATGGCGGAACAGCCATGTTAACTATCTGACTTTGGTGGTGGTATATTCCATCAGCTGGGAAAAGTTGAAAGACATGCTGATGAAAGAATACTGTCCTCGAGGCGAAGTACAAAAACTCGAGCAGGAATTCTAGGGTCTGCAAATGGATGGATCCAACATCACACCCTACATGAACATGTTCTGTGATTTGGCAAACCTATGCCCTGACACGGTTGCTCTTGAGAGCAAAAAGATAGAGAGATACATTCGGGGACTGTCGCCCCAGATCCAGTCAAGTGTGATCGCTTCCAGGCCTATTACCTTCGATAGCGCCAAGGAACCGACACAATCTCTCACCGATCACCGGAAACCTCAGAACCCAACAATCCCTGCATCCGTACCACCGAAGGACAACCACAACAAGAAAGGGTGGTCTAAGAGGAAAAGAGGGGCTTCGCAAGCATCCTCCAAGAGACAAGAACTTGTGGCAATCAATGCTGCCACAGTTACTCCCGTTGTCCCTGCGAACCCCTTACCAGCAAAAACTTATGCTAGGTCTCTTCCGAAGTGCAACAAATGCAGCTTCCACCACCGCGGACCTTGCAGGGAGATGCAGTGCTCTAACTGCAACAGGAAGGGGCACACAGCCCATTTCTGCCAGACTCCAACAGCTCAAGCCGCCCAGGTTCGTAACGCCGGTATGGGCCAAACTTGCTACGGTTGTGGCGAAGTGGGCCACTACAAGAGGAACTGCCCTAAAGTGGGGATGGATGGAGGGGTAGGAAGAGTTATGGCCCTAGGCCACGAGGAAGCGGTAGCTGATCCTATGATAGTTACTGGTACGTTTCTCCTAGATAACTCATATGCTTGCATACTTTTCGATAGTGGAGCAGAGAAAAGTTTCGTAAGCCACAAATTTGAACACCTGCTTAAACAAAAACCATGTGCGTTAGATAGTTCATTCATGGTAGAAATGGCTAACGGGAAAACGGAGAGTACTAACTGCATATACGTAGGTTGTACCTTAACTTTAGATGGCCATACTTTCAAGATAGATCTCATGCCAGTCCCAATTAAATATTTCGACGTTATCATCGGTATGGATTGGTTGAGTCTTCTTCGCACCGACATCATGTGCTTTGAAAAAGCAGTTCGTCTTAACCTTCCTAACAACGAAACCTTAATTATCTACGGCGACAAACCTAGTACGAGCCTTCGCATCATTTCATACATTCAAGCTCGGAAGTGATTGCGAAAGGAATATCATGCATTCCTCGCAAACATCGTCGATACAAGTCAAGAAATGAAAGACATTCAGAACATCCCAGAAGTACGCGACTTTCCCGACATCTTCCCAGAAGAACTTCTTGGTTTACCACCGCAACGCCAAGTCGAGTTCATAATCGACTTAGTGCCAGGAGCTACCCCAGTAGCCAAATCTCCTTATCGTCTGGCACCGGCCGAGATGTAGGAAATTTCCAGTTAACTTAACGAACTTCTCAAGAAGGGATTCATTCGACCAAGCTTCTCACCATGGGGAGCACCGGTCTTATTCGTCAAGAAGAAAGATTAATTGTTTCGCATGTGCATCGACTATAGAGAACTCAACAAACTTACCATTAAAAATCGTTATCCCTTGCCCCGCATTGACGATTTATTTGATCAACTTCAAGGAGCCAACTACTTCTCGAAGATAGGTCTACGATCCGGATATCACCAACTACGAGTGTTAGAGGAGGATGTTCCCAAGACAGCCCTCCGAACTCGTTATGGACAGTACGAGTTTGTGGTGATGCCGTTCGGATTGACCAACGCGCCCGCAGTATTCATGGATCTGATGAATAGGGTATGTCGTCCTTACTTGGATCAGTTCGTCATCGTCTTCATTGATGACATACTCATCTACTCTCGAAGTAAGGAGGAACATAGCCAACATCTCCGTAAAATCTTAGAAACATTGCGGTCGGAGAAGCTCTACGCGAAGTTCTCCAAGTGCGAATTTTGGATTCGGCGAGTCGAATTTTTGGGCCATGTTGTTAGCGAAGAGGGAATACACGTGGACCCTTCCAAAATTAAGGCCATCGAGAACTGGTTAGCACCGAAGACACCTACAGAAATTCGCCAATTTCTAGGTCTGGCTAGCTACTATCACAGGTTCATTCAGAACTTCTCCCGCATAGCAAAACCTCCGACAACCCTGACCCAGAAAGGCGTCGTCTTTGACTGGGAAGAGAAACAAGAAAGAGCGTTCCAAACGCTCAAACGAGCCTTGTGCACCGCACCAATACTATCCCTCCCCGAAGGGATAGAAGACTTTGTGGTTTATTGCGATGCATCCAATCAAGGACTCGGATGTGTGCTGATGCAGCGAGGTAAAGTCATAGCCTATGCCTCGAGACAGCTGAAGACACATGCGGTTAACTATACCACCCACGATCTTGAGTTAGGAGCAGTTGTGTTTGCTCTAAAGATATGGCGACACTACCTGTATTGTACAAAAAGCATGATCTTTACAGACCATAAGATTCTACAACACATTTTCGACCAGAAAGAGCTCAACATGAGACAACGACGGTGGGTAGAGCTACTCAGTGATTACGAGTGCGATATTCGTTATCATCCAGGTAAAGCCAATGTAGTAGCCGACACCCTAAGTCGAAAAGAATATTCTGGTTGAAGGGTCAAATCTTTGACTCTAACTATCCATTCACACTTGTCCACGCAAATAAAGCAGGCTCAGCTCGACGCTTTGAAACCTGAAAACATGACTGGTGAATCCCTTAGAGGAATGGATAAGAACTAGGAAGTCAAGGGTGGCGGAGCCTTGTACCTCATGGATCGGATCTGGACACCGAAACACGGTGGCTTTAGAGACTTGGTCATGACCGAAGCTCACAACACTCGTTATTCCGTCCACCCAGGTTCAGACAAGATGTATCTGGATCTTAAAAAGTTATATTGGTGGCCTAACAAGAAAGCAAATATTGCTACCTTCGTGAGTAAATGCCTTACTTGCGCAAAGGTCAAGGTCGAATACCAGAAACCCTCCGGTCTCCTACAGCAACCGGAGATACCATAATGGAAGTGGGAGCGGATCACTATGGACTTCATAACCAAGTTGCCCAAGACGACGGGTGGACTTGATTCCATATGGGTCATCGTCAATAGACTGACCAAGTCTGCACACTTCCTGCCGATCAAAGAAACAGACAAGATGGAGAAACTTACAAGAACTTACATTAGGGAGATTGTAAGGCTATACGGTCTTCCTTTATCTATCATCTCGGACATAGATAGTAGATTCACTTCGAGGTTCTGGGAGTCATTACAAAGTTCCCTAGGAACTAGGCTGGACATGAGTAAAGCCTACCACCCGCAGATCGACGGGAAAGTGAGAGAACTATCCAAACCTTAGAAGATATGTTGCGTGCCTGTGTGATTGACTTTGGAAAAGCTTGGGATACCCATTTACCCCTCGTCGAATTTTCCTACAACAACAGTTATCACACGAGCATAAAGGCAGCTCCATTCGAGGCCCTCTATGGCCGAAAGTGCAGATCCCCTCTGTGTTGGGCTGAGGTGGGTGATACCCAGTTAGCTAAGGGACGAGTTCCCGAAAGCACTCTCACGGGTCCGGAGATCATTTGGGAAACGACAGAGAAGATCTTTCAAATTCGTGAACGATTGAAAGCCTCTAGAGACCGACAGAAAAGCTACGCTGACAAGCGAAGGAAACCATTGGAATTCCAGGTGGGTGACCGAGTCCTACTGAAAGTCTCACCCTGGAAGGGATTGATATGCTTTGGAAAGAGTGGGAAGCTCAATCCAAGATACATAGGGCCTTTCGAGATTCTCGCGAGAATTGGCCCTGTAGCTTACAAACTCAATCTACCGCAAGAACTCAGTAACGTACATCCTACCTTCCACGTCTCGAACTTGAAAAAGTGTATGTCCGACGAGACTCTTGTTATTCCACTCGACGAGATCGAGATTAACAAGAGCCTCAACTTCGTGGAGGAACCAGTAGAGATCATGGACCAAGATGTCAAGCAAACAAAGCAGAGTCGTATCCCGATAGTGAAGGTGCACTGGAACGCAAAGCGTGGACCTGAATTCACTTGGAAACGAGAGGATCAAATGAAACCAAAATACCCTCCTCTTTTCGCTTAGTTATGTGTAATTTCTTATTTTCTTAAATTCTAATTTCGGGAGGAAATTCCTTCTAATGGGGGGATGATGTGACAACCCGAAATTTCCATTCTGTAAAAACAATATCACTTCAATAGAAGTTATAGCAGTCACAGTTAATTTTCAGACTTTCCGTGTAAGTTTGAGTAATTCAGGGTTTACACTTCATGAGATATCAGGAGAGTGGATGCACTAGAGTTTAGTGCAACACTGTTATTCTGACACTCTGTTATATGAGAAATCATTTTAGGAATCAAAATATTTTTTGCCAAAAATATCTCAGGACTATAAATAGAATTCTGAACCAAATTCATTCATTATTCGCGTTTCCAACTAGAGAAAATCAATTTTTCTCTCTCATGGATCTTCGGGTTTTTATCCCAAATCGTGAGTACCTCTCTCTAGTAGTTTTATATAGCTTAAAATGTGTTCATAACATAGATTTCATAGCTAAATCACTAGATTTAGTAGTTTACTCCCCAAAGTGTTCTTGGGCAGTAAACTCCCGAAACAATGCCTAGACCTTCCCTTGTGATATTATACTACCTTGGAATTGTATAGGAGTGTATTACGGAAAAAAAACATCAAAGAATCACCCAAGTTTGGGAGTTCACGGCCCAAGATGATCTTGGACCGTGAACTCCAAAATCATGCACAAAAGGGTGCTTTTAAGGCACCTAAAGCCTTAGACAATTGCTAGGAATTGTTTCCACTTAAATGAAGGACCAAAACACATCAAAAACACCCCTCAAAGTGAGTTCACGACCCTAATAAGGTTCTTGGGCCGTGAACATCAAACAAAGGCACCAAAGTTTGCCTAAGGCCTTCATATGCTTAGGATAAAAGTCTAACACCTATACCACTTGTGCAAACTCTAAAGGAAACGGCCTTAAGGCCGTAAACTCCTCAAAGGGGTGTTTATATGCCTTAAACCCTTCCAAGAATTGAACCACCAAGTTGGAATAATTCTAGGGATCATTTAGAACTTCAAAACACAAAATACCACGAAGCTTGGGAGTTTACGGCCGTAAACTCAAGAGTTTACAACCGTAAACTCCATGTGTGAGGATATATGGAGAGTAAACTCATATATGGGGTCCTTTGGAACCCTAAACCCAAGTACCTTGTCCCAAAATAGCTTAGATGCAATCCTTAGGGCTTATAACACTTATATAAAGTGTTTATTATGTTCTAGGATGTCTTAACATTATCAATTAGTAATTTGAGACTAATTGAGTGCATATATGTGTGATTATATGTTCTTTAGGATCGTAGTCTGCATACAAGTCCTCACTTGACACCTAACAATCCTACACCGTCCAGTTCATCCAAATCACCATCTACAGGTGATTTCATACCCTTAATCAATGTTTTAAATGATTTTAAATGCTTTAATGGGGGGGAATAAAAGTAGAAAACAACATGTTATTAAATCATCTATATTTATTTTATAATTGTGTTTTTATTTAACAGATTTCACATACTACAAAATGTGATGCATGAAATGGTTTTCTATCTTTAAAATACTTTGTTATCAAATGTATTACTTTTGAAATGGTTATCAAAATGACATCAAGTCACTTTTATATTTGTTCAAAACCCGTAGATGTCTTACAAAACCATTTTACATTCTTGAACTAAACTATGCATATACACTTATAATCTTATATATGTATTGTTGTTATAGTTTACATCATTCATTTAGTTTCCCACACCCTTGAGTAGTAAGAGTG
Organism: Lactuca sativa; assembly: GCF_002870075.4. Taxonomy (NCBI): domain Eukaryota; kingdom Viridiplantae; phylum Streptophyta; class Magnoliopsida; order Asterales; family Asteraceae; genus Lactuca; species Lactuca sativa. The sequence goes on along the minus strand of NC_056630.2, from coordinate 295,035,376 downwards.
TATAAACCTACTTGAACAACCAATTACCTTTCAGTAAATTATCATAGGGATAATTTGAAGATACCAAACATTATTCCTATTACAAGGAATCACACAAGAGTCAATTCATTAATGAGTCCACACCAGTACATTACCTGATACGTGAACATGTTTACATATACTTACCTGATACATGAACACACTTACATGAATGCCATACATGAACACTGTTACATAGGTGCATTATCCTGTATTCACTTACCTGGATACTTGTACTTAGAACTACGAGGATGATTTATTAGTACTTTCTGTGTAAATTATCTTTCCTATCCTGATTCAATGGGATATCTCGGCGGGACTAACCATTCTGAACCTCGCTGATTAGCACCAGTGGTCGATGAACATCTACAGAGGTCTATGGTTACTATTTATATTAGGTAGATCGATATCTAGGCGGGACTAACCATTCCGAATCCCATCTGATTAACACCAGTGGTCGATGACCATCAACGGAGATCTATGGTTACTATTTATATTTGGTAGATCAATATCTAGGCGGGACTAACCATTCCAAATCCCATCTGATTAAAACCAGTGGTCGATGACCATCTACGGAGGTCTATGGTTACTATTTATATTAGGTAGATCGATAGCAGGGGCTAACCCCTCCACCCACCTGTTGCTGCTACAGAGGACAAGTGGACAATCTTCAGAATGTTCATTAGGTTATACTTTTCACTTATTGCGATGTTACGTTAGTCCTAGTACCCAGTGACAACACTTACACGAGAACATTTTTCCTGTTTACTTTATTTTGTGATATATTCACATAAGCGATGAGTTAGAATAATTATTGTTTGTAGTAGTCAAAAAGAAGGAAAAACTATCATTTTACTTACAAAACATTCGGGTCTTGGTAGAAGACTACATTGTCATAACAAAACATTCGGGTCTTGGTAGAAGACTACATTGTCATAAAAAAACATTCGGGTCTTGGTAGAAGACTACATCTCAAACTAATAGAGAATAAGGGATTTTCTAGGGCTTTTCATACTTACAACAACTTTTTCATTTAAAGGTTTACATGACTTTTAAAACAGCTTTTCAAAGCAAGACAATGACACTTAAATACTTATGAATTCACAAGCTTTAAAGCTGATACTCTCTTTCAAAATAACGTGTATTCTCAGGTCATCAGTAGACAGGTACGGTGGCCAGGTTTTGAGAAGACGGAGCAGACAAGTCTCGTCTTTTATTTTGATTCTATATTTTTGGACTGTTGGCAGGTGCAGCGGACCAGTCAGACAGTAGACCCGAAGTGCATGGCTGTTCTGTGATCGGATATGTTATGGCATGTTATGCATGTATGGTATATGTGGTTGGTATTTTGGGGATATCTCACTAAGCTTTCGGGCTTATAGTTGTGGTTTAATGTTTTTCAGGTTCTTCAGGAGACCGTGGCAAGGCGAAGGCGTGATCGTACCGCTCCTCATGTTTTTGTCGTGATGTGATTCTGGGAATACTTTAAATAAATTGCATTGAAAACATTTTTGTAATAACATTAATGGAATCGGGTTGTTTTTTAAAAAATTTAAATTGGTTGGAACTTTTCGGTCGTTACAAGTTGGTATCAGAGCCTTGGTTTGAGTGAATTGGAGGAACACTCGTGTGACTCCAGTCTCAAATCGAGCAGAGTTTTCAAAAGAGAATTTAAAATGGTTTTCAAAATGAGTAAAGGAGGACGCGGAGGTACGATCAGCCGGAGCCAGTAAGTAACCCCAAAATACCATACATGATATTTGCTTTGATCTTTGATAGAACAGCATGCTAGTGCTAGGCTAGGGATCTTCAGGATTTCATGATAATGTTGCCTGATTTATGAATCCTGTTAGCCTAGGGTTTCCTTGTGTGAGATTTCCAGTGTTCCTCTAGCAGTGAGTGTTGAGCGATTGTTATGTATGTTTTCACTAGGGTGTTGTGGTAGTACTTCATACAAATATGGGTAAGTGTGGAAGGTAGTATGGGCCCGTACTACTGAAAGCACAGGACCCATACGCGTATCAGGGAAACCATGACCTCTAGGTCTGGATTGAGAGTTGGTTCCCGGGATAGTGGGAATAATTTAAGATTTTGTGGTGTTTTTCAGTATGGAGATTCCGAGGCATGCTGGAACTGGATCCGGGTCAGGATCGGGAGCAGGAGAGGGAGTTCCGGGCGGATCAATACCGCCCGAGTTTATTGGTCAAATGAGCACATGCGAGTTGGATGCGAGGATTCGTGAGATCCTATGTGATGAGATTGCTGCGTTGTTCCGTGCTGAGTTGCTGGAACTGTTTGGGTCGATCAAGACCGCCATGGTTAAGTATTTTGATAAGCACTATGCAGCTCTCACAGAGACGGCTGCCGCGGCGGCTACAGCGGCTGTAGCAGCGGCAGGGGGAGGAGCTGGTCGGGGTTTTCAGTATCGGGACTTCGATAATACGAAGCCTCCCACCTTCGATGGAGTTTAGGACCTGATTGTTTCTATGAGGTGGTTATCGGACGTGGAGGGGTGTTTCTTCACGTGTTCATGCCCTGCTGATCAGAGGGTGAGGTGTGCTCTGAACCTGTTGATGCTTGGGGCGAAGGATTGGTGGACATTGACTACGGGGTCATATTCATGGGATCAGTTTAGAGAGATGTTCAGCACTCGTTATGTTCCGCGAGTTGAGAGGGAGAGATTGGCTCAGGAGTTCCTTGAGCTGAAGCAGGATTCGGAGTCAGTGACTGAGATCACCAGGATGTTCACTGAGAGGGCGACGTTTTGCCCTGAGTTTGCTTCAGAGCAGGCTCAGATGTCCCGATATCTGAGCATGCTCAAGAGGGATATCAGACAGTTTGTGTCTACGCAGAGGTGCGAGACTTTGTTGGAGTTGCAGGAGGCCGCTTGGCGGCGTAAGTTAGAGATTGAGTTGCAGTTGCGTGAGCTGAGGCAGGATCCGGTGCAGTTGCAGTCGGCACCAAAACGGTCCAAGACCGTTGATTCTAGAGTGGGGGATCTGAGTAGCCACACTTATGGGAAGTGTGGGAGGAGTCACACCGGAGTTTGTAGGTCCGGTGGTGCATGCCGCAAGTGCAGAAAGGAGGGGCACTATGCGAGGGATTGTCGGCAGTCAACGCCGGCTCGGGATTTGAGGATTTGTTATGATTGTCATCAGGTTGGAGATTTGAGGGTCAACTGTCCACAGCTCGCTGCAGAACCGGTGCAGGCTCCAGCACCGGCCACTTTGAGGATCACAGGTGGAGGTCAGGGTGGAGCGGAGCCCCCAAGGGCTCAGGGTCGTGCTTTTCAGCTTACAGCAGAGGAGGTCAGAGCAGTGCCGAATGCAGTCGCGGGTATGTTTCTTTCTTGATGTCTTGATTATCTTGTGATTATTGTGGGTATTATTTATCTGCTAGTCTCATTGAGTGGTTTTCGGTGCGGTATTCGTTGTTTTTTTTAGAATCATGGTATGGTTATGGGTTAGTGATGGGAATTTCGTTGGTTATCTTTCATGAGGGGTTGTTAGTGGAAATCTGGCGTTGGTCTGAAGGTCGGGTAGCATCTGCTTTCTGAGGAGTGGTTAGCTGCAGATTGAGTTTCTTTCGAGCGGGATGATCAGTGTGGAAATGTGATTTTTGTGAAGGCTGTTAGTGCTAGTAGGAATCAGTCTGCGTGTAAGTGTTGGTTTTGTGCAGGGTTGTTTTGGGAGGTCGGTGATAGCGACCGGTGGTTGATAATCAGTGCTATAAGTAGGGGAGAATTGGAAAATTCTCTGGAAGATCGATGAGCATTTGAGGTTGCTTAGTTGTTTGGGATTCAGCAGTGGTCTGTTAGCCCAGAGTGTAGGCTGGTATGAGTAAGTGTCGGGCATGCGGAGCGGGATACAGACCTAGGGCATTTGATTGTGGAGGGCCTGGGATCAGGACGGGATCGATTATGTGTGATGGAGATAGAGTTCGGAACCCCTAGAGGGCTAGAACAGCATGCATGGGAGGATTTCCCGAAGAGATAGCTCGGAATGATGAATGCTAGTTGAGCGGTCCGGATCGACTGAAGGCCGGTAGGCGTACCAGTCAGGCCGAAGGCTCGGAGGATGATCCAGCCAGACTGAAGGCACTGAGAGCAGTCCAGATTGGTTGAAGGTTCTTAGAGTGGTCCAGATTGGCTGAAGGCCTGTCAAGGCGGACCAGTCATGCTGAAGACTGTGCAGGTGTTGTTCGATCGGTTTGAGGAAATGGATTGAGTATGTTGCGATGTGTTAGCATTAGAAGGTCTGGCCCCGGGTATTGATCTTGATTAGTGGAGATGGTGCATGGACTCAAGGGTCATTGCGAGCAGATTCAGAGCATGTGTGTTGCATGGATAGCGGTTATGCTTTCAAGGAGTGGTGTAGCGTTGGGCGAGCACCGTGGCACTTGTCGTAGTGACCAGGTGGCCAAGTGGATTTCCTTGGTAAGGGAAAGAGAGAGGAATGTAACTCCGAGAGGGAGTGTAAATTCACGGAAGTGAAAGCAGCAGCGCAGAGTTATGTTTGAAGTGGTCCAATTGTGGTCGTTAAGCAGCGCGATTGCGGCGGTGGTATGGAATTACATCGTGTTGGGATGTCTGTTGGGGTCGCGGGAGGAATTCCATGGGTATAGAGTCGAGAGTCTCAAAACGGATGCAAGGATGGAGTTTTGAATTCCCGATTTGATTTTGGTCAAGGAATTGTGTAGGTGGTGGTGGTTCATCGTGGGGGATGTTGGAGATGTCGTCAGTGTGACGGGTTTTCCCTAACCCGAGAGTGCTAGAGCTGGTGCAGCATGTGCATGAGATTGCGAGAAGAGGACTCATGGAAGTTGCTCTGAGGCTGAAGAATGTGTCATTCTGTCAGCATGGGATGGATAGAGTCGGAATCGGATCGGGAATCCGGTGGTTCATGGTTATTCTAGCTCATATGGGTCGAGCGATTATTGTGATTTGGAGCAGTGATGCATCATGGGTAGTACTCAGTTGATAAGTGTGGTTATTAGAGGGTAAAGCCGGTGGCCGGTTTGAGACGGTGGTCGGTACACTGCAAGAAAGGAGAAAGTGAGTTCGAGTTTCGATGGTTGTGCCTTGAGGAACCTGGTCTGGTTAATGCCAGGTGGCGCGTTAGGGGAGTATTTCTAGAGTTGAGTTGTCGCAGGATTCGAGGACAAAGCCTAATTTAAGTGGGGGAGAGTTGTAACATCCCGGAATATCAAGAGTAAAGTTGAAGGGCTAAAAGAGTAAATTGGGAAGGGGAACTCGGCGAGTCCATGGGGGGACTCGACGAGTAGGGTCGCGACTTTGGTCGCGTGTTAAGTGGCCGACTCGGCGAGTCAGCGGATGGACTCGGCGAGTAGCCGCTGAGTGGAGAAAACCCTAAATCTGGAGGATGAGCCCTATTTAAAGGACATTATACCCTCTCCTCAGCCTCTTTACCCTCTGTAGAAGTCCAGAAAGCCCTAAGACGTGATTGTGAGGGATTAGAGTGTAATTGGAGCTTGGAGATGTGGTTGTTGAAGAAATCTTGAAGGAGAAGAGACTTAGATCTAAGGGCTTTGCAAGGATCCTGATTAATCTTCTCTTGGAGCTTCCTTTTGAGGTATTATTTCACTGTTTGAGCTGCTATTATCTAGATTCATCATTTTTGGAGGTATTAGAGATTATATCTTTTGGTGTATTGGAGTTTAGAGGCTAGATCTGAGGTTGCTACCTCAGATCTGGAATGGAGAAGGGTTAGAATGCATAAAAGTCCCTGTTTTTGAGTGATTGAAGGAGCTATCTTGTCCCAAACCCAAACTCTAGAGTGAAAATGCCCAGATCTCTTTGGATTCACGTAAAGTTTTCCACTTTACCTGATGGATGGCCTTAGGAAGGGTAGATTTATGGTTTGGATCATCTGCATGGCTTGGAAAGCCTCGGTATGGATTCAGACCCGATCGTACTCGGCGAGTCACATGGGTAGACTCGGCGAGTTGTTTGAAGATTAGCTGGAACTTGGCAAGTTGGAAGAACAAATCGGCGAGTTGGGTGAAGATGGCCTGGAACTCGGCGAGTTGGAAGAACAACTCGGCGAGTAAGTTGAAGATAGCCTTAGACTCGACGAGTTTGTTATTGGACTCGGCGAGTCTTTTCGAAGAGTCCCAATCTTTTCTGGTTGAGCCGAGAATTGGTGAGTCAAGGGATGACTCGGTGAGTTGTGGGTGAGTGGACTCAGAGTTGTTGGACTCGGTGAGTCTCGGGGTGACTCGGCGAGTTGAGTCGCAGATTGGGGAAATTCTGAGCATGGGGACTCGGCGAGTCATCGGGTTGACTCGGCAAGTAGAGTCAGTCAGGGGTTGACTTTGACTTTGACCAAGGGTTGACCAGTGATTTCCAGGGGCATTTTGGTAATTGTTGGATATTGTTTTGAGTTCAGTGCCTTGGTGGTTGTCCAGCGGTGGAGATCGTATCAGTGATCGAAGCAGCTTGGGTTCTCTGTTCAGTCGGCAGTTTCGAGGTGAGTTATCCTCACTATATCAACAGGGTCTAAGGCACCAAGGCGGGCCCTTTATCGGATTGAGATCCGGGTATTTGTTGTATGTTATTGCTTTGATATGTTGCATCCTGGTAGCTAGGATGGTATATGTTAGAGACCTGGTTGAGATCGGTATCCTGAGATGTAGGGTGATGCTATGCTAGTGACCGGTTAGGTCGGTATCCTGGTTAGGATGATGATATGTTATGTGATCTATTTTATCAGTTTGTTGACTGTGAATGGTTATATGACTGTATGTTATGTGCACATGGTTGTTTGGACTAGAGTTGGGTTGAGGCGGGTCCTGCTTTATGCTATAGGCCAAGATACCCAGGGCGGACCGGTTGTCCCGAAGGCCCGGCGAGCGGTCCGAATAGGCTGTAGGCCCCAAGAGGGCGGACCAGACGTGACGAGGCTCGGAGAGTGTACCAGGCTGATAAAGGCCTGGTGCGGGCGGACTAGTCATACTGTAGACTCAGAGAGTGGACCGGGTGGATTGAAGGCCCGGTGCGGGCGGACCAATCACACTGTAGACTCGATGTATATGGCTAGACTCAAAGGGTGGACCAGGTGGACTGTTGGCAGGTGCGGCGGACTAGTCACACAGTAGACCCGAAGTGCATGGCTGTTCTGTGATCGGATATGTTATGGCATGTTATGCGTGTATGGTATATGTGGTTGGTATTTTGGGGATATCTCACTAAGCTTTCGGGCTTACAGTTGTGGTTTAATGTTTTTCAGGTTCTTCAGGAGACTGTGGCAAGGCGAAGGCGTGATCATACCGCTCCTCATGTTTTTTTCATGATGTGATTCTGGGAATACATTAAATAAATTGCATTGAAAACCTTTTTGTAATAACTTTAATGGAATCAGGTTGTTTTTTAAAAAATTTAAATTGGTTGGAATTTTTCGGTCGTTACAATGTTGTTGCTTGTTTACTATTTTACACTGTTGTGATACTGTATATGACGTCCTCCACCCTTGAACGTTTCCGACATTCGTGGTTTTGGGGTGTCACAACACGCCTCCCAAAAAGAAAACCGACTGGCTGGACTTTCTTCCACGACCTACCATCAAACTAAATGCTACATGACGCACTGCAGCCTCACTTCCTACCTGGTCTCTAGCGACCCATCTTCTCCTCACTTCAGACACTCTATGGCTCTATCACGGATGAAACCAACCCAAGACACAACACAAAAACTCAACCACCATCAACTAAACCCATCCATTACTCTTGAACCTATCGACTGTGTCCTCAGCTTACAAATATCCCAATCCATATTCCTGCTGGGACGAAAAATCATACACTAAACATGCACGATACCCGAATTGAGATCTTACCCAAAACCGATTTGATATCCACTCATGACCCAACATCCATGAATCTCCACCTATATATCACACCACACCCAAAGAATACAGTCTCGTAGGAAATTACCATCATGTCAAATCAATTAAACTATCAAGTTGAAATTCTCAAGGTTTGTTGGCCTACCATCTCAACCCTACCGCTCCCCTTGATCCTCCGTGCTTATGACTTATAGTCAGCCCGCACCGGGTATCTTGGCCTATCCAAATGCCATAGACGATCATGAGAAAGGTCTTACCCGGTTCCCAGAACCTAAATGATAGAACATTATAATCCCAAGCCTTCCTAAAGCTGACGAATACCCATTCAGATCTACTCCCAGTCCCCAACTGAAGTATTACCCGATCCAAGAAGATTAATCCTATGAGACACTACGAACTGATGAGATCACAAAGATCCTCTATACTCCATCCGATCTCTATTAACAAGTTCCGATCAAACCAAAAATACACCAGAGTCTTCAGCCTACTCAAGCAACATGTTCAATACTTGGGAACAGGCCTACTGATTGATATAGCATAGCAACATACTCAATACCCGAACATGGATCTACAAACACATATAGAGTCTTCAGTATGACTAGACCGCCTCACCAGTCATTTAGTCATCTGGACCACTCTAAGCTGTTAGGCATCTCCTTGGACCACCCATCGGTGATCTTTCCCATGCAGACTGTTTTTACCCACTTGGGGTTCCGAACTCCTGATCCATTCCATAGACTCTAACCCCGGCCTAACCCTAGGCCTCATGTCGATCGTCCACCCTCTCGGAAATTCATGGTTTGTTCCCTGACCTGCGTGTTTACCACATACGGTAATTAACCCACACACCCGTGCTGAATGTAGTGTCGAGCCCTGATAGCTAACAAAACCCTCAATCTATCAATCCAAAAACACTCAGATTCAAGCACACCCTCAACCGAATACTCAAACTGAACTCAATTCCATGACTGGAAACCTAAACTGATTCCCCAAATTTTGCTGTCAAGCACCTAGAAGACATAATACACATGCTGGGAAGTTTACCGAACCCCCAATTCACACAACCCTCAACCCAAACAGCCTCTTGGCCCGCCTTTCTTCTTGACAAGGATGCAAAACTTATCCCCGTTTCAAAACTTCTCCCACTTCTACCTCCCGAGGGAGCTCTCCCCCACTTAGATTCGACTAAGCCTTCATAATACATAAAAATTAGAGGATTCCCAATCCTTCTCACTTCCTGACGATTGATCCGATGACAACCAACTCTTTCCCATTAGTGCTCCATTAGTAGCCAATCCCAATTGATCAAACACTCCTAAGAATCAAATGAAGACTTCCGAAATCCCAGTGAAACCGATAGTCACTAATGCTTGAATGACCTCACGCTCAAGTCCTGAAGTCCAAAAGATAGATGCTCCAACTAATACCTCAGCGACGAGCTACTTCCCTTGGGGCTTTAGTCCGTTAATCACTAACGGTTGCTAAAACCACTGAATCCTGACAACGTTGAATAACCTCCTCTGTGGGACCCTATCCGCAGACCTCCCACATAATACCCTTTTTCCAAAAGTGTTCCAAACAAGTTTCCAGCTCTTGGGCTCTAGAAATCATTCCCTTCAGGGTCCGCACCCTGACTCACTTACCCGCTCAAACATCCACAACTGAACTATAACAACTGAAGCAACCTCTGCCCTATACCGAGCTACAAACTACTCCCAAGACATAGTCTACAATCTCCAAGAGTGAAATAGATCACACATTAAATCCTTACCATCCGATACAAGAGATCCAAGGCAAACCGGACCTTACAAAATACTTATGCCACATCGACCCACCTACGCTCACCGGAGTTGAAATAATATTGCCAATCATCTCGGCAATGGTTGCATAGCGCTCGTCGAAATACTCAACCATGACGGTCTTAATAGACCCGAAATCTCCTGAAATTGCATTCAGAAAATCTTCATCACCTCCTCTCAGATGATCACACTAACACGATCCTGTGAAATGCTGGCCTATCCTGGCTGCCCGCTCCTGATCCTAACCTGGATCCGGTCTCAAGACGTCTCGTAACTACCATTTTGGTAAAACACCAAAAAGATCTCTGATAATCCATATAATGACAGGGGGCCAACTCCCAACCCAACCCTAGGGGTTGTGACTTCGTTGCTACACGTATGGGTCCTGTGCTTTCAGTAATACGAGCCCATACTACCTTCCACACCTACCCAAATTTTCCTCAAGTATCATCACAACGCCCTAATAATATACATAATCATAGCGGGCACTTAATCCTTACTCCTAAAGGAATGTTAAATATCTCATAACCAGCATCCCAGACTCACATAACCCACCAATCAATGAAACTTCCACCAACCCTGTAGCACTAGTGTATGCTAGCCATACATAATGCTGGACCTTATGGACTTTCGAATATCTCATCCTACCCTAAGTCCCTAATAAACAAGAATAGAACATAAGGCCAAATTAAACATTCTTAGACTATAAGATCTTAATTATGTACAGTCGTGATACATACACATGAAATTACAGTAATGATGTCAATCTCATATAAGGAAAACCCTAGGCCAGCAGACATCATGTAATCAGACAATTCTATCATGCAATTCCCGAAGACCCCTAGCCTAGTACTAACATGTTGTTCTAACATATCACAATATCAAATAACTATATGGTACTTTAGGGTCTACTTACTGGCTCTGGCTGATCGTACACTTCACATCCTCTTTTACTTATTTTGAAAACCATTTAAAATCATTTTGAAAATCTTTTCCTTAGTTTGAGACTGGATTCACATGATTGTTCCTCCAATTTGCTCAAACCAAGGCTCTGATACCCACTTGTAACATCCATAAAATTTGAGCCAATTTAAAACTTTTTAAATCATTTAAAACCATTCAGTTATTGCAATTTGTTTTCAAAATAGTTTAAACATCTGAGTTCCTAGAAATCATAATCATCAATCGAGGAAGTGTACGGTCACGCCTTCACCTTCCAGCGGTCATCCGCTGAACCTGAAATAATAAACTGAAAATGTAAGCTCGAAGGCTTAGTGAGTTACCCCAAAAATACCAACACCATATTGATATAACAACCACATATAGCATATAAGTAAACAACATGCATAATGAGCCTTCAGCCTGACTGGACCGCCTCGCAGGCCTACAGCCTATCTGAACCGCTCCCGAGCCTTCAGCGTGACTGGACCGCCTCACAGAGCCTACATCCTATCCAGACAACTCGTCGGGTATGTAGGCCTACATCACAAAGCGAGGCCACCTCAACCCAACCCCTAACCAAACAACCATGTGCACATATAACAGATAATCACATAACAGTCTACAGACAACAAACCGATCTAACAGATCAATAGCATAGCAACATCCTATAACCAGAATACCGACCTAACCGGTCACTAACATAGCATCATCCTATATACCAGGATACCGATGTGCACTTAAATATCATACACAAGCTCATATCATATAATAGTCAAACTGATCTAACAGATCACTAATGATGGCAACATCCCAATAACCGGGATACAGACCTAACTAGTCACCAAGCATACGCATATCACCATCCTAACTACAAGGATGTAATCAATAAACATATCATGCCAATATCCAGATACAAATACATAAAGGGCCGACCTTGGTGTCATAGACCCTGTTGATATAGTGAGGATAACCCACCTGGCACTGCTGAAGCCCTGCAAATAAAACTCCAGCTGCTGGCTGGCAGATTCTTGAACTGCCAACATCAAACAATACCTATTTAATAATTGGGTTCCAAGCCCAAGGTCCAACTCACACTCTAAAGGCCGAAAATTCAAGTAATGGGCCAAAAGCCCAACATATGGCCCAACTTTCCAAATTGGGCCCAGTCCCCTACATGGTCTTACGTTAAGGCCCATCCATCTATTTTAGTCCAAATTCTTGGTATTCCAATGGCCCAATATATCATAATCATCAAGGCCCAATTATGGCCTAATTTTCCAAGTTGGGCCCGGAACTTTCTAATGGCCTTTCCTCAAGACCAATAAATTTCCTTAGTCCAAAAACTTGTTTCCAAATGGACAACGAAGGCCCACAACAACCTAGCCCAATAAATGGCCTAAACCTGAAACCCAAAATATGAAGTATAACCTAACTGAGTATGCAGGGCGTACTCAGCAGTACGCTACACGTACTCGCCTAATAGCTTGTATGTTGTACGTACAAGCTTGTATGCCCATCGTAATTCCCTCTTAATCTATTTTTCCATTAAGCACTTAACGCTTTAAGCTATACGTTCAATCCACTAATCTGAGTCCCAAATGACGTCTAAACCCATAAAGTCAATAACTTGGTGACTTTGCATGCCCCCGAAAGACCAAATATCAAAGTATAACATTTTACTTCCATGGAAATGACTCAAACTTCAAGGAGGATACTTAACCTCTAAATGTACCAAATTTATGGACCTTGAGCCTCAAAAACACAAAGAGGGGCAACTCAAAGCTTCTGGAAAGAAATCAAGACCACTAGATCTCATCTTTGGGACCAAAATGAACTAAAACTCACTAGTATGAGATCTAAGATATCATTGATCAAGTTCAAAGATTTATACCTTCTTCAAGCTGAAAATGAGTCCCAAAAGCCAGATCCATAGGTTTCCCCTTGATCCTCATCTCTACACCAAACTCCACCTTCTTAAAAATGGACCAAACACTCCAAAAATGGAATCCATAAGCTCAAAATTCACCATGAGTGATTGAGGACGATTTCTAGGGTTTAGAGGAATGGAGGCTAAAGATATTAGGGTTAGGATATGAGATAAGAAGCTTAAATAGGATCCAAGACCCTAAAATAGGGTTCTGATCTGATTGGAGTACACCCAGCATACATATGGTACGCCCATCATACTCCTGGCAACCTTCACGACCATCATGGTCAGTACGCATAGCGTACTATCTTCTTTACTAGTACGCCCAGTGTATTCTTTGTGTACGCCCCGCATACTCGGCTAAGCCTGAAAACCACGAAACTTCCGAAGGCCATAACTTCTTCGTTATAAACCCGTTTCCGACGATCCTTATATCAACGGAAAGGTAACGAAAAGCCCTACACTTCTAAAAACTCATCCATTTCTTACAACCTTTCGAAAAAAAATCCATTTTTTCACAAAAGCCCGACTGACACTTTACCGAAATACCCCTAGACTACAAAAAAGAAATCGAACACCTGGATCACATCCAATACATCACCGACACCTGAATGGGCCTAGAACCTACCTTTTAAAAATCCATAATCCTGATGATGATTGATATTCAGGCCACAGGCTGAGACTAGGAGTCGATTCAGAACAGGGTGTTACACTAAAAGTCCCTGCTTTATTCAACCATAATAGAGATCTTGAGTGAAAAATCCTTTTAGGGTGTGTTTTGGCATTCTAAGCTCAAAATGGCATGCACGAACGTAAAGCTTGTGACTTTACATGGTTGATGAGCCTTAGGGTTATAGATCCATAGTTTAGGGAGGTCCTCTGCCTTGAAAACGACTAAATGAGATATGGGTCTGAATGTACTCGCTGAGTCAAGGAGCTGACTTAACGAGTCGGAAGGGGGTTGTCCCGATGGTTTTGATCGGTCAGCAGCTCGATGAGTTGACAGGTCAACGTGGCGAGTTGAGCCAGAATTTTGAATGATTCTATGGATGGCAAGCAAACTCATCGAGTCCCATAAGTGCACTCGACGAGTAGGGTCAACATGGACTGTTGTAACGAAGCAATTTTTAAACCAAAATTTTTATTTTTAAAACACATAAAATTCATATACTATATTTCATGAAAATCATAAATGTCTCAATGTCAACATAAATCCACAACAAAAGTCAAATCCCAGAATCCACAACATAATCTCGAACAGGTGTGTATAATCACACCGCTGCCTTCCCGCGATCCTCAGAAGTACCTGAAACACATAACACATGACACAATAAGCATAAAGTTTAGTGAGTTCCCCAAAATACCACGCACAAATAATTAGCCACTTGAGGCTATATCTCTGAAGACCCTTTGGTCAGTGTGTCTCAGTGGGACCCTCCAGTCCCGTATCTCGTTGGACCATCTGGTCCGGTCTAAGTGGGACCCTCCGGCCTCATATTTCGTTTGACCCTCTGGTCCGGTTTAAGAATCACATAATATAGCATAAATATCACACAAAAAAATACATAACTCAAGTAAGGACATACGACCCTCCAGTCACACATAAATACCACTCTAGGTAATGTATAGTGAGAATACTCACCTCAAAGAAAGCAAGCTAATACACCTCTTACACGAATCACCGATCTAGCCTCCGCCTAATACATATGGTGATTATCTCTAATTAGATCACAATTCTAATAAATTCATATTTACCCCTTTTAAGTCTTAGTAAGGGTAAAAGACCATTTTACCCAACCAAGATCATAATTACTCACATTTGGTCAAAATTCTACAAGTCATAAAAGTTAAACTTGAGACAACAGTCCATGTTGACCTAACTCAACGAGTGCGTCGGGAGGACTCGTCGAGTCCCCTCATTCCCTCAGAGGCCTTATGAAAACCAACTCTACTCATCGAGTTGAGCCACTAACTCGACGAGGTATAGCATGCTCAGACTTATCAGAATAAACTCTAAGTGACTCGTCGAGTCAGCTCATGGAATCGACGAGTTCATTTAGCCTTTACTTCCATTCAAAAGTTTTAGGGTAGATCTATCACTCAAACTACTAGATCTAGGCTCTCGAGGATTGATAGTCACGTAAAGTTTCGATCTTTACGTTCATGCATGGCATATTTGCTCCATAATTCCATTACACGTTCCAAAGGAAGGTTAGATGCTCATTAGCCTACCCTAGCTGAATAAAGCTCGGATCTTTGGAATCTCAAGGCCTCCTATAGTCCATATCTGAGGTTCTAACCTTAAACCATGCTCAAATAATGCAAGGACACAATATGATTGGAAGAAAACCCTAAAAACTCCCACAAAAGAGTTCTAACAAAATATGTCGCCAAGATGAGAGCTTTTTACCTCTGAACAGATGCTAATGATAGAAGAACACTAGATCCACAACCTCTCCCATATATGATCCACAATGCTCCTCAAATCTTCCTTTAAAAAGCACAAGAATGATCAATTTGGTCTCTCTCTCTCCCTCTCTCTCTCTCTCTCTATCTTTACACACAACAAAGGGGCAAATTTAGGGTTTCACTCTTTGAAGTGTAGCCGCATAAGGAGGCTATAAGTGCCTTTAAATTGGTCCTAAACCTGGGGATTTAGGGTTTCTCATCCAGCGCCAACTCGGTGAGTCTACTCTTGAACTCGTCGAGTAGATCATCAAACTCATGTGGTCATACTCACTTCTACTCGGCGAGTTATAGCGCCAACTCGTCAAGTAGATCAATAATCCTCGGAAATAAATAATTAAAATAACATACCTGGAAATCTAGATGTTACAATTCTCCCCCACTAGAATCATACTTCGCCCCCGAACTCTTGCTCCGCAAATAACTCTGGATGTTGTTCCCACATCTTTGACTCCGGCTCTCAAGTCAACTTGGATCCCCTCCAATGCCACCATTGGACCTGAACTAGGGGCACTTCCCTGTTCCTCAGAAAATTCACCTTTCAATCCAAGATCGCGATCGGACTCTCAATATAATTCAGGCTCGCATCTACCTGAATGTCTTCCAGTGGTACCACTACTGTCTCATTGGCTACACACACGTGGAAGATGTTTTGGATTCGACTCAACTCCGCGGGTAGCTTCAACTAGTATGCTACCCTACCTACTCTGGTGGTCACTCTAAAAGGACCGATGTATCGGGGTCCCAACTTATCTCGCTTCTAGAATCGGATCACCCCTTTCCTTGGGGATACCTTCAAGAGCACAAAATATCCGACCTGAAATTCTAGCTCGGAATGTCGCATGTCCGCATAACTCTTCTGGCGACTCTATGCCATCAGTAACCTATGTCTGGCCTGCTAAATCTGCTCGGTCGTTTTCAGCCCTTTCTCCATGCCACCCATCACTCTCTATCCCACTACTCCCTAGAAAATGGGAGTCCGACATTTCTCCCAAACAGAAGCTCAAAGGGACGCATACCAATACTCGAATGATAGTTGTTGTTGTAAGAAAACTCAGCTAGTGGTATGTAGGTGTCCCAACTTCCTCCGAAGTCCATGAATTACACACGCAACATGTCCTCAAGCGTCTAATCGTCCGCTCGCTCTACCCGTCGCTTTGTGGGTGATACACAGTACTGATATGCAAGTGCTTGCCCAACTCTTCATGAAACTTCTTCCAAAACCTCGAAGTAAAAAGCACGTCCTGATACGACACTATCGAGACCAGCACCCCATGGCGTGCTTCCACTTCTTTCACATAGATCTCAGCCAATCTCTCCGCAAAAGGGCTCTCACTAATAACAAGGAAGTGAGCACTCTTCGTCAATCGGTCCACAATCAACCAAATCGCGTCAACTCCTCGCACGGTCCTTGGCAACTTGGTGATAAAGTCCATCGATATCTGCTCCCACTTCCATTGGGGAATCTCAAGGGGCTGTAATGGTCCATGTGGACGTTCATGCACTGCCTTAACCTGGTGGTAGGTTAAACACCTCTTAACTACCCAAGCAACATCCCTCTTCATACAGGGCCACCAATAGTCTCTCTTTAGGTCTAAATACATCCTAGTAGCCCTGGGATGGATCGAGAACCTTGATCTATGTGCCTCCTCCATCAGTATAAGCCGAACTCCATCCATATAGGGCACCCAAATACACCCTCGTAAAGTCATAAGTCCTCGTCTATCCTTCACAAACTCCGACACACCTGCCCAATCACCCGCTCCCTTTTGCGGTTCTCCGGTATCACAGCCTATGCTTGGGCTTCTCGAATGGTATCCAAGACTGTAGTCATCACTGTCATCCTCATACACACATCTCGAATAGGGCCACTCTCCGCTCTATGACTCAGGGCGCCGGTCACCATGTTAACGTTGCCTTGATGATACAAGATCTCACAGTCATAGTCTTTTACCACATCAAACCATATCCTCTTCCGCATATTTAGGTTAGGTTGATCCAATAAATACTTCAGGCTCTTGTGGTCCGTGTATATGGTACACCGAACCCCATACAAGTAGTGGCGCTAGGTCTTAAGGGAGAACACCATCTCCCCCAGCTCTAGGTCGTGGGTGGGATATCTCGTCTCATGAGGCTTCAACTGCCTTGATTCGTATGATATCACGTGTCCACTCTGCATTAGCACCACACCCAACCTGGTTATAGATGCATCGGAATAAACCACAAAGTCCTCCATTCCCTCAGGAAGAGCTAACACCAGGGCTTCGCAAAACCTCTGGTGAAGAGTCTCAAATGAGGTCTGCCGAGGGCCCCAAGTAAAAGTAACGCCCTTAGGGGTTAATCTGGTTAGAGGACAACAATCTTGGAGAAATCTCGGAAAAATCTCCGATAGTAGTCGGCTAATCCTAGAAACTCCTGATCTCGGTGGGGGATCTCAGCACCTCCCATCTCATAATTGCCTCAATCTTTGCTGGTATCAACCAAAATCTCATTCTGTTTAATGAGGTATCCCAGGAACTAGACCTCTCGTAACCAGATTTCACACTTGGATAATTCGACATAAAGCCTCTCCGATCTTAATACCCCAAGAATCTCTCTTAAATGCTCCTCATGCTGCTCTCTGGATCTAGAGTATACCAAAATATCATTAATGAACACGATCACTGATCGATCCAACATAGACATGCACACCCGGTTCACGAGATCCATGAATGCTACTGGTGCGTTGGTGAGCCCAAAAGGCATCACCACGAACTCGTAATGCCCATAACGAGTTCTGAAGGCTGTCTTCTGGATATCCTCCTCGCGGAAACTCATCTGATAATATGCAGACCTCAAGTCGATCTTGGAAATCCAAGACGCTCCCTGCAACTGATCGAACAGATCATCGATCCTCAGTAGCAGATAACGGCTCTTGACCGTCATCTTGTTCAACTCCCGGTAATCAATGCACATCAGGTGCGAATCATCCTTTTCTTGAAAAAAAGGATCGGGGATCTCGACGGCAATCTACTCGGTCGGATAAAACCTTTCCCCAACAGGTCCTGAAGCTGTGAGGATCACTCCTGCATCTCGGGCTTCGCAAGGCGATAAGGTGCCTTGGGAATAGGTGCCACTCCCGAAAGCAAATCAGTCCGGAACTCCACCTACCTCTCGTGAGGCACACCAGGTAACTCCTCGGGAAAAACATCCAAAAATTCACTCACTATCAGAACGTAAATGATAGAACTCGATCTCTCAGCAGCAACTCGCGTAAAAATCACATACATTAAAAACCCCCTGCAACCCTACTGAAGACTCTATCTCGCTCTGGCAGCCGAGCAAAATGTTGACCCAAAATGGGTACCTTTACCATATACTGTAAGCACTCCCTCACTAGGGTCATGTATGGTCACCAACTGATGCTCGCAGTCGATCACAGCTCCGAATCAACTCAACCAATCCATGCCCACGATGACACAGACATCCCCCATCGCAATCGGTACCGGATCTATCAGAAACTCAACTCCAAAAATCTCAAGTACACATCCCCGGATCACATCAGTCGTAAACACTACGTGCTCATTAGCTATAGAGACTCTTATAGTTCGGCTCAACGCCTCTTGCTAGATACTGATGTGACAACTAAATGCTAATTATACAAAGGATCGACTCGCACCCGAGTTTAATAACACCAAGGTAGGTACAGAACTTACAAGAAAATTACCTATGCATAACACAATATAATCACAAAATAACCTAATTAAAATAATTGAAAGAACACATACTGGCCACGACATCAGGTATTGCACAGACCTCCTCCACCATCAGCTAGAAAGTTCTCCCGCGAGCCTTCGGTACCTCGGGCTTCACTAGCTGGCTCTCTGTAGCTTGTGTAGTAGCACGGGCAGATCCCTGTGTTGATCCTTGTAGTAGTTGTGGGCACTCGGCCTTCCGATGGCCGGTCTGGTTGCATCAGAAACAAACTGCAAACCCTTTGGGGCAATCCCTCGCAATATGCCCCTCCTTGCCACACTTGTAGCAAACACCAGCTCGACACACCTCCTCATGACTCTTGCCACACTTTCCACAAGTGCAGCCCTTCTGGCCTCTAGATCTCGACTCAGTGGGCTTTGCCCGCTTGGCTGCCAGCTGATATTTGGCCGGTCTCTTATCCTTCCCCTGAGACATCGCCTCCTCTCTGGCCTAAGTCTCCAAGTCCATCTCCCTCTTCCGGGCATTTGTTCGGAGCTCAGCAAATGTGCGGTATGTCGAGTTCACCATGAACTCACGAATATCCCTCCTCCATATACTCAAATATTGGCTCAGATGTGCCTACTTGATAGACACGTGCTCAGGGCAGAACATCGCCCTCTTATGGAACATCCTCGTAATCATTGTTACCGACTCTGTCCTCTGCTTGAGGGAAAAGAACTACTATGCCAACCATTCCCTCTCCAGCAGGGGAGCATACTCATCTCAAAACATAGTCGTAAACCTCTCCCAAGACACTACGGTGAGCTCTGCAGAAGTGAAGCTGGCTGTCACAAACTTCCACCAGTCCTTCGTCCCCAAGCGAAGCTAGTTCAACGCGAACTATACCCTCAAATATTCTGGACAGGAACAAGTGTAGAAACACCTCTCGATTTCGGAGATCCATCTCATCGCGGCAATCGGGTCCTAATTTCCATCAAACTCCGGTGGCTTCGTGTTGCTGAACTCCTAATACGGCAACGAGTCACCCGCATATGGCTTGGCAGCAGCGACAGCTGCGGTAGCTGCAGCAGCAGCCGCCTCGGTAACTGTAGCGTAGCACTCATCAAACGTCTCAATCAAGATGGTCTTGATAGACCCAAGCATCTCCGAGATGTCCTCTCAGGTAGCTACGGCTACCTCCTTGTGAATCATCATTCGAATCTCATCATCGCTAACTCCACTAATCTCAGGTTTGTGGCGCATACCCACCATGATGTCTCCGAAACACAACATAAAATAATCAGATACTTGCTCGAGTATACCCACATTCGATCACTCCCCCTACTTGTTCCTTAGCATCCCGAGGATTCTTACTTGCACTGTTCACCGACCCGGTGCTTCGACTAGTACGGGTCCAATACTACCTTCCACACCGCATCTGTAATCACCCCAGGTCCTCCTCCTAGGATTACAGATTGCAAGTACTCTATATCTCACTGAACATAGGCTACTCTCATATGTTCATTTCTGCTATATACTCATACTCAAAGAAAATCACAACAAGCAGTAACTCCTAGGCTAAGGCGTCACAAATCAGGCCACTCTAGACCTAAAATATGAAGTACCTATCCTACTCTCTAGCATGCATAACGTATCTTATAATGTCTAATAAATATCTCATAACACTGAAAGTAAGGGTATTTTGGGAAAATCACCAAAATTTCTCAAATCCTCAGTTTGAGTCCAAACATACCCGAAGGTGCATCTGAATCCCTCAAACCAGGGCTTTGATACCAATATGTAACGCGTAATTTTTCAACCAAAATTTTCATTTTTAAAACACATAAAACTCATATGTTATATTTCATGAAAATCATAAATGTCTCAATGTCAACATAAATCCAAAACAAAAGTCAAATCCAAGAATCCTTAACATAATCTCGAACAGGTGTGTACAATCACATCGGTGCCTTCCTGCGATCCTCAGAAGTACTTGAAACATATAACACATAACACGGTAAGCATAAAGCTTAGTGAGTACCCCAAAATACCATGCACAAATAATTAGCCACTCTAGGCTGTAGCTCTGGAAGACCCTCCGGTCAATGTGTCTTAGTGGGACCCTCCAGTCCTACAGCTCGTTGGACCCTCTGGTCCGGTCTAAGTGAGGACCCTCCAGCCTCACAGTTTGTTGGACCCTCCGGTCCGGTGTAAGTGTCACATAATATAGCATAAATATCACACAACAAAATGCATAACTCAAGTAAGAACACACGACCCTCCGGTCACACATAGATACCCCTCTAGGTAATGTATAGTGAGAAGGCTCACCATAAAGCAAGCAAGCTAATACACCTCGTACACGAATCACCGATCTAGCCTCTGGCTAATACATGTGGTGATTATCTCTAATTAGATCATAATTCTAATAATTTCATATTAACCCCTTTTAACTCTTGGTAAGGGTAAAAGACCATTTTACCCTTCCAAGATCTCAGTTACTCACATTTGGTCAAAACTCTAAAAGTCAACCGAAGTCAAACTTGATTCAACAGTCCATGTTGACCCAACTCGACGAGGGCATCAGGAGGACTCGTCGAGTCCCCTTGTTCCGTCAAAGGCCTTATAAAAACCAACTCTACTCATCGAGTTGACCCGCTAACTCGACGAGCTACAGCATGCTCAGACTTATCAGAATAAAACCTAAGCGACTCGTCGAGTCGCCTCATGTACTAAGCGAGTTCATCCAGTCTCTACTCCCATTCATACGTTTTAGGATAGATCTATTAGTCCAAATACTAGATCTAGGCTCCCTAGGCTCGATTGTCATGTAAACTTTCGATCTTTACGTTCATGCATGGAATATTTGCTCCATAATGCCATTACTAGCTCCAAAGGAAGGTTAGATGCTCATGAGCCTGCCCCTAGCCTAAGAAAGCTTAGATCTTTGGACTCTCAATGACTCCTATAATTCATATCTGAGGTTCTAACCTCAAAGCATGCTCAAATAATGCAAGAACACAAGCTGATTAGAAGAAAACCCTAAAAACTCCCACAAAATAGATCTAACAAAATATGTGGCCAAGGTGAGAGTTTTTATCTCTGAACAGATGCTAATGATAGAAGAACACTAGATCCACAGCCTCTCCTTGATAAGATCCACAATGCTCCTCAAATATTCCTTCAAATAGCACAAGAATGATCAATTTGGTCTCTCTCTCTACACAACGAAGGGGCAACTTTAGGGTTTCTCTCTTTGAAGTGTGGCCATATAAGGAGGCTATAAGTGCCTTTAAATAGGTTCCAAACCCGGGGATTTAGGGTTTCTCATTCCAGCGCCTACTCGGTACTCTCGGACTCGTCGAGTAGATCATTAAACTCACGTGGTCATACTCTCTTCTACTTGGTGAGTTATAATGCCAACTCATCGAGTAGATCAGTGATCCTCGAAAATAAATAATTAAAATAACATACCTGGAAATCCAGATGTTACAACTGTTGACTCGAGTTTGACTTCTGTTGACTTGGGGTTTGGTCAACCTTGTCTTTAGGAAACCATGGAGAGGTAAATTGGTCTTTTTCTCACTTCAAGAGAGTCAGAGAGATAACGAACTAAATGTGTAATTTAAAGAGTTATATAGATAATTATCTTATGTGATTAGGAGGAGGATAGACTTAGGGATTTGTGTACGAGAGTATTCATTCACTTAGCTTACTTACGAGGTGAGTCTTCTCACTATACTTGTAGCACCTGGTTCCTGGTACGTAAATCTTATTCGAGTATTCTCCATCTTTTGCCTTGGACTCGACGAGTCATAGGTCCGACTCGCCGAGTAAGGACGGGACCCGGGACATGTTTAAGTTGGCGACTCGGCGAGTCCATATTCTGGACTCGGCGAGTCACTGTTGTTGGATGAAACCCTAAGTTTCAGGGGTTTTCACCCTATTTAAACAACATATCCGCCCCAGGCCAGCCCCCATTCACCCCCAGAGCTCCCAACCCTCGTTCTAAGCTTGTTCCTTGAGAGTTTGAGGCTATTGTGTGTGTTCTTGAAGGTTTTGAGGCAAAAGGGGAAGTAGATCAAGAGGAAGGTAAGGAACCCAGGCATCTTTGCACTCTTTCAGCAGTTCCTTTAAGGTATAATCCGTTTTCCCCCTGTTTCTATGCTCATTACTTCATTTAAGTCATTCTTAAGCCAATCCCCAAGTTTGTATGTGCAAATTATTCCGTGATAAGCTGATTGGCCCTTAGATCTAGGCATAGTTGAGCTCCAGAAGCTCAGATCTGTTGCCTTTATGGACCCTTATTGCATGAAGACCCTAGATCTACCCTTTTGGGTACATATTGAACCCTAAAATCCATATTGGTGAATATCTACACGTAAAGTTGGAAACTTTATGTGTGATTCGTGTTCTAGGAGTCCAGATCTGTGAATGGCATGGACTGGAATCGAGCAGATATGTGTATTTAGTGAGTGCATGGCAACGACTCGGCGAGTCGTTCATGTGACTCGGCGAGTCGTTCATGTGACTCGGCGAGTCTGTTCGCGAGTCTCCGAGTTTGTCCCCGTTTCGTAGTGTCGAGTGAGCAGTGAGTCACGGGGTGTGACTCAGTAGGTCAGAAGCTGAACTCATCTATGGAGGCACTCGGCGAGTCAATGCCTAGACTCGGCGAGTTCAAGGTAATCTCCTTAGATCAAGAACAGACTCGGTGAGCTGTTCATACAACTCGGTGAGTCTTAGCATAAGTGTTCATCGAATGAAGATGAACTCGATGAGTTGTTCATACAACTCGGCGAGTAGGATGAAGGACTTGAATATCAGTTTAGAAGGAGAACTCGTCGAGTCATCGCCTAACTCGACGAGTAGAATCGGGATTCAGGGCAACCATTTGGGTAGGGACTCGGAGAGTTGGAAAGCCAACTCGGCGAGTCGGGTCAACTGAAAGTTGACTCTAACTTTGACTTAGGGCATGATCAGGGGTAAAATGGTCATTTTACGCAAAGGACAGTTGGCAGTGTTTGATTGAGTATGTTCTGGGAATTGCAGCCGGAGGATTTCCGGAGCAGCAGCAGCAGCAGTAGTAGACAGTCAGTTCCCGATCAGATCAGCAACTACTTCGAGGTGAGTTACCTTCCAATAGCGGTGGGTCTACGGCCACAATGCCGGCCCACCAATAGGAGTTGTATGTAGATGATTGTCTCTATGATATTCATCTAGGGATTACTACTACCTGTGCTGTGTTTGTGTGCTAGTATGATATGATGCTATGTGCTAGCGACAGTAGGGGGAGATAGTCCCCGAGATATCCGGTCGGTAGGGCCGAAGGGGTAGTTATAACCAGCCATGTTAGATAGATATTTATATTGCAATGCATGTTATGTAGTAGTAGTAGAGGGGAGAAGTAGTTCTCTAGTATCCGGTCGAGAGGACCGAAGGGGGAGGCCAGCACCCTGATATGCTAGGCAGTATCCGGTCGAGAGGACCGAAGGGGGGGCCAGCACCCAGATATGCTAGGCAATGTCCGGTCGAGAGGGCCGAAGGGGTAGGTCGGGCACCCAGATATGCCTGACAATATGTGTATGTTATGTGATTATATGGTATGCGGTACAGTGGGGGAACTCACTAAGCTTCGTGCTTACGGTTTTCAGTTTTGGTTTCAGGTACCTCCTCAGTTAAGGGAAAGGAGTCGGCGCGATAGCAGCATGTCACACACACACTCTCTTGTTTCTGCAGTTACGAGTTTGTTCTGGGAATTGATACTCTGATATTTGATTGATCAAATGTTGTGATTTTCAACTTGGTTTTCGATGTGAAATGGTTTAATGAAACAATGTTTTAACTATTACTGCTTCTATGTAATGTTTATAACGAAATTTTTGGACGTGAAAATTGGGTCGTTACAAGTTGGTATCAGAGCCCTGGTTTGAGGGATCCGGACTCACCTTCGGGGGTGTCTGAACTCAAATCGAGGGATTAAAAGATTTTCTAAAAGAAAATGTTTTCTAAAAATTGAGAAAAGAGTTTGAGAAAGAACGAAGTGTGTGATGTGCGCGACCGGCCGAGCTCAAGTAAGTATTCCCCAAAGTACCCATACAAGTTTATGTTATGTTTATCAGCTTTTGTAGAACAGCATGCTAGAATAGGACTAAGGATCTAGGAGTGATGCCTTATGTGCCTGCTTTATGTGTTCCAGCTGTATGAGAATTGCATGCTAGTATCGAGTAGACAGCAGTAGGGTAGCCTGTTAGGGTTGTGCCCGATAGTATGAGTTAGCACTGTGTGCTATTTCAGCTTCCCTCCATGAGAGCGGAATTGCTTGAGGTTGTTTCCCTTGTCTGAATGCTGCTTGCTTCGTGCTATGTGGGACTCCGAATAATGGGAATTAGCCATTAGGCGAATACGTCACGTCACATGTGATCAGGGTTGAATAATCTTAGAGTACTGCATTTGATCCTACTGCGTAGCTCTTGTTTGAGTCCAACCGTTGTAGGGACGAGTCGGGTACTCGAAGGATTATCGAAGTCTCGTCGCGTGTGATGGTATTCGGTGATGGCTAATTGGCATTACAAGGAGGTCTGCAGCAGCTGAGGACTGGATCGAGTAGAGTCGGAGATTTCCTAGGGCGAGCCTGGGATGAGTATAGTAGTGATCAGCAATAGGGAAAGGGATCTGGTGGAGTCGAGGCAGTCCTTGAAGAAGGTACGGATAGATGTGGAAGGTAGTATAGGCCCGTACTACTGAAAGCAGAGGATCCGTACCCGAACCAAGGAAGGCCAAGACAAGACCAGGGAACTTGTAAGTAGTTGTGATCCCTCAGGAATTATCAGTATCTCTAATGATTGTTGTGATGTATTGCAGAATGGTGGTACTTCGATCGAGGCTGGTAGATGGCGGTTCAGGAGAGCGGTCAGGTTCGGGATCAGGTTCCGAGCCGGTAGATGAGGGACTACGCGATTTCATCATGTCAGAGATTACCAGAGGCATCCTTGAGTCGACCCCCATCCTCTTTGGGTCAATCAAGGAAGGGATCATGGAGTTGATGG
The DNA here is from genome assembly GCF_002870075.4 of Lactuca sativa. Classification (NCBI taxonomy): domain Eukaryota; kingdom Viridiplantae; phylum Streptophyta; class Magnoliopsida; order Asterales; family Asteraceae; genus Lactuca; species Lactuca sativa. The sequence continues at coordinate 295,009,644 of NC_056630.2, read as the reverse complement.
AGGATCGCCTTCGGGCATTCAGGAGTGATATGGCATCTAGCCAGTCGGGATCTCGCACACTGTCCTTCAAGGACTTCAGGGGCAGTGGTGCGCCGGATTTCCATGGGGTGAAAGACCCCATTGCTGCCAGGCGATGGATTGCAGACATCGAGTCTGCACAGTTGACTAGCTTCTGCCCCGAGGGGTTGAAGGTGAGGTATGCAACAGGGTGTTTACGGGACCGAGCCCGGGATTGGTGGGAGTCAGTGGGTGACTCGTTGGGAGCTTCAGCTATCGAGGCTATGACCTGGTCGGACTTTGTGACCAGGTTCAGGGCAGAGTTTGCGCCGGCTTTCGAGCTTCAGCAGCTGGCCAGGGAGTTTCTAGACATGAGACAGACGACAGAGACTGTGGCGGAGATTACCGCCAAGTTCTGGGAGAGGGCATTACTGGTGCCCCAGTACGCAGGAGATGAGGATATGAGGAGGACCCGTTATCATGATTTGCTACGAGTTGACATCCGGGAGCATGTTAGCTTTTCAGCTTGCCCTACCCTAGACTCCATGATTGCCAGGGCGAGGGAGAGGGAGATAGATTTGGAGCACATCCGGAAATGGAAATCAGAGGAGGGTCAGACAGGAGGGGCTTCGGGGAAGAAGCCCAAGGGATCAGATGCGCGGCCGAAAGGCCAACAGGGACAGGGACGCTGCAGGAAATGCGGCAAGACGCACGAGGGAGCGTGCCGGTTGGGATCATCAGGTTGCTACAAGTGCGGCAAGTCTGGGCACTTTAGCAGGGATTGCACTACTCTGGCAGCAGTTATTCAGACATCGGAGTTGTTGTGTTTCCACTGCAACCAGAGGGGCCACAAGAAGGCCAATTGCCCCCAGTTGACAGTTTCAGCGCCGGTGAAGGTGCCAGCTCCAGCGACCCTGCGGATCACGGATGGCCGGCAGGGCAAGGCAGAGGCTCCGATGGTGAGGAGCCAAGCATTCCAGTTGACTACCGAGGAGGCACGCGCCGCACCCGATGTGGTGACGGGTATGATTCTTTCCCCTCTATCTTTATTTTATGATGTTATGATATTGATATGTGCTCCGTATGTATATGTATGCATTAGGATCGTTCCATGTGAACGGCATCCCAGTTCAGGTATTGTTCGACTCGGGTGCATCCTGATTGTTTGTTTCCCTTGCGCTTAGCAAGAAGTTTCATGAGACTTCGGGCGAGTTAGATTTCCCTTTAGAGGTAGAGATTGCTGATGATCGATCGGTGCGAGCATCGATGGTGTTTCGAGATTGCGTTCTGCGTTTTTTTGAGGAGTGTTACTTGGTAGACTTGGTTCCCATTCCATTGCGCGGGAACAAAGTGATTATTGGCATGGATTGGTTGAGCCCTAATGGGGAGGTGATAGATTGCGCACAACAGTTAGTGCAGGTCAGGACCCCAAGCGGGGGGGAGTTAGTGATTCATGGCGAGAGGCCGCAGGGTGGACCCACTATATGTTCAGCAGCGAGGGCTAGGCGCTATCTTCAGCAGGGATGCGTAGGATATGTCGCGTATGTGATGGATACCCGGGAGACGGGTAAGGCGACAGTGAGCGAGGTTCCGGTGGTTCGAGATTTTGCAGATGTTTTCCCAGAGGAGCTACCTGGGATACCTCCGGAGCGACAGGTAGAGTTCAGGATTGACCTTGTTCCTGGTGCGGCTCCGATAGCGAAAGCACCGTATCAGTTGGCTCCTCCCGAGATGCAGGAGTTATCTACGCAGCTGCAGGAGCTGTTAGACAAGGGATTTATTTGTCTGAGCAGTTCGCCATGAGGAGCCCCGATCCTATTTGTGAAAAAGAAGGATGGGTCGCATCGGATGTGTATAGATTACCGGGAGCTGAACAAGGTAACGGTGAAGAACCGTTACCCACTCCCGAGGATTGATGACCTCTTTGACCAGCTTCAGGGAGCATCTTGGTTCTCCAAGATTGACTTGCGTTCGGGTTATCATCAGATGAGGGTCAGGGAGGAGGATACGCAGAAGACCGCGTTTCGGACGCGCTATGGCCACTATGAGTTTGTGGTGATGCCGTTTGGGCTCACCAATGCTCCTGCCGCGTTCATGGACCTCATGAACCACGTGTGCAGACCGATGCTGGATCGGTCTGTGATAGTCTTTATCGATGACATCTTGGTTTATTCCAAAACTCAGGAGGAGCATGAGGAGCATCTGAGGGAGGTGTTGGAGACCCTGAGGAGCGAGAGCTTGTATGCCAAGTTCTCCAAGTGTGAGTTCTAGTTGCGCGAGGTGCAATTTCTTGGACATCTACTCAACCAGAACGGGATTCTGGTCGATCCGGCTAAGGTCGAGGTCATGATGAGATGGGAGGTTCCGAAGTCTCCATCTGAGATTCAGAGTTTCCTGGGATTGGCAGGCTACTATCGGAGATTTATTCAGGATTTCTCCAAGATAGCCGTGCCCCTGACGCGGCTGACGAAGAAAGCCGTGGTCTTTCGGTGGGGACCCGAGCAGCAGGCTGCATTTGAGACGCTGAGACAGAGATTGTGAGAGGCGCCAATCTTAGCCCTGCCAGAGGGCATAAAGGATTTTGTGGTTTATTGTGACATCCCCATTTTCACGGCTAGAAAAGACCGATTTGTTTATGCTTTGTTTTATAAATCAGAGTGATCGTTTAAAGAAAACGGTTGCGGAATTTGTTCCCAAAATAAAATATGATAACCATTTATCAAAACGTTTCTCAAAGAGAATGTATTTTCATTAAATAATAAAACATCGGGATGTCATGTTCCGATACAGACCAAAAGCATAAACAATAATAAATAGACCTTACAACAGTTATTCATAACTACTGGCCTATAATCCAAAATCTCTCATCAAGTCCACCAACTTATACTCTTGTGCCATTACCTGTAATGCAAAGAAAACTGAGTGGGTCAGGCTTGGGAGCCTGGTGAGCATATAGGGTTTTCAACCCACAATAATACAATTATTATATTCAACCATCAAACAATCAACTCAATTATTCATCCCTATTATGTTTCTTAGGATTTTACCCTAGGAATTCAACTACTCGTCATTCCTTCATTCCTAAGGATTGACCTAAGGGATTTACACAAACTTCCATTGCTACATAAGGCGCATCTGCCAACATTATCCTTTAAGCGCCTCTGCCAGGATTACGTCATACACTATGAGGCGCGATTGCCAGGTTTATGACATTCTCTTTTAGGCGCATCCGCCGACATTATCTTATAAGCGCATCTGCCAAGATTACCCTATAAACGCATCCGCTATTATTATGACAATCTTTATTTGGCGCATCTGCCAACAATATCCTGTAAGCGCATCTGCTAGGATCACTCTATAAGCGCATCTGCTTTTATTATGACAATCTCTATTTGGCGCATCTGCCGACATTATCCTATAAGCGCATCTGCTAGGATTACGACATTCACTACTTGGTGCATCTACCGATATTATTCTACAGCACATCTGCTAGTCTTATGACATTATTTAATTGGTGCATCTACCAATATCATTCTTAATCATCTTTCATACCTCATCATTTCATCACATACCAACTATCTCATCTACCCATGTTCTACCCAACATATTTGTAGATCTAGAATACACATACAGTTTATCTCATTTTAAAACTATATAAAACATTCATGCCATACTCATCTCAAATAAACAACAATATATAAACACATAGCACGTATTTTATACCAAATACTTCATATTTATGTGTTAGAAGAAAGTAACCATACACTCTGCCAAACGTACACTTAATACATTCAAACAATACTTGTATTATACCCGTGTTTATGAAAGGGACTATACATCCATCCATATAAACAACTTTATATTATCCACGTAGCACGTATTTCAACGAAAATACTTAATAATTATGCGTTAGAAGAAAATAACTACACATTCACACTTATAAACAACAATACTCTTAATACACTCAAACCAAACTCGTATTATTATTGTGTTTATGAAAGGTAGTATACACTCACTTGATCAGAAGATGATCGGACAGCACTACGACTTGCAGAAGTAGTAATCCACAGCAGATCTGGAAGATCTTCTCGAAAATCGAACTTCTCGCGGGCAGAGCTTCGACTCGGGAACCGCACTTTTCGGGATCTTCGGGATCTCGGGACTTGCCTCGGGGCTAGAGTATGATACCGGGGCTTCGGGGTAGCTTCAGGGGTTTACGCGCAGAGCTTCGGCACAAAAACGAGAGGAAATTAGCAAATGACTCGGCTGCCTTCGGATTCCTTTTATAGAGGCTGGAGCCTCGGAGTACGCGGGGCGTACAGGCGTACGCAGCGCGTACGCGTCCGAAATCGTCACTGCATGCGTCATCCGAAGTGTCGACACTATGCTGAGTACGCGGTAGCGTAACCTCGTACGCGGGGCGTACTCCGGATCACACCGGTGACTCGGCTTCGGATAATGCTTCCGATTTTGAATTAAAAATAAATATAAAATGATTAATAAACTTCGGAAATTCATAACTTCTTCATACGAACTCCGTTTTCGACGTTCTTTATATCCACGCGAAGGTGAGACCACGCTCTACGACTTTCGTTTAGACTCCGTCGGCAAATTTTGACTTTATTTTTATTAATTATTTTTAATAGGCCGCGACATAAACTTTCGTTATAAATTCATAACTTCTTCGTTTGACGTCCGTTCTCGCCTAACTTTTTATCGCTTCGATACCAACAATGAGATCTTCGATTCTCATTTAGATTGCTTCGGCTAAATACCGCTCTAACATAAATTCACTTTTTACGTTGCATTGCGTCGTGCCGGTTCTGTCGCGAAACTTCGGCGGGCCATAACTTCTTCGTTATAACTCGGATTTTGGCGTTCTTTATATGCACGGAAACCTTGTGACATATACTACAACTTGGTTAAGATTAATCCTTCTAGATAATCTTCCATCAAAAAGTCATTTTTGACGCTTATTGTTTCTAAATTGACTAGCCCTGATCTACGGGCGTTACAATTATCTCCCCCTTAGGATGATTACGTCCCGGAATCATCAACGAAATAGGATTCGCATACTGACTCCATAAGTTATCTTTCCATTCTAAGTAATAACCTTGATGCTCAATCCTGCATCTGCTCTTCGTACTATCTTGGACTTTCAATCATAACCTTCGAGTTACAAAATAAGTCCTTATTGCGAACTCTTTCTTCTTCTTAGGATAAATATATTCCTTTATCCAATGTAACAAACCGATGGGTCGTGCTCTATTGACCTCTCATCGCATGATGCGACGCTTAGACTCGGTCTTTAATAAAGTTAAATTCCAGAATGGAATATACCTTCCTTCATATTCTAATGCGATATAATCACATTTCAGCATGTAGCATTTTTGCCTACAAACTTCTTTTAACAACGAGAGCGACACTATCAATCGCATTAACTTCAACCTTCTGACTTAAGTCAAATGTTACATCTAACTCGGTCCTCTAGACCACGTATATACTCCTCGCCGTCGAACTCAAATTAAACATGACCACTAGGGTCGGAACAAGAACCATCTTACTAGTCATCACCGAAACAATGGTAATGACATACCAGAATAAAATGGAATCAATCACTAGTTTCTTGGTAACCTTGCGACCTTCCCTGATCCAAGTGCGAGTCCTGTGCTTCCGGTAGTATATGCATCTACTACCTTTCACACCTACTCATACTCGTCCCAAGTATTGCCTCGTAGTCGACCAAGTCGCCATGCAAGAAAATCAGACAATCATTCAACACATCAGTTAACAAAACTAGGGTTTATATTAATTCCTTGAAACGGTTACACAAAAGTTCAAGTTCACCCTATACTATGCCTCTAATAGGCTACACCACATGTTACTTTTCATAACGCTACTTTATAACTTGATCTTTAGATATAAGATCCTTATTCCTGATTCCTTGCATTGCCATCTGCTTCATCAAGGATCATTTGAAATGCTCTTGCCTTTAGCTTTGGCGGCGCCTCTAGCCTTGCTGTTTGATTTTTCCTTGGGCAGTCTTGCTTGAAGTGCCCCTCTTCGTTACATTCGTAACACACCTTTTTGTTGAAAATACATTCATCGGCGTAATGCCCATGCTTTCCACACTTGAAACATGTCACTTCCACGCCACATTTTCCTGAGTGCTTCTTCTTGCACTTATCGCACCACCGTGCCTCATCCCTTCCTCCTCCTCCAGACTTCGAGGATTTTCTTTTCTCATTAGAACCTGAAGTTCCTTCTAACTTTCTCTTCTCACCAACTTCAACCTTACTGTCAGTCCTCCCCTTGATCATATTCTCAACAGACTTGGCAGCCCAAATAGCTGCCTCTAGAGTAGGTGCCTGACGCACTGGCACCGCATACTCCCAAGGGAGTCCCTTGGCATACCGATCGACTTTTGTCAGTTCGTCTGGAACGATGCGTAAAGCAAACTCCATCTTGTCTGTGAAAGCATTAGTGTATTCATCCACTGACATGCTGCCTTTCTTCAATATCAGAAACTTATTCTCTAACTCCAATAGATTTTCAGCAGAGCAGAACTTGCGCTTGAATTGCACCAAGAACTCTGCCCAGGTCAGTTGCAGTGGCTCATTAGGACTTAGGATCTTCCCCAAAGTGTTCCACCAACGAACAGCCCCACCCCTGAACTGACGCACTGCATAGGTAGTCTGCAACTTGCCTCTGCAGCCACAAGTCATGAAGGCTAGCTCCATTTCCGATATCCAATCCATAACTCCGATCGGATCTTCCTTTCCAGTGAAGGTCGATGGTTTGCAAGTCAGAAAATCCTTATACTTGCATCCCATTCCATCGTTCCTTCCATTCTGGTTGTTTTGCCTAACTATCGGTGGGTTGGCTTGACCAACAGACCCACTGAAGTTTTCCACCTTCCGAGTGCCCTTCATTTAATTCAGGCTCTTCCACTCGAATTGACAGTTCTTCACGATTCTGCTGAAGCAACCGTCTAGTTTCATCCATCTGACGATCCAACATCGTCTGAATCATCATTTGCACACCAGCCATGGTTATTGGCTCAGGTGCTGCTGCTACGACAGGTATTTGCTCAATCACTGGTGGTTGATTCCTGTTTTCATCAGCATTTCCAACTCCACTTCTTGTTCTCACCATTTTTGTTCTACACACCAAATAAGGTGAAATTATATCCTCAATCACGATAGATATTCACATCGCCCTTATCACTCCGAAACGTTTACATGCTAGTTCTAATATCGTAGACGTACGCTTAGAATCCTAAACACATAAGGTTTCCAGATCCGGTCGGCAACAGACCATAGATCCGAACAAATAATAGCATCAATTTAGCTATCACACAAAACATTTAGCACATAAAAGCATTTTAGGCATCATTCCTAAAATGAACTAGTGCTTGTGTCAATTTAGGTGTACTACCTAACATATTTTAGACACACTCCTCACAATCATTACTTAGCATTCTAAGTTTAAGTCTAGAAATTTCCTACAAATTCCTAGTTCGCTTAAACTAATGCTCTGATACCAACTGTGACATCCCCATTTTCACGGCCAGAAAAGACCGATTTGTTTATGCTTTGTTTTATAAATCAGAGTGATCGTTTAAAGAAAACGGTTGCGGAATTTGTTCCCAAAATAAAATATGATAACCATTTATCAAAACGTTTCTCAAAGAGAATGTATTTTCATTAAATAATAAAACCTCGGGATGTCATGTTCCGATACAGACCAAAAGCATAAACAATAATAAATAGACCTTACAACAGTTATTCATAACTACTGGCCTATAATCCAAAATCTCTCATCAAGTCCACCAACTTATACTCTTGTGCCATTACCTGTAATGCAAACAAAACTGAGTGGGTCAGGCTTGGGAGCCTGGTGAGCATATAGGGTTTTCAACCCACAATAATACAATTATTATATTCAACCATCAAACAATCAACTCAATTATTCATCCCTATTATGTTTCTTAGGATTTTACCCTAGGAATTCAACTACTCGTCATTCCTTCATTCCTAAGGATTGACCTAAGGGATTTACACAAACTTCCATTGCTACATAAGGCGCATCTGCCAACATTATCCTTTAAGCGCCTCTGCCAGGATTACGTCATACACTATGAGGCGCGATTGCCAGGTTTATGACATTCTCTTTTAGGCGCATCCGCCGACATTATCTTATAAGCGCATCTGCCAAGATTACCCTATAAACGCATCCGCTATTATTATGACAATCTTTATTTGGCGCATCTGCCAACAATATCCTGTAAGCGCATCTGCTAGGATCACTCTATAAGCGCATCTGCTTTTATTATGACAATCTCTATTTGGCGCATCTGCCGACATTATCCTATAAGCGCATCTGCTAGGATTACGACATTCACTACTTGGTGCATCTACCGATATTATTCTACAGCACATCTGCTAGTCTTATGACATTCTTTAATTGGTGCATCTACCAATATCATTCTTAATCATCTTTCATACCTCATCATTTCATCACATACCAACTATCTCATCTACCCATGTTCTACCCAACATATTTGTAGATCTAGAATACACATACAGTTTATCTCATTTTAAAACTATATAAAACATTCATGCCATACTCATCTCAAATAAACAACAATATATAAACACATAGCACGTATTTTATACCAAATACTTCATATTTATGTGTTAGAAGAAAGTAACCATACACTCTGCCAAACGTACACTTAATACATTCAAACAATACTTGTATTATACCCGTGTTTATGAAAGGGACTATACATCCATCCATATAAACAACTTTATATTATCCACGTAGCACGTATTTCAACGAAAATACTTAATAATTATGCGTTAGAAGAAAATAACTACACATTCACACTTATAAACAACAATACTCTTAATACACTCAAACCAAACTCGTATTATTATTGTGTTTATGAAAGGTAGTATACACTCACTTGATCAGAAGATGATCGGACAGCACTACGACTTGCAGAAGTAGTAATCCACAGCAGATCTGGAAGATCTTCTCGAAAATCGAACTTCTCGCGGGCAGAGCTTCGACTCGGGAACCGCACTTTTCGGGATCTTCGGGATCTCGGGACTTGCCTCGGGGTAAGAGTATGATACCGGGGCTTCGGGGTAGCTTCGGGGGTTTACGCGCAGAGCTTCGGCACAAAAACGAGAGGAAATTAGCAAATGACTCGGCTGCCTTCGGATTCCTTTTATAGAGGCTGGAGCCTCGGAGTACGCGGGGCGTACAGGCGTACGCAGCGCGTACGCGTCCGAAATCGTCACTGCATGCGTCATCCGAAGTGTCGACACTATGCTGAGTACGCGGTAGCGTAACCTCGTACGCGGGGCGTACTCCGGATCACACCGGTGACTCGGCTTCGGATAATGCTTCCGATTTTGAATTAAAAATAAATATAAAATGATTAATAAACTTCGGAAATTCATAACTTCTTCATACGAACTCCGTTTTCGACGTTCTTTATATCCACGCGAAGGTGAGACCACGCTCTACGACTTTCGTTTAGACTCCGTCGGCAAATTTTGACTTTATTTTTATTAATTATTTTTAATAGGCCGCGACATAAACTTTCGTTATAAATTCATAACTTCTTCGTTTGACGTCCGTTCTCGCCTAACTTTTTATCGCTTCGATACCAACAATGAGATCTTCGATTCTCATTTAGATTGCTTCGGCTAAATACCGCTCTAACGTAAATTCACTTTTTACGTTGCATTGCGTCGTGCCGGTTCTGTCGCGAAACTTCGGCGGGCCATAACTTCTTCGTTATAACTCGGATTTTGGCGTTCTTTATATGCACGGAAACCTTGTGACATATACTACAACTTGGTTAAGATTAATCCTTCTAGATAATCTTCCATCAAAAAGTCATTTTTGACGCTTATTGTTTCTAAATTGACTAGCCCTGATCTACGGGCGTTACAATTATCTCCCCCTTAGGATGATTACGTCCCGGAATCATCAACGAAATAGGATTCGCATACTGACTCCATAAGTTATCTTTCCATTCTAAGTAATAACCTTGATGCTCAATCCTGCATCTGCTCTTCGTACTATCTTGGACTTTCAATCATAACCTTCGAGTTACAAAATAAGTCCTTATTGCGAACTCTTTCTTCTTCTTAGGATAAATATATTCCTTTATCCAATGTAACAAACCGATGGGTCGTGCTCTATTGACCTCTCATCGCATGATGCGACGCTTAGACTCGGTCTTTAATAAAGTTAAATTCCAGAATGGAATATACCTTCCTTCATATTCTAATGCGATATAATCACATTTCAGCATGTAGCATTTTTGCCTACAAACTTCTTTTAACAACGAGAGCGACACTATCAATCGCATTAACTTCAACCTTCTGACTTAAGTCAAATGTTACATCTAACTCGGTCCTCTAGACCACGTATATACTCCTCGCCGTCGAACTCAAATTAAACATGACCACTAGGGTCGGAACAAGAACCATCTTACTAGTCATCACCGAAACAATGGTAATGACATACCAGAATAAAATGGAATCAATCACTAGTTTCTTGGTAACCTTGCGACCTTCCCTGATCCAAGTGCGAGTCCTGTGCTTCCGGTAGTATATGCATCTACTACCTTTCACACCTACTCATACTCGTCCCAAGTATTGCCTCGTAGTCGACCAAGTCGCCATGCAAGAAAATCAGACAATCATTCAACACATCAGTTAACAAAACTAGGGTTTATATTAATTCCTTGAAACGGTTACACAAAAGTTCAAGTTCACCCTATACTATGCCTCTAATAGGCTACACCACATGTTACTTTTCATAACGCTACTTTATAACTTGATCTTTAGATATAAGATCCTTATTCCTGATTCCTTGCATTGCCATCTGCTTCATCAAGGATCATTTGAAATGCTCTTGCCTTTAGCTTTGGCGGCGCCTCTAGCCTTGATGTTTGATTTTTCCTTGGGCAGTCTTGCTTGAAGTGCCCCTCTTCGTTACATTCGTAACACACCTTTTTGTTGAAAATACATTCATCGGCGTAATGCCCATGCTTTCCACACTTGAAACATGTCACTTCCACGCCACATTTTCCTGAGTGCTTCTTCTTGCACTTATCGCACCACCGTGCCTCATCCCTTCCTCCTCCTCCAGACTTCGAGGATTTTCTTTTCTCATTAGAACCTGAAGTTCCTTCTAACTTTCTCTTCTCACCAACTTCAACCTTACTGTCAGTCCTCCCCTTGATCATATTCTCAACAGACTTGGCAGCCCAAATAGCTGCCTCTAGAGTAGGTGCCTGACGCACTGGCACCGCATACTCCCAAGGGAGTCCCTTGGCATACCGATCGACTTTTGTCAGTTCGTCTGGAACGATGCGTAAAGCAAACTCCATCTTGTCTGTGAAAGCATTAGTGTATTCATCCACTGACATGCTGCCTTTCTTCAATATCAGAAACTTATTCTCCAACTCCAATAGATTTTGAGCAGAGCAGAACTTGCGCTTGAATTGCACCAAGAACTCTGCCCAGGTCAGTTGCAGTGGCTCATTAGGACTTAGGATCTTCCCCAAAGTGTTCCACCAACGAACAGCCCCACCCCTGAACTGACGCACTGCATAGGTAGTCTGCAACTTGCCTCTGCAGCCACAAGTCATGAAGGCTAGCTCCATTTCCGATATCCAATCCATAACTCCGATCGGATCTTCCTTTCCAGTGAAGGTCGATGGTTTGCAAGTCAGAAAATCCTTATACTTGCATCCCATTCCATCGTTCCTTCCATTCTGGTTGTTTTGCCTAACTATCGGTGGGTTGGCTTGACCAACAGACCCACTGAAGTTTTCCACCTTCCGAGTGCCCTTCATTTAATTCAGGCTCTTCCACTCGAATTGACAGTTCTTCACGATTCTGCTGAAGCAACCGTCTAGTTTCATCCATCTGACGATCCAACATCGTCTGAATCATCATTTGCACACCAGCCATGGTTATTGGCTCAGGTGCTGCTGCTACGACAGGTATTTGCTCAATCACTGGTGGTTGATTCCTGTTTTCATCAGCATTTCCAACTCCACTTCTTGTTCTCACCATTTTTGTTCTACACACCAAATAAGGTGAAATTATATCCTCAATCACGATAGATATTCACATCGCCCTTATCACTCCGAAACGTTTACATGCTAGTTCTAATATCGTAGACATACGCTTAGAATCCTAAACACATAAGGTTTCCAGATCCGGTCGGCAACAGACCATAGATCCGAACAAATAATAGCATCAATTTAGCTATCACACAAAACATTTAGCACATAAAAGCATTTTAGGCATCATTCCTAAAATGAACTAGTGCTTGTGTCAATTTAGGTGTACTACCTAACATATTTTAGACACACTCCTCACAATCATTACTTAGCATTCTAAGTTTAAGTCTAGAAATTTCCTACAAATTCCTAGTTCGCTTAAACTAATGCTCTGATACCAACTGTGACATCCCCATTTTCACGGCCAGAAAATACCGATTTGTTTATGCTTTGTTTTATAAATCAGAGTGATCGTTTAAAGAAAACGGTTGCGGAATTTGTTCCCAAAATAAAATATGATAACCATTTATCAAAACGTTTCTCAAAGAGAATGTATTTTCATTAAATAATAAAACCTCGGGATGTCATGTTCCGATACAGACCAAAAGCATAAACAATAATAAATAGACCTTACAACAGTTATTCATAACTACTGGCCTATAATCCAAAATCTCTCATCAAGTCCACCAACTTATACTCTTGTGCCATTACCTGTAATGCAAAGAAAACTGAGTGGGTCAGGCTTGGGAGCCTGGTGAGCATATAGGGTTTTCAACCCACAATAATACAATTATTATATTCAACCATCAAACAATCAACTCAATTATTCATCCCTATTATGTTTCTTAGGATTTTACCCTAGGAATTCAACTACTCGTCATTCCTTCATTCCTAAGGATTGACCTAAGGGATTTACACAAACTTCCATTGCTACATAAGGCGCATCTGCCAACATTATCCTTTAAGCGCCTCTGCCAGGATTACGTCATACACTATGAGGCGCGATTGCCAGGTTTATTACATTCTCTTTTAGGCGCATCCGCCGACATTATCTTATAAGCGCATCTGCCAAGATTACCCTATAAACGCATCCGCTATTATTATGACAATCTTTATTTGGCGCATCTGCCAACAATATCCTGTAAGCGCATCTGCTAGGATCACTCTATAAGCGCATCTGCTTTTATTATGACAATCTCTATTTGGCGCATCTGCCGACATTATCCTATAAGCGCATCTGCTAGGATTACGACATTCACTACTTGGTGCATCTACCGATATTATTCTACAGCACATCTTCTAGTCTTATGACATTCTTTAATTGGTGCATCTACCAATATCATTCTTAATCATCTTTCATACCTCATCATTTCATCACATACCAACTATCTCATCTACCCATGTTCTACCCAACATATTTGTAGATCTAGAATACACATACAGTTTATCTCATTTTAAAACTATATAAAACATTCATGCCATACTCATCTCAAATAAACAACAATATATAAACACATAGCACGTATTTTATACCAAATACTTCATATTTATGTGTTAGAAGAAAGTAACCATACACTCTGCCAAACGTACACTTAATACATTCAAACAATACTTGTATTATACCCGTGTTTATGAAAGGGACTATACATCCATCCATATAAACAACTTTATATTATCCACGTAGCACGTATTTCAACGAAAATACTTAATAATTATGCGTTAGAAGAAAATAACTACACATTCACACTTATAAACAACAATACTCTTAATACACTCAAACCAAACTCGTATTATTATTGTGTTTATGAAAGGTAGTATACACTCACTTGATCAGAAGATGATCGGACAGCACTACGACTTGCAGAAGTAGTAATCCACAGCAGATCTGGAAGATCTTCTCGAAAATCGAACTTCTCGCGGGCAGAGCTTCGACTCGGGAACCGCACTTTTCGGGATCTTCGGGATCTCGGGACTTGCCTCGGGGTAAGAGTATGATACCGGGGCTTCGGGGTAGCTTCGGGGGTTTACGCGCAGAGCTTCGGCACAAAAACGAGAGGAAATTAGCAAATGACTCGGCTGCCTTCGGATTCCTTTTATAGAGGCTGGAGCCTCGGAGTACGCGGGGCGTACAGGCGTACGCAGCGCGTACGCGTCCGAAATCGTCACTGCATGCGTCATCCGAAGTGTCGACACTATGCTGAGTACGCGGTAGCGTAACCTCGTACGCGGGGCGTACTCCGGATCACACCGGTGACTCGGCTTCGGATAATGCTTCCGATTTTGAATTAAAAATAAATATAAAATGATTAATAAACTTCGGAAATTCATAACTTCTTCATACGAACTCCGTTTTCGACGTTCTTTATATCCACGCGAAGGTGAGACCACGCTCTACGACTTTCGTTTAGACTCCGTCGGCAAATTTTGACTTTATTTTTATTAATTATTTTTAATAGGCCGCGACATAAACTTTCGTTATAAATTCATAACTTCTTCGTTTGACGTCCGTTCTCGCCTAACTTTTTATCGCTTCGATACCAACAATGAGATCTTCGATTCTCATTTAGATTGCTTCGGCTAAATACCGCTCTAACATAAATTCACTTTTTACGTTGCATTGCGTCGTGCCGGTTCTGTCGCGAAACTTCGGCGGGCCATAACTTCTTCGTTATAACTCGGATTTTGGCGTTCTTTATATGCACGGAAACCTTGTGACATATACTACAACTTGGTTAAGATTAATCCTTCTAGATAATCTTCCATCAAAAAGTCATTTTTGACGCTTATTGTTTCTAAATTGACTAGCCCTGATCTACGGGCGTTACATTTATTGCCATGCGTCCATTTCTGGGTTGGGCGCGGTATTGATGCAGAGGGGGCATGTTATTGCCTACACCTCGAGGCAGCTCAAGCCTCACGAGGCGAACTACCGGACGCATGATTTGGAGTTGGGGGTGGTGGTTTTTGCCCTCAAGATTTGGCGACATTACCTCTACGGGGTTCGATGTACCATCTACACAGACCACAAGAGTTTGAGGTACCTCATGGATCAGCCAAATCTGAACATGAGGCAGCGTCGGTGGTTGGATGTGGTGAAGGATTATGATTGCGAGATTCTTTACCACCCGGGAAAGGCCAACGTGGTGGCCGATGCGCTTAGCCGCAAGGTGGCGCCGATCAGGGATGTTTGCATGAGGATGACCGTGGTGACTCCCCTGTTGGACCAAATTCGGGAAGCTCAACAGGAGGCTATCAAGGAGGAACATCGGAAGAGCGAGCGTGTAGTGGGTCAGGTTTCCTCCTTCGATTATGATAGCTAAGGACTATTGACATTACACCGTAGGGTGTGGGTGCCGTATCACGGAGGTGTGCGCCATACTTTGATGGAGAAGGCACACAAGTCCCGATTCTCTATTCGTCCGGGGCGACGAAGATGTATAGGGATCTTCGTCTAGATTATTGGTGGCCCTGCATGAAGCGGGATGTGGCATGGTACGTTGAGCGGTGTTTGACCTGCAGGAAGGTCAAGGCGGAACATCAAAGACCGCATGGCAAGATGCAGTCGTTGGATATTCCACTGTGGAAATGGGAAGATGCGCATGGAATGGATTCGATTTGGGTCATCGTGGATTGATTGACCAAGAGTGCTCATTTTATTATGATTCAGGAGAGCATATCGGCCGAGAAATTGGCCGACATCTATATCAGGGAGATCGTGGCACGGCATGGGATGCCGATATCGGTGATCTCGGACAGGGATGTGCGTTTTACTTCCAGATTTTGGAAGAGATTTCATGACGAGTTGGACACTCGTCTGCATTTTAGCACCACCTTTCACCTGCAGACGGATGGTCAAAGCAAGCGGACCATCCAGACTTTGGAGGATATGTTGCGGGCATGCGTGTTGGATTTCGGTGGTAGCTGGGATGCCTATCTTCCCCTGGCCGAGTTCTCATACAACAACAGCTACCACGCGAGTATTGACCGTCCTCCATTTGAGATGTTGTACAGTCGGAGGTGCAGGACCCCGATATGCTGGGGTGAGGTTGGCCAGAGAGTTATGGGGAGCACCGAAGTGGTGCTCAAGATGACCGAGAGGATTCAGCAAGTCCGGAGCAGGCTTCAGACTTCTCAGAGTCGGCAGAAAAGTTATGCCGACAAGCGTCGATCTGACTTGGAATTCCAAGTCGGGGATATGGTTCTCCTGAAGGTGTCGCCTTGGAAAGGCGTCATTCGATTCAGGAAGCGGGGCAAGTTGGGCCCGAGATTCATCGGACCGTTCAGGGTTGTAGCCCGGGTGGCCAAGGTGGTGTATAGGCTGGATCTGCCAGCCGAGCTCAGCCAGATCCACAACACTTTCCATGTTTCGCAGCTGCGGAAGTGCCTAGTGGACGATTCATCGGTAGTGCCATTAAAGGATATTCAGGTTGATGACAGCTTGAATTACATTGAGCGCCCAGTCACAATCCTCGACAGGAAGTCGAAGGATTTGCGGAACAAGAAAGTAGAGCTAGTGAAGGTGCAATGGCAGCGCCGCAAGGGTTCGGAATGGACTTGGGAGCCGGTGGATGAGATGATGGAGCATTACCCCGAGCTGTTTCAGGATCGAGCAGCAGACTTCGAGGACGAAGTCTAAAATAAGTGGGGGAGATTTGTAGCACCTGGTTCCTGGTACGTAAATCTTATTCGAGTATTCTCCTTCTTTTGCCTTGGACTCGGCGAGTCATAGGTCCGACTCGCCGAGTAAGGATGGGACCCGGGACATGTTTAAGTTGGCGACTCGGCGAGTCCATATTTTGGACTCGGCGAGTCACCGTTGTTGGATGAAACCCTAAGTTTCAGGGGTTTGCACCCTATTTAAACAACATATCCGCCCCAGGCCAGCCCCCATTCACCCCCCAGAGCTCCCAACCCTCGTTCTAAGCTTGTTCCTTGAGAGTTTGAGGCTATTGTGTGTGTTCTTGAAGGTTTTGAGGCAAAAGGAGAAGTAGATCAAGAGGAAGGAAAGGAACCCAGGCATGTTTGCACTCTTTCAGCAGTTCCTTTGAGGTATAATCCGTTTTCCCCCTGTTTCTATGCTTATTACTTCATTTAAGTCATTCTTGAGCCAATCCCCAAGTTTTTATGTGCAAATTATTCCGTGATAAGCTGATTGGCCCTTAGATCTATGCATGGTTGAGCTCCAGGAGCTCAGATCTGTTGCCTTTATGGACCCTTATTGCATGAAGACCGTAGATCTACCCTTTTGGGTACATATTGAACCCTAAAATCTATATTGGTGAATATCTACACGTAAAGTTTGAAACTTTACGTGTGATTCGTGTTCTAGGAGTCCAGATCTATGAATGGCATGGACTGGAATCGAGTAGATCTGTGTATTTAGTGAGTGCATGGAAATTACTCGTCGAGTCGTTCATGTGACTCGGTGAGTCTGTTCGCGAGTCTCCGAGTTTGTCCCCGTTTCTTAGTGTCGAGTGAGCAGTGAGTCACGGGGTGTGACTCAGTAGGTCAGAAGCTGAACACATCTATGGAGGAACTCGGCGAGTCAATGCCCTGACTCGGCGAGTTCAAGGCAATCTCCTTAGATCAAGAACAGAATCGGCGAGCTGTTCATACAACTCGGCGAGTCTTAGCATAAGTGTTCATCGGATGAAGATGAACACGACGAGTTATTCATACAACTCGGCGAGTAGGATGAAGGACTTAAATATCAGTTTAGAAGGAGAACTCGTCGAGTCATCGCCTAACTCGACGAGTAGAATCGGGATTCATGGCAACCATTTGGGTAGGGACTCGGCGAGTTGGAAAGCCAACTCGGCAAGTCAGGTCAACTGAAAGTTGACTCTGACTTTGACTTAAGGCATGATCAGGGGTAAAATGGTCATTTTACCCAAAGGACAGTTGGCAGTGTATGATTGAGTATGTTGTAAGAATTGCAGCCAGAGGATTTCCGGAGCAGCAGCAGCAGCAGTAGACAGTCAGTTCGCGATCAAATCAGCAGCTACTTCGAGGTGAGTTACCTTCCAATAGCGGTGGGTCTACGGCCACAATGCCGGCCCACCAATAGGAGTTGTATGTAGATGATTGTCTCTATGATATTCATCTAGGGATTACTACTACCTGTGTTGTGTTTGTGTGCTAGTATGATATGATGTTATGTGCTAGTGACAGTAGGGGGAGATAGTCCCTAAGATATCCGGTCGGTAGGGCCGAAGGGGTAGTCATACCCAGCCATGTTAGATAGATACTGATATTGCGATGCATGTTATATAGTAGTAGTAGAGGGGAGAAGTAGTTCTCTAGTATCTGGTCGAGAGGACCGAAGGGGGAGGCCAGCACCCAGATATGCTAGGCAGTATTCGGTCGAGAGGACCGAAGGGGAGGCCAGCACCCAAATATGCTAGGCAATGTCCGGTCGAGAGGACCGAAGGGGAGGCCAGCACCCAAATATGCTAGGCAATGTCCGGTCTTGAGGGCCGAAGGGGTAGGTCGGGCACCCAGATATGCCTGACAATATGTGTATGTTATGTGATTATATGGTATGCGGTACAGTGGGGGAACTCACTAAGCTTCGTGTATACGGTTTTCAGTTTTGGTTTCAGGTACCTCCTCAGTTAGGGGAAAGGAGTCGGCGCGGTAGCAGCATGTCACACACACACTCTCTTGTTTCCGCAGTTACAAGTTTGTTCTGGGAATTGATACTCTGATATTTGATTGATCGAATGTTGTGATTTTCAACTTGGTTTTCGATGTGAAATAGTTTAATCAAACAATGTTTTAACTATTACTGCTTTTATGTAATGTTTATAACGAAATTTTTGGACGTGAAAATTGGGTAGTTACAATACTTACCAAGAGTGGTATCTTTATGTGATTGAGCTGTTTTATGTGTTATCTGTGTATTGTAGTATTCTCCATTGTGTCTTGTGATTATTGCTGAATATTGTTGCTATGAGTTTACTGAGTTGGGACCGGAGGGTTCCACCGAGACAAATTGACCGGAGGGTCTTTTTGAGTTATGGCCTAGAGTGTCTAATGAACTGTGTATGGTATTTTTGGGAACTCACTATCATTTATGCTTACCATGTTATGTGTTATGTGTTTCAGGTACTTCTCAGGATCACAGGAAGCCGTCGGCTAGATTGTACACACACACCGGAGATTGTTTTATGTTTTAGAGGATCCTGGTGTTTTATACACTATTTTCTTTTGAACCTGAGTTTTGGGGGATTGATGTTGTCGCAATTTATGGTTAATTGTTAAAATTAATGTGTTTTTGAAATTAAAAATTTGGTTGAAATTCTACGTTGTTACAAGTTGGTATTAGAGCCTTGGTTTGAGGGATTTAGATACACCTCCTGGTGTGTTTGGACACAAACTGAGGATTTGAGAAGAATTTTCAAAAGAAAAGAATTTTTCCAAAATGAGAACGAGTTTTAAGAGAAACAAGTTGAAGTGGTGTGTACAATTTGCTCGAGCCTGAATGGTGATTTCTCAAAATACCTTTATTCATGTATTACATGATAATTTATGAGATTTTTTTATAGAAATTGCATGTTAGAGGGTAAGCTAGGTATTTCATATTCTAGGGCTAAAGTTTCCTGATCTATGATGCCTTAGCCTAGGGGATGCTTTGATCAGTATTATCTGTTATTGTGTCAGTATGTGCTGACTTCTGAGTTGGGAATATATCTAGGAAAAGATACGTATATGAGCTAAAAAGGGGGTCTCTGAGAAGGTAGTCTGTGATTCATGAGGTATAGAGTAATTTTGAACTAGAATCCTAGGAGGAGGACTTGGGGTCACTATAGGTGGGGTGTGGAAGGTAGTATTGGGCCCGTACTACTGGAATCACCCGATCTGTAGGCAACCCAAGTAAGAATCCTTATGATGCTAAGGAGAAAGTAGGGATGAGTAGTCGGGTGTGATTATGCTTGAGCGAGTCTTTGATTATTTTGTGTTGTGTTTCAGAGACATCATGGTATGTACGCGCCACACCCCAGGTACCAGTAGAGCTGGCGATGATGAGATTCGCCAGATGATTCGCGACAAGGTGGCCACAACCATCCGAGAGGATATTCCGAAGATGTTTGGGTCTATAAAGACCACTTTGATCGAGTTGTTTGATGAGCGATATGCTGCTATTTCCGAGGTGGCTGCTGCTGCAGCCACCGCAGCTGTCACTATTGCCAGACCGCAGGGGGATGACTCGTTGATGTACCGGGAGTTCAGTAACACGAAGCCACCAGAATTTGATGGGACTCTGAATCTGATTGCTGCGATGAGGTGGATCTATGATGTTGAGGGATTTTTCTACACTTGCTCATGCCCAGAGTATTTGAGGGTACGGTTCGCGCTGAACCAGCTTCGCTTGGGAGCGAAGGACTTGTGGAAGTTTGTGACAGCTAGTTTCACCCCTGCAGAGCATGTTGTGGTGACTTGGGAGATATTTGATGAGATGTTCCGAGATTAGTATGTTTCCCCTATGGATAGGGAACGGTTAGCCCAGGAGTTTCTATCTTTTAGACAGAAGACAGAGTCGGTCACTATGATTACACGGATGTTTCACAAGAGGGCGTTGTTTTTCCTTGAGCATATGGCGACTGAGCAGGCTCGCATGAGTCGGTACTTGAGCATTCTAAGGAGGGATATTCGGGATTTCGTGGCGAACTCATCTTACCACACATTTGTTGTGCTACAAGAGAATGCCAGGAGGAGGGAGATAGAGTTGGAGACTCAGGCAAGGGAGGACGCGGAGTCTCAGGGGAGAGACTGGCGGACGGCATAGTCGCAGCCGGCAGCCAAGCGAGCTAAGCCCGCTGATCCGAGACCAGGAGGCCAGAAGAGCCGCACTTGCGAAAAGTGCGACAAGAGTCACGAGGGTTCTTGTCGGCCAGGGATTTGCTACAAATGTGGCAAGGAGGGGCATATGGTGAATGATTGCCCCAAGGGTTTCGCAATCTGTTTCCACTACAATCAGACCGACCATCGGAAGGCCGAGTGCCCTCAGCTTGTTCAGGGATCAGCCCAGGGTTCCACTCCAATCAGACCGACCATCGTGTCCCATATGCTTCGGGTATAGGATCGATTACATATGCTATAATTTTTGAACATTCTAAAATTTTCCAAATGCATAGTGCATTAGGAGGGAAAAGGGACTAGAATCAGTTTTGACTAAAATAATTAAACAACTATCAAAGGACGATCTAAAGTTCATTGAGGATTGGTCACTTGTGAGTAGCTGGAAGTATAGTACTGGATGGATCATATCGACACTATTATGAATAGATAAGATTCTATTAAGAATGAGTTATCATATGGAAAATATGGAAATGCTTCCATATTGGGAGTTGGAAATTAAGAATATGTCTAGATTAGATAATTTTATGCAAAAGGATGTTGGAAAGAATGTACTTTGAGTGAGAGACATCACATCTATATAATTGTTTTGTAACAATTTCTAATAGAGAACCTTTTAATTTCATTGACCAAGTCTTGGTGACTTTTGTGCTATGACTTTACGAAAGGATCGTTGCATAAAATGTTAGAATCTAACATATTCTAGTAGTGGCAAGGACCTTGTGTTCTTACACTAACGATGAGGATTAGCAATTGTGAAATGAGCATCATTAGAAAAGTTTTCAATTAATCTATTTCACAAAGCATGGTCCATAGGAAACATAGTGTGCATGCTTGGTGCATGGGACAACTATTGTTGTAATTCAAGTAATAAGTTGATTTTCTGAAAGAGTAAACAATATATAATAAGTAATCAATATGGTGGTTAAATAAAAGTGTTTTATTTACACTCAAAACTCTTGGGGCCATATAGGATTAAGTATTCTTATTGTGTTTAAATTTTGCATGTTTTGACTTCCAGAATAACTAGGTTATTCGAACCTCCATAGTCAGTCATATGTTGGAAGTATGTATGAAGGAAGACTGTCAAGAATCTGTCTGTAGATTGTATAGAGTGTTTAGACATAGCATAAGTTTGCTGTAGAGTTCATGAGTGCTTTGATAAGATCAGAGTATTGGATTAAACCCATGCTTACATGAAACACTTCATGTTTTTTTATCACGAGTGATTGTGAGACGATAATATTTTATATTCTTGAAACCGAGACGTGTGAGTTGTTATTTGTTGGACAGTTGCACATTGATGATAAGTAAACGCATCAGTAACTTGGTGTTATAAAACTTATTGTTGTGTGTGATTCAATCAGTAGGTGCAAGCGAGCATTTGAGTCGAAGTTTATCCATTCCTTTTACCCAAAGGGGGATAAAAGTGATATATGTGGGCCCATCGATGATTTAGTGATGACACCTAAGCGCTTGGCCAAGCCGGGACTAAGTTGGTGTAAAACTAAATAAAAAAAAATCCCGTTTTTTTTTTTGAAAAATACGTGAAATATTCTAATAAAATATTACACTGACAAATTCTAAAAAATAATTTTAAAATGCAATATAAATGGAAAAATCAAAAAAAAAATTTTAATATTATTTTCGGAACTTGAATTAACTAAAAAAAATAAAAAAAAAAACTTAAAAAAAAATCCCGTTTTTTTTTTTTTTTGAAAAATACGTGAAATATTATAATAGAATATTACACTGTACATATTCTAAAAAATAATTTTAAAATGCAAAATAAATGGAAAATTCTAAAAATTCTTTTTTTAAATATTATTTTCGGAACTTGAATTAACTAAAAAAAATTTTAAAAAAAATAAAAAAAATACGTCTTACGGTGTCATAAATTAGGTCATCTCACATGAACCTAACCATATATATATATATATATATATATATATATATATATATATATATATATATATATATATATATATATATATATATATATATATATATATATATATATATATCATTAATATTTTATAGATATTGATGTGAGTACACGTAAAGGTCTTCTTCGTAAATCACTCAATATCTTCCACTACTATGTATTTTAGTCAATTTAAAAAAAAAATCTAAAAGTAATGCATTTAAGTAAGTAAGGATTTTTTTAATCCAAATACTACCAATTATTATTTACCTATTAGACTACTTACCACCTATCGAAATTCAACATTATTTAAATATCATTTAAACTACACAAACCATACACAAGATCATTAAAATCTAACTATAACATGATTCTCTAAATTTCTTTCCGTAATATATTTTTTTACGACTAAATTATACATACGAATACACACATCAACAATTACATTCTCAATATAGATGAAGATGATAATGTATTTTAATTAAATACAAAAATTTAAATTATGAATCCAATGAAAAAGACAAATTCAAACCATAAACTTGGATCTATAATAAGTTTTATCTCAATTGTCAACTAAAGAATCCGAAAAAATATCAATCAACTAACTTGATGGTATATTATGTCATATCTAAGGGACATTTAAAATATATCAAAGTTGAGTGTCTAATACAAAAACCCAATAACTAAATGCCCTTAACTTATTTTAAATCATATATAATTCTAATATTTAGGCTATGTAACTAAATTCCTATGCAACACACCTAATCTCCTGGTTATATTATAAAAACTATGTGTAAAACTCGTGTAATACACAGGTTGATTTAAAAAAGATTAAATATCAAAATGAAAACAATAAATATTTTTTTAAAATAAAATTCTGAAATAAGAAATAAAAAATATATCAACTACAATTTATTATTAAATTTAATATTTTACATATATACACATAACTGTTATTTGAGTTTAATTTTAAAAATTAAAAAATCTAGAAATTGACATATGGATTTTATTTTATTTTAAAAATATCACAACAAATGTCAAAACTTATGAGAGATTGACATGTGGCAACCTTGATCTTCATTTATTATAGTAGACTATACTATCGGCATGTATATTTTAAATAAATTAAGGTTGATAATACTTGTTTTTAATATCTGTATAAGTGATGATGATCATCTCATAAACAATAGATAAGACGAGTCTTAGGAAGCTAAATAAATAGTTAAATACTAGATGTTCATTATGTTAGAAATTTGGGTGTAGAAAGGCTTGGAAATTCTGAGAATTGTGATTATCACTTTCAAATCGAAGTATTTGGTGGTACTCCCAAATCTTCAATTGGATAAGACTCAGAGAGACAAGAACCGAGAATGTTTGATGATATTTTCGTATGTACCAGAAAATGAGACCAAAACCAGCTAGGGGCTCTGCCCCTTGGACCCCACCAGGGGCTGCCGCCCCTTGGACCCCGCTCCCATGGGCGCTGCCCCCGGACCCCCGTTCGTTCAGGGGCTTCGCCTCTAAATGACAGTGTACTTTGAAACTTGATCAAACTTAAACAAGTGTGTACTCCACACCTTCCTTACTTGTTTAATATTTATCAAGATCATTGTTGGTCAACACAAAGTAATCTCATTACACTTAAATAACATTGATGATCAAAATCACCAACAAACCTCCCCCATTTAAGTGTAATCTTGATTAACTTAAAATGAAACATAATAACAACAAATTGATGCATAAATGAAATGTCGTGACGATTGAATTTCACATTAGTATATTATTCATTCCAAATATCCGAATATTAGGGTGTCACTACGGATTGAACCCTTTCTATTCATAGTGAATACATAAAGATAAAATACACAACAATTTACATTCTCATAAGTTCTAACTTGACATTATATTTTACTAGCTTGTGTCCCATCCTTCAATAAGTATATCAAAGTCAAGTCCCAACTTCTTGAAGCAGCTAAACTTCATACTTATATAGGTAGTTCTTTTGTTCTTGCACCTGCAAATGCAATTTTTCAAAGAACTATTAAGAAATAAAACTTCAACCTTCTCAACTTGCAGTACTGAACACATACCTTGGGATGATAATAAAATGTGTTCCAATCTTCAAATATCAAGCTTTCCACATTGAATTCAGCATCTACTATTACATTAGATGGGAATTGGCTATCTCAATATAAAAGATTTTAAGTGGACTTCAAACCCATCCCTATAGCTGCCTTGTGCACAAGATTTCTTGCTAACCCTTTGGTTAGATGATCGGCCAAATTCAATTGAGTTCTTACAAACTCCACAGATATCACACCAGTCATGATGAGCTCACGAATCATGCTATGTCTAACACCTAAATGTCTAGACTTTCCATTGTATACTTGACTATAAGCCTTAGCCAAAGTTGCAGCACTATCACATCTGATAGAAATGGTAGATATCGGTTTGGGCCATAATGGAATTTCATAAATCAAATTCCTTAGCCACTCAGCTTCATTACCAGCAGCAGACAATGCAACAAACTCAGATTCCATGGTTGAGTTAGTAATACAAGTCTGTTTCTTGGATGCCCAAGAAATGGCACCTCCTCCAAGAAGAAACACCCAACCACTAGTAGAAGAGTGATCCTCTAAGTTGTTAATCCAGCTGACATTTGAATAACCTTCCAAAATAGAAGGATATCCACTATAAGTTAAACCATAATGTATGGTCCCTTTCAAATACTTGAATACTCTACTCACAACTTGCCAATGATGTGAACTAGGATTACTAGTATATCTACTAAGTCTTCCCACAACATAAGCTATATCAGGTCTAGTACTAATCATGGCATACATTATACAACCAATAGCCCTTGATTATTCAAGTTGAGACACTGGAGATCCTTTATTAGGTAGAAGCTTAAGACTAGGATCTATAGGAGTGCTAACAGCAGAACAATTCTCAAAGTTAAAATTTTTCAATATCTTCTCAATATAATGAGATTGAGAAATTGAAATCCCATTTTTTCCTTTTCTAATTCTTATACCAAGAATTACCTCAACCTCCCCCATGTCTTTCATATCAAAACTAGATGATAAGAATTTCTTAGTTTTATCAACTTCTTCCAAATCAGTACCAAATATCAACATATCATCTACATATAAACAAATCATGACTCCTTTACCAGAAGTATCAAATTTAATTTGCTATATACACACTTGTCAACTTGGTTTAATGCAAAACTATTAGACAAGACAACATCATCAAACTTTTGATGCCATTGTTTTGGTGCTTGTTTCAAACCATATAATGATTTCTTCAATTTGCACACCTTATGTTCATTACCATGCATAACAAATCCTTCAGGTTGTTTCATGTAAATTTCCTCATCTAAGTCACCATTCAAGAATGCAGTTTTCACATCCATTTGGTGAATCACAAGATTATGTATAGCTGCAAGAGCTAACAATAATCTAATAGTGGAAATTCTAGCAACAGGAGCATAAGTATCAAAGAAATCAATGCCTTCTTTCTGCCTAAAGCCTTGGATAACCAATCTGGCTTTATACTTATCAATTGTGCCATCCACCTTCATTTTCCTTTTGAGGATCCACTTACTTCCCAATGCCTTGCAACCAGGAGGTAAATCTGACAATACCCAAGTATTGTTATGCATGATAGAATCAATCTCATCCTGAATTACTTCTTTCCAGAAATGAACATACCTAGAACCCATAGCTTCACTAAAAGTCTTTGGATCCTCCTCAATATTAAAACAATATTGATGTTGACATATAGTCTCATTCCTTGTTCCTTCAACTAGATAAAGTTGAAAATCAGATCCAAACGACTTAGCTTTTCTAGCTCTAGTACTCTTTCTAAGTTCAGGCACATAACTTGTACCCCCAGAATCATCTCCAGCTTGAGTTGTGTTTTTGTTGACAGATTGTTGAATCATGTCCCTTGGTCTAGGTATAGATGTAAATCTTTCTTCATCAAAGATAGCATCTCTTAACTCTATAACAGTGTTAACAGACACAGAGTCATTAGATTCTAAAACATAGAATCTATAAGCTTTGGAATGCTCGGCATATCCAATAAAGATACAATCTATACCTCTCTCACCCAATGTTTTCCTTTTGGATTCAGTGAGCCTTACAACTGCTCTGCAACCCCAAATTTTGAGATAACTCAAATTTGGTACCTTTTTACACTAAAGTTCATAAGGAGTATTCTTACTCCTTTTATTTGGAGTTCTGTTCAAGATGTAACATGCAGTTAACATTGCCTCACCCCAAAACCCTTCACTTAATCCAGAATAAGACAACATCGAATTAACCATTTATTTCAAAGTCCTATTCTTTCTTTCAGCTACACCATTTTGTTGTGGTGTATAAGGAGCTGTGGTTTGATGTATTATTCCAGTTGATTCAAAATAAATTGGATCATAATACTCACCACCTCTATCAGTACACAAGACTTTTATTAATTCATTTTTATGAAGCTCAACTTGTTGTTTATAAATTTTAAATTTATCAAGTGCTTCATCCTTAGAATGTAGCAAATAGGCATAACTATATCTAGATGCATCATCAATAAAAGTAACAACATACTTTTTGTTTCCAAGGGAAGGTGTTGCATGGAAATCACATAAATCACTATGTATTAGATCCAACACCTTGCTTTTCCCTAACAACATCTTTGAAAGGTTGTCTAGTGATTTTAGTTAGCATGCATGTTTTACATTTTTCATTATTTTGCATATCAAAGGAAGGATTTAAACTCATTTTAGACATGTCTTTTAATCTTTTGTAATGATTGTGTCCTAGTCTAGCATGCCATAATTCATATTTATTAAAATTATTGCTAGTACTAGTAGAAGCCATGCAAACAGAATTATCAATAAAAAGATAAGTAATATTTAGCCTAATCATTCCTTTATATACATATCCAAATCCTATAAAAGAACCATGTCTTGACAAGATATACTTGTCACTTTCTAATACTTGTTTGTAACCACAATTATTTAATACAATTTCAGACACGAGATTCTTACGAATCCCTAGAACATATAAAACATTGTTCAAACACAAACATTTCCGAGAAGTAAAAGTAAGTAAAACAGATCCTATGCCCTTGATTGGTTCAGTTGCAACATTTCCCATCTTCACAACAGATCCATCATTAATTGGTTGAAGGTCCTTGAACCAATATAGATCTTTGCAAACATGACTTGTTGCTCCCAAATCAACCCACCATGCAACATTATCATCCTGCACATAAAATGCTTCAGAAATCACAGAAATATAATTTTGAATATATTTAGAATTCTGCATGAATACAGAAATCTAACCTTGTTGCTTCTCTGGATCCTTGGATCCACTTGGTCCTGCACCATCCTTGTTCACTTTACACAAACGACAATCTTTCTTGAAGTGACCCGGTTTGTTAAAATTCCAACACACCACTTTAACCTTCTTGTTGGAAGACTTGTCATCCTTTCCTTTAAACTTCCTTTTTTCCATTAGACTTATTTTGATTCTTTGATCCTTCTCCATCCACCATGTTCACAGAAGAGGAACCAACTTGGTTCTTGCCTTTGGGATTGTTATCAAGTTCTTGAGTCCTTAAGGACTCTTCAATCTGTAAATGGCTTCCAAGTTGAGTCAAAGTTAATTCCTCTTTGTTATGTTTCAAATTCTGTTTAAAATCCTTCCAGGAAGGGGGCAGTTTGTCAATAATCACAGCCACAGAAATGGCTTCATCCATTTTCAGATTGTGTTGAGCAAACTGTCCCAGGATCCTTAACATTTCATGGAATTGTTCCATAACAGGCCTAGAGTCAATCATTTTGTAACCCATAAAGTTACTGACAAGAAACTTCTTGCTAGAAGCATCTTCAGCCATGTATTTGGATTCAAGAGAATCCCACAGTTCTTTTGCAGATTCGAAATTTTGATAGATATCAAAAAGAGAGTCAGACATACCATTGAGAATATGACCACGGCATATGTAATCATTATTTTCCCACTTTGATCTCCTTCTTGTTTCCTCCAAAGGTTCATCTTCAACAGATTCTGGTAAGACTGGCATGGGTGTACTCAGAACATATACCGCTTTCAGAGTGGTAAGGAGAAAGTGCATCTTCTTCTGCCATCTACGAAAATCTTGCCCTTCAAACTTGTTCAATTTGTCAAACTTGCTTGTCATATCCTTCACAGAATTGCCACTTGCCATGATCACAGAATACTTCGATTTATGTTAGAAATTTGGGTGTAGAAAGGCTTGGAAATTCTGAGAATTATGATTATCACTTTCAAATCAAAGTATTTGGTGGTACTCCCAAATCTTCAATTGGATAAGACTCAGAGAGACAAGAACCGAGAATGTTTGATGATATTTTCGTATGTACCAGAAAATGAGACCAAAACCAACTTTAATATCTATGTCTGAAAACTGTCATATGACAGTTTTTAACTGTCATAAAACCATAAAAACTGTCATAAAACGGATATATGGATAAGGGTCAAAGCAATGGTCAATTATCTGAAAAATCAATTTTCGATCCCAGCCAGGGGCTCTGCCCCTTGGACCCCGCCAGGGGCTGCCGCCCCTTAGACCCCGCTCCCAGGGGCGCTGCCCCCAGACCCCCGTTCGTTCAGGGGCTTCGCCCCTAAATGACAGTGTACTTTGAAACTTGATCAAACTTAAACAAGTGTGTACTCCACACCTTCCTTACTTGTTTAATATTTATCAAGATCATTGTTGGTCAACACAAAGTAATCTCATTACAGTTAAATAACATTGATGATCAAAATCACCAACACATTATAAATTGTTGCAGAACATAAATGAATTCTCGATATGTATATATAGTTAATTGGCAGTCTAACACATTGCATAATTAGTCTAGTATATAGAAAGACATTTAATTAATTAACGGTTTGGTACATCATATCAATTTTAGTTTTAGAATCAGTGATTACGTATAGATCCCGGTTCCAAATGTGGATACTCGGACACGATGCTCATCCTTACGTACAACTTTTTAAACTCCTTCGTAAATTATTGGCTTATATGTTTCAATTTTGACATCGCTAATGAGAAATTTTAAGTATTTGAATTTAAAATTTTAATAAGCATTTGTTAGTTTAAATAATAAGTTTTTAAAAAATTACTTTCTCCTTACTTATTAATTTATTTAAAAATTATTTAATAAATTATTTTCTCATTACACATAAACGTAATTTCTCATATACCAAAAAATAACTTATCAATTTATTACTTTTTTTATATCAAATAATCTAAAACAAACGCCTTTTTTAAATATCATTTTATCATCCGGAAAAAAATGAAATAAAATATTCTTCTATTTATGTTCTTATAAATTCTTCTACCCAATTAAATGATGAAATATATTATTATAATATGACACAAATAGACGTCTCACAAGTTCCATAGAGATTACTTCTCAATACGATTTCTTTTAAATTCATTAAAATTTCATGTAGTGATTCTTGAATACCCATTATGGTAGAATATTCGTGTGATATTTTCTCAGATTTTGCGCGTGTGATACATGTTCCTTCGATTTCTCCAAGCAAAGCTCTTCGCATAGCAATGCCCATTGTCTCTGCTTGACCTTTCATAAACGGAGACAGAATAAAGCACCCATAAAGAAGACGCTTACTGTTTGCTGCTGATTCAACACACAAATATCATTATATTAACATTAAATTTAACATATGTTATCATTTAATTGGACGACAAGATTTGTACGAACATATTTCATTTCTGTTATTCAAAAAGCATAACCCAAATACGTACCAGTTTCATAATTGACAGGAACACTACCTTATTAACAAAGTAGTTTACACTTTATACTCCACAACAAATAACATAAATTTACGTCCAAGAACAATTACCGGTTACCACTTTTATTTCTCAGTTCTTCTTCTATTATTATTATTTTAATCATGTGGCTGTACCATCGGTCGTTGATGGCGTTCAATTATTAAAAGGCTTTTATTATAACTAGACGGCGCAAATAGTCACTTTAACACAAAAATCCATCCGCCAGTGAGTTTCTTTCTGCCATCATCCGTAATATATAATCAAAGTCAATACATCAAAGTATCCGCCAAATTTTCTCAAAGGTTTTTTTAGTCAAATTCAAAATCATCGTCTATTCTTTTTGATATATTTCGTATTGGTCATTGACGGCAGGCTGTTTGTTTAACACACTGATTATAAGTAGACAATGTAATATGTTCACCTTCAACACAAACATCCACGTATCATTGAATTCACTCTCCTGCGACACTTACACAAAATGTGGAGTTTCATAGCACAAGTGTCGATCTACGGTTTGACGTTGTTTCTTGGTGCTTTTTTGGTGTTCTACAAATGGTACAATTCTTCATCATCATCCACCACCAAGAAACTACCACCATCACCACCAAAACTGCCAGTCATCGGCAACCTCCACCAGCTAGGTGCAAGCGTCCACCACTCCTTTCTATCTCTGGCCAGACGTTATGGTGACTCGCTCATGCTCCTCCACATCGGCTCAGTCCCAAGTTTGGTGGTCTCATCAACAGAAGCAGCTCGCGAGATCATGAAAACTCATGATATTGCATTTGCAAGTAGACCTAACACAAGAATGTTCAGGGCTATCTCCTACAATCTCAAGGAAATAACAGTAGCTCCTTATGGAGAATACTGGAGGCAAGCAAAAAGCATTCTAACGCTTCAGCTTCTAAGTAACAAAAAGGTTCAAACTTATAATGGATTGAGAGAAAAGATAATCGCCGAGTGCGTAGATAAGATAACCCAGTGTTTCTTATCTAACAAGCCAGCAGACTTGAGCGATTTGTTTAGCTCGCTTACAAACGACGTGACATGCATGGCGACGTTTGGGAGGACATATAACGAAGGGGAAATTGGGAGGAAGTTCAAGAAGGTGTTGCAAGAGTTCTCAGAGGTGTTGGGTAGCTTTTATTTTGAGGACTCTATTCCTCAGCTTGCGGTGGTTGATCGTCTTAGAGGTCTCAGTGCTAAAGTTGATAGAGTCGCAGTAGATTTTGACGAGTTTCTACAGGGCGTGGTCGATGAGACCATAATAAAGGTACGCAATAACTCTGAAAAAATTTCTGAAGATGGTGTGGAAACCTTCATTGAAGGACTACTCAAGGTTCAGAAGGAAGATATTATCGGCATCACCATCGATGCAGACGTCATCAAAGCACTCCTCTTGGACGCATATGTCGCTGGAACAGATACATCATCTTCGGTACTTGAATGGGCGATGACTGAGCTTCTGTTACATCCGGATAACTTGAAGAAAGTCCAAGATGAGGTAAGGAGCATTCTTCATGGGAAAGAAGAGATAACAGACGAAGATCTTGACAAGATGATTTATCTTAAAGCCGTGATCATGGAAACCACCCGCCTCCATCCTCCCCTTCCGATTCTACCACCAAGAGTCGCACGACATGATGTTAATGTGATGGGGTATGATATTGCAGAAGGAACAAGGGTATACGTGAATGTTTATGCAATTATGAGGGACCCTAAAGTGTGGGAAAAAGCCGAAGTGTTTCTACCAGAGAGGTTCTTGGAGTCGTCTATTGATTTCGTAAGGCATAATTTCGAGTTGCTTACGTTTGGAGCTGGAAGAAGGGGTTGCCCTGGAAGGGTGTTCGCCATGGCGATCAATGAGAAGGTTTTGGCTACTGTTTTATCAAAATTCGATTGGTCGCTGCCACAGGGTGTAACACCGAAGGACGTCGATATGAATGAAACTTTTGGTCTCGCTAATCACAGAAAGATTCCATTGCTTGCTCTAGGAAAACCTGTCCCCATGAATGGTTGGTAAATGACAATCGATCTTAGTATAATAATATTTATAACAATAGATCGGCAACATCTTTCATCATCTCATTGTATTTTTTATATATAATATCATCCAATATTTTTCTTTTGGGATCTATTTGGATGTAAGATTACGACAATCAGGTATATGTTAAAATTAAATAATATTGCTATGTCTTCATTCACTTGTCATTATTAGGCATGTTTTCAAACCTTGTGTTATTTGTATTGTTCCAACCCTTTTTGTTGACAAAAGGAACTTACCATGAAAGAGGGATTCGTGTTCCTGTCTATTCTGCCTTCAGCCAACCCGCTCAACCTTCTTTTCTTCCATTTTCTTCTGTTTTTTCCCTCTTCGGGTCAGACAACACGCAACATCCCCTATGGCCCTATCTTTCACTCTGGTCACTCTCTTCTCCGTGGTCAATTGAACCCAACCCACGCCTTCCACTCTTATCATATGGTGAACACATTAAATGGAGAGGGCCGAAATGATAGCCAGTTTAGCTATATAACAAGGCTCCAAGGTATACACTAACACAGTGTTTCGGAGTTTAATTTAACAAGAAAAAAGAAAGGAAATTTGTGGAAATAAGAAAAAAATATATAATAGAAATTGGTGTTCCCAAATTTTATTAAACGAAGGAAATCGAAGGAAATTGAGAAATTTTCATTCCGATTTGAAAAGATTTGGAAAAAAAAAACAAAATGATAAATTTTCTTTAAAATTCGAAAACACAAAATAAAATTTTGTTTTCCTTTGCTTTTTCTTTTTTTCTCTCATGTCTTTCTATTTTCTTCTTTTCTTTTCTTTTATTAAAATCGGGAACTAAACATAAGCATCATGTCATTTTCTTTTGGCTTTGTAAATGGTCGTAGTCACTTGCCCTTATGGTTTATTTTTTTAGTAACTATATTTTATACGAGAGTTTCAAACATGTATGAATAACATATTAATATTATTCTCTATTTGTAAGTAATTAAAAACCAAAAATTTTAATACATTATATATATATATATATATATATATATATATATATATATATATATATATATATATATTTGATTTAATAAAATTTATAAGGAAATTGTCAGAAAAATACTAATATTTTCTTAGAATTTGCACTTTAATTCCAAATTTTATTTTTTAAACCGAAAAGTCCTGATTATTTTATTTTTGCTCAAATTAGCAAAAAAAAGTCATTTTTTTAACAAGAAATTACATATTATCGTGTAAAATCAAATAATCAGGACTTTTCTGTTCAAAAAATAAAATTTGCGACTAAAATGAAAATTTTTCTAAAATATTGAGACTTTTCTGACAATTTTCCAAATTATAAAAATAAAAAAAGAAAAAAATAAGTATATAGTTTTGGTTGGCTTTTACACAGAGAGTATAAACTATATTCATTGGTTAATGACAAAACAACAAGAAAGTCAAAACACAGTGGGGCAAAGTCGCATACTTTTATTTACTTTTGGGAAGATAAATAGATGACCACGAGAATACGTATATTTTGCCCTACTTTGCCAATTTTCAACAAAAAAAAAAAGAAACCCATAAAATTAGGAAACAAACTATCTTATCTATTTTCCCATTACCAGGTACTACAACCAATATGGATTTGAATTATTCAAACCTCCTAGACTTGGTTAAACAGGTCATAAAACGTGA
Source organism: Lactuca sativa (assembly GCF_002870075.4). Taxonomy (NCBI): domain Eukaryota; kingdom Viridiplantae; phylum Streptophyta; class Magnoliopsida; order Asterales; family Asteraceae; genus Lactuca; species Lactuca sativa. The sequence continues at coordinate 294,975,228 of NC_056630.2, read as the reverse complement.
GGTAAATAAAACATGCAGTAAAATTTGGATTATGACAATATTCTCCCCCCCATAATCCAAAATTTGTTACGTTTTTTACTACGATTAACTCCAGGATTTCCTTATGCTTCACTAGTGTCATTGCTTTTCTGAGTATGTCAGCTCTTTGTTCTTTGTTGAAAACATGAGTTACCTTCTCTATTTTCCACACACTCTCTAATAAAGTGAAACCGGGTATCGATGTATTTTCATGAGGTCTAAAGATGACTTGTCATCAACGTACTAGGCTGCAGGTGCTACTAGTTGTCCCGGTTATCTTTGCAAGAAGACAAGGTATCCACATCGCTTGGCAGGTTGCAATTGTGGCAGCCATGAACTCTGTTTCACACGAGGATAGAACCAAGCACTGTTGTTTCTGATATACCCATGTGACAAGGTTCTCATTGTTGTAGAATGCCATACTACATGTACTTCTTTTATCATTCACATCCATTGCCAAATCATTGTCAGAGTAACCACAAATCTTGTTTTCATTCTTTCCTTTCAACTAGACTAAACCATAGTTCAAGGTACCTTTCACATATCTAAGAATTCCTTTCACAACCTAGAGATGCTTTGTTGCTGGTTTCTCAATGAAACAACTAACCACACCAACCGCAAAGGATAAATTGGGATGAGTATGGATTAAGTACCTTAAACCATCCACAACTCTTCTATAATCATTTGGATTCACAAACTCTCCATTTTCACCTCTGGTCGGTTGTGATTTATTTTCCATTCAACATTTGGTGAGGTTGTATTCATCCATGTTAGTCTTGGCTAGGATATTCTTTGCATATGCCTCTTGTTTCAATGTAATTCCACCTTTATGTTGACTCACCTTTATTCCCAAGTAATAAGTCAATAACCCCAAATCTTTCATCTCAAACCTTTTATTAATATGTTCCTTGAAGACATCCACTTCTACTTTTTAATTTCATGTCACACAAGTCATCTGCATACACTGGAACAATTACGACCTTTCGAGCCTTGTTTCGTGTGTACACATAGTATTCTTGAGAGCATCTAACAAATTCCCAAATTTTCAAATCTTTGTCTAAGTATGCTTTCCAGGCTCTACGCGCTTTCTTAAGCCCGTAGAGAGCCTTTCTCAGTTTGAACACCTTGTTTAATTGACCTCTTTTCTAGAAACCTTCTCGTTGGAATACGTAAACTGCTTGCTACAAATTTCCGTTCATAAAGGCCGACTTAACTTCTAAATGGCACATGTCATTTGTTTGTCCCTGTAAGAGCGAGTATTACGCATACCATTTCGAGTCTGGCTTCGGGTGCAAAGACATCATCATAGTCTATTCTATGTTTCTGGACATACCCTCTTGCAACCAATCTTGCCTTGTGCTTTATTATTCTCCTACTTGGATCTCTCTTCACCTTGAAAACCCATTTCAACCCTACAGGTTTCGACCTTTCGATAGTTCAACCAGGTTCCATGTCTTATTATTTTCAATTGAGGTGAGCTTAGATTTCATGGCCTTTACCCATTCGACTTGCTTTCTTTCCTCCGCATACGAAGCATTTGTTCACTATCTTGAATCAACACTAATTGATTAGTATTTTCATATAGCTAAGTTAACAATCGGTACCGTTTGGGGGCACAACCTGCTGTAGAACTTGAAATTGCGCCGGAGGAACCGGTTGACGAAGCTGGTGTATGATGTGTAGGTGATTTAGGTTGTGATAATTTTTTTTGGGCTAGGTTGTGGATCCTTATAAGAATTTATCTGGGAAGTAATGGGTTGTGGCATGCTTTCTATCACTACATCATTGTTCTATGCTAGCCTATATTCAGTGTCATTACAACTACTAGATATCGGTCTAATTTCTACAAATTCTAAATTACTAATATTAAAACCCTCAACTGTGAAATTTATACCTGGTGTTGACTTTATTTTTATATTCGCCTCCCACGACCAAATTCCTCTTTCTTCAAATACTATGTTTCTACTCACATAGATTGACCCCGTTTTGGGATCCAGTAATCTATACATCTTCATACCTTTCTCGATTCCAAGATGTACCACCCTTTGCTCCTATCATCCAGTTTCTTAAAGTTATTTTTAAGGATCATCATCTGAGCGACACATCTGAACACCCTAAGGTGTCCTACTTTATAACATCCCAAAAACCATGATAAAAGTTTTCATTTTTATAAAGAATCTTCACAAAAACCATAAGATGGTCAAGTATTGTTTTCAAGTAAAAGCCATAGAATCGGAGAAGCAAATACTCTCTCAAAATACAAAATTATTAGTAGGATGTGTACAATCACGCCTTTGCCTTGCCCCAATTCTCTGATCTACCTGAAAACATTGAAATCAACAACTTCAAGCCAAACTTTAGTGAGTTCCCCTAAAATACCCCCACATAACAATACATATACAATGCATGCACATCGGGCCTACAACACAAGGCTGGATCCCGTTGGGTCTAGAGCACAAGACTGGACCGCCCTCGAGCCTACAACATAAAGATGGATCCATCTCGACCCTACAACATAAAGTTGGACCACTCTTGAGTTTGTTGAACTACAACAAAAAGCAGTACCGCCTCAACCCAACCATACCATGTCGACATATGCAAATAATAATCAATAACGAGCAAATATAAGTAATCATACAGATCTACCAAATCTAACAAATCAATACAACATAGCAACATCCTATACACAAGGATACATAACACACTCTAGTGGGTCGACATTGGTGCCTTCCAAATTCTTCCAATGCACCACTAGACCAATAGAACCTCCAAATTCGGCAAAGAATTCTAAAATCACCCAGAAATGTTGACAATACCCTAGTTGAATCAATCCCAAAACCAACCCCATCGACACGACCTTCCAGAAATAGACTCTTCATAGACCTCAACACTCCTGCAAACTGAACAATCTCTATTCCAACATCCGGCAGCTCAAGTCTATTAAGAACAACAGTTGCATAACCAAACAGGCGAGAGTACATTTACTCAGAGATTGAGTAACATACTTTACTGAACGTGACTAAGGATTGACACATCAACTGTACCTTTAGATGATACAGCTTGAATCCTTCACATATGCTCGACTGATGAAAAAGAAAAAAAATAACCAACGATCAGAAATGGATCGAAAACTAAACCCGTCGATCCTACACATATTGAACAAAAGCCACATGAAGATACCCTTCCATACTCCGAGGATGATCAACAATTCCCCATCTTGACCAAAGTTAGCTAACTCATATTGTGGGCTACCCACGATTCCTATATCCGATGTACAATATAAGCAGCCCAGTGCTTGGTAATCAGAATCCTTGGATCTTCGAAAAAAGGACTACTGACCACAACTATTTCCTTACCCATCAGCTTCCTATAGCCAAGGTTGTAGAACTCGTTAATCGGTACCTCTTCAGCCGACTATTGAGTAGCGAGTACTCGGGAGTACTCGGGGAGTACTCAAATTTGGTAATTCATGTAGAAATATTTTTAGGGAAATTATATATGTCAAAATCATAAGTTGATCGAAATATATAAGAAAATTTGGTACATGTGAATACACAAAAACTATAAAAAAAAAACACATAATGGTTTCACCTCAGGAATAATTACTGAAAATTTAAGATATATATTTAGTAATAATCACATGTGTGTGTTAAATAATAAATCATTAAGTATATTATACATATTAATCTCCAAGTTGACCGAGTTTTACAACATTGCTCAGTTTAGTAAGGAGCCGATCGGGGAGTACTTGGAAATTGTAACTCGCCTCGGTAAGGGGTCGAGTAGCGAGTACTCGGATGAGTAATCAGCAAACTCAGCGAGTTTTACAACACTGCGTATAGCAGGAACAACACCTGCATCATTAAAGACATGAACTTCACTACAACTTGCTCTTCACTCTATCTGAGGCATCTTCAAATTTTTCTTGACCAGGAAGGATTCATATCCACGAGATCTTCAATGGTAGCCTACATTCCTTCTTACATGCGCCATTAACCCTAAACCAAAAACCTCACACACTTGAACCGCAGGTTACTTCGAACCATTAAACTAAATTGTAGCGCTCGTGTTTCTAGGCTTGGCACTAATGATGATGTAATAGTCTAGGAAAACCTTTGTAACTTGTTTTGAAATAATAAGATGTATTATTTGATTATTATGTGTTTTATGCTTAATTATTATAATTTAATGAATTAAGGGTAAAATAAGCGTCAAAAATAAATTTTAGATAAAGCCGATATCTATGAAGAAAGTTGTAGTGGTTGAAATAAGGATTCCAGAGATATAAAGAATACTGAAATCCGAGTTATAACAAAGAAGTTATGACATGTCGAAGTTCCGCGACAAAATCGGCACTGTGCCGAATGACGAAAAAGTGAGTTTTTGGTAAACTACTTTTTAGCCTTGGTGATCTAAATGAAAGTCGTAGTATTTGTTAAAACGAGAATTTTCATAAAAAGAACGCCCAAATCTGACTTGGTATGAGGAAGTTATGATTTTTCTAAGTTTCAGCTTAGCAGTAGACAGCTAAAAACTCGAATTTTAGATCGAGTGATTTTTATCCGACAGATGACAACGGACATCGGATGAAGAAGTTATGAATTTTTAACGGATTTTCATGTCTCAGTCTGTTAAAAATAATAAAATTCAAAATAAATTCAAAATTAGCCGACGGAGTCTAAATGAAAGTTGTAGAGTATATTCTTGCCTACGTGTACATATAAAGAATGTCAAAAACGGAGCTCGTATGCGAAAGTTGTGGATTATAGAAGTTTGAGACACAAAATCGAAAAAATTCCGAAATCCGAGAAAAATCGCATGGCTGGGGTTCGGCCACGTCACCTCGCATGCGAGGCCACCTTGTGTCCGCCACGTGCTCGCTGCTGATTCTACCGAAGATGCAGCCCAGTAAGAAGTCGACGCGCCTCGCAATACATGTCAATGAGTTTTTAGAGTACAACTGATGAACATATAGTTTACACACTTACAGGTTGCGAGTTTGCTAGTGTTCCACGGACCATCAAGAATAGTCCATGGTTGTCATTCATACTCTGTTGAATGATGGGGGCCAAAGTTTGGGTAAGTGTTTCTCTCATATTTTACCACTCACCCTCATCTCATAATCTATATCACTAATCATCTCATTTGTCCAAATCATCTCGCATCACATACCAACTATTTCATCTACCCATGTTCTACCCAACATTTTGTAGATATAAAATACAGATACAACTTAAATTATTTAAAAACTTGTATAAATCATTCATTCAACATCCATCTCAAATAAACAAACAATATATATTCATATAGCACATATTTTATATAAACAAACAATATATATTCACATAGCACGTATTTTATATAAAATACTTCATATCTATGTGTAAGATGAAAGTGACTATACACTCACATGATAAGATGACGATTGGACAACACCTCGTCTCTTAAAACAATCGTTTCCGATAAAACCAGGATGTTTTCTCAAAAACCGGTCCCTGAGAGGTTTGAGCTTCAAACTGAAAAGATAAATTTCTAGGGCTCCTCGGGCACTTCGGAACGTATTTCGGGTGCTGGAAATGATATCGGGGATTCGGGGGAAGTTGAATTAGTAAAAATATTGAATTTAGGGTGAAAAAGTTGCAAATTCCAAAAGTTACCCGAGAAATCTCGCACCCACTTTATATAGGTGCGAGGTTTGGAGCTCCGGCCGAAGGAAGTGACACGCGACAGCAGCAACAAGGCTCGGATGCGAGGGGAGTCATCGACACGCGTCGGAAGCTCGGACTGGGCACGCGTCGGATGCAAGGGCGAGACACGTGGCTGGCTTCGGACCTGCCACCGGTGCGAGGCGCGTCAACTTCTTACTGGGCCCCATCTTCGGTCGAATCAGCAGCGAGCACGTGGCGCACACGGGGCGGCCTCACATGCGAGGTGACGTGGCCGAACCCCAGCCATGCGATTTTTCTCGGATTTCGGGATTTTCTCGATTTTTGTGTCCCAAACTTCTATAATCAATAACTTTCGCATACGAGCTCTGTTTTTAACGTTCTTTATATGCACGTGTAGGCGAGAATATACTCTACAACTTTCTTTTAGATTCCGTTGGCTAATTTTGAATTTATTTTTAATTTTATTATTTTTAACAGTCCGAGACAGGAAAATCCGTTAAAAATTCATAACTTCTTCATCCGATGTCCGTTTTCGTCTGTCTTTTTACCATTGTACTACTATTGATGAGACTTCGATTCTCATTTAGGTTGTGTCGGCTAAAAATCACTCGATCTAAAATTCGAGCTTTTAGTTGTCTACTTCTATGCTGATACTTAGAAAAATCATAAATTCCTCATACGAAGTAAGATTTGGGCGTTCTTTTTATGAAAATTCTCGGTTTAACAAATACTACGACATTCATTTAGATCACAAAGGCTAAAAAATAGTTTATCAAAAACACACTTTTTACGTCATTCGGCGTCGTGTCGGGTTTGTCGCGGAACTTCGACAGGTCATAACTTCTTCGTTATAACTCGGATTTCAGTATTCTTTATATCTCCGGAATCCTTATTTCAACCACTACAACTTTCTTCATAGATATCGGATTTATTTAAAATTTATTTTTGAAACTTATTTTTACCCTTAATTCATTAAATTATAATAATTAAGCATAAAACACATAATAATCAAATAATACATCTTATTATTTCAAAACAAGTTACAAAGGTTGTCCTAGACTATTACATGATCAGTAGTGCCTAGCCTAGAAACACGGGCGTTACAATTCTCTCCCTTTAGGATGATTCCGTCCCCGGAATCACACATCAGCAAACAATTGCGGATAGCGACTTATCATGTCACTCTTCGTTTCCTAGGTGAGATTTGGCCCATTCGTATGTCTCCATCCCACAAGCACTAAATCGACCATCTTGTGTCACAACTTCTTAGCTTTACGATTAACCATTACCTCTGGTTCTTCAATTAACCTCTTGCTTTCATCCAACCTTAATTCAGAAATTGGAATTATGTCGGAAACATCTCCTGTGAACTTCCTCAAATAACACATATGGAAAGTGTTATGAATACCATCTAGTTCTTCTGGCAGTTCTAGCTTGTAATCTTGGTTCCCAATACTCTGAAGAACTTTAAACGGTCCATTAAACCTTGGACTCAACTTTCCCCTTTTACCAAATATTATAAGTCCCTTCCACGACGATATTTTAAGTATAACCGAATCACCAACTTCGAATGTTATCGGTTGTCTTTTCTTGTCAGTATAGCTCTTTTGACGATCTTGAGCTGCTAACATCCTTTCCTTAATCACTTTCAACTTTTTAGTAGTCTGATGGACTATTTCAGGTCCCATAAACTGCTTTTCCCCAGCTTCCAGCCAACACGACGGCGTTCGACACTTTACTCCATACAAAGCTTGGTAAGGTGTCATCTTGATGCTTGAATGGAAACTATTATTGTAGGAAAATTCTACCAGAGGTAAATGTTCATCCCAGTTACCTTGGAATTCCAGGGTACATGCTCTCAGCATATCCTCCAATGTTTGAATCGTTCGTTCGCTCTAACCATCGGTTGGCAGATGGTAAGCTGTACTTATACATAACTTTGTACCTAATTCCTCTTGTAGACTTTTCCAAAACCTTGACATGAAACGACTATCACGATCTGATACAACCGTTAAAGGAACACCGTGAAGTCTCACAATTTCCTTCATGCAAGCATTTGCAAGCTTTTCCATAGACCATCTCTTATTGACTGCTATGAAGTGTGCACTCTTATTGAACCGATCTATGACTACCCAAATCATGGCGTGACCGTTCTTTGTCCTGGGTAGTTTAGTCACAAAATCCATGGTGATGTCTTCCCATTTACTGATGGATATAGGTAAAGGTTCTAAACTTCCATACGGTTTCTGATGTTGTGCCTTAACTCTCACACATGTCACACACTCGGCCACATAATTTGCAACATCAAGCTTCATCGTCGGCCACCAGTAGTAGGGTTTCAAATCCCTATATATATTTTTTGTTTCCGGGATGAATTGGGTACATGGTCTTATAAACTTCTTCCACCAAAAGATCTCTTATTCCTCTGGGTTAGAACACAAACCAACCCAACTCAAGATGAGTCACTACAGACTATGAATTCTTCAACTTCGTTTTCGGAAACACTAACAAGACATGGCTTGTATAATGACTTCAAAAGTTATATCTTCATCCTAGGTAATAGTCGTAACTATTATGTTTCCTTCGAATGAGTATCTTGTTTTGGAATTCTTATATGCAGGCGGTGTTCGATCTTGCACCCACTCCCCATCCCATGTTTAAACTTTCAAGTTACAATCTCGATCTTTATTGGAGACTCTTCTTTCTTTTTAAAAAACTTAAGATAAGTTCTTTCCTTCGATTACCATATTAGACTGATGGATCATGTTCTAATGACCTCTCATCATCTTATGTACTGCTTAGACTCAAGTCCTTTAGAGTCGAGTTTCTGAACATAATATATCTTCCTTCATTTTCCAATGTGATTACATTCTAACATGTAGTACTTCTAGCTACAAGCCTCTTACTTTATTAATGATTGGGATACTTTAATCTTCCCATTTGAGTAAGATACTACATCGGACTTGGTTCTCTGAACCTCGTGACTAACTCATCTTGGTCGGACTTGATTCGATATAACCTCTTGGGTCGGAATAACAATCATCTTTCTCCGTCATTACCAAAACGATGGTAACGACATACTAGAACAAAATGGAATCAGTTACTAGCTCATTGGTAACCTTGTGACTTTCCCTGATCCAAGTACGATTCTTGTGCTTCCGATAGTATAGGCCTCTACTACCGTTCACACCTACTCATACTCGTCCCAAGTATTGTCTCACAGTTCTCCAAGTCACTATACAAGGATTTCTCATAGTCATTCAATACATCAAATAACAAAACCAGGGTTTATATTATTTCTTGAAATGATTACATAGAGGTTCAAGTTTACCCTATACTATGCCTCTAATAGGCTACACCACATGTTTCTATTTACATTGCTACTTTATAACTTGTCTTCGAGTATCAAGTCTTTGGTTCTGATTCCTAGCGTTGTTATTTTCTTCATTGAGGACCATGTGGATTTCCCTTGGCTTTGGTGGTGCGCTTGGCCTTGCTACGTCATTTTTCTTCCGACAGTCCCTATAAATATGTCCTTCTTCCCTACATCCGTAACACACCCTCTTGGGAAACGTACACTCATCCGTGTAATGCTCAGTCTCTCCACACTTGAAACAATTCACCTTCTTGCCAAAATTTCAAGAGTGTTTATTTTTGCACTCCCCGCATAATTTTCCTTTACCTCCTATTTTGCCAGACTTTGAGAACATGTTGCCCTTGTTGGACCTTGAAGACCCCTAAATTTTCCTCTTCTTGCCAACTTCAACCTTGTTGGTGGTCCTGTCGTTAATCATTTCTTCAATAGACTTAGCAACCCAGATAGTTGCCTCAAGAGCAGATTCCTAACGTACGGGCACAGTAAGTTCATCCTTACTTTGTTGAAGTAAATGTTTTGTCTCTTCCATTTTTTTATCCAACATCGTCCGCACCATTACCTGTACCCCAGCCATAGTGATTGGCTTGGGTTACGGGTTATCATTTCCGAATCCACTTTGTGTGCTTTCCATTTCGATGTATTCACCAAATTAGGCGAATTTAGATATCTATTACGATAGACATTTAAATTCTCCTTATCACTCTGAAATGTTTACATGCTAGTTCTAATATCATAGTCATACGTTTAGAATTCTGAACACATAAGGTTTCCAGATCCGGTCGGCAACAGACCATAGATCCAAACAAATAATGACATATATGGCAAACATATAGCATTTAGCACATAAAAGCATTATAGGCATCTTTCCTAAAATATACTAGTGCTCGTGTCTAAAATATGGTAGACACTCATCTCACGATCATCACTTAGCATTCTAAGTTTAAGTCTAGAAATCCTACAAATTCATAGTTCGCTTAAACTAATGCTCTGATACCAACTTTGACATCCCCAAATTTCTCGGCCAGAAAAGACCGATTTTATTTATACTTTATAAAAATCAGAGTACCATTTTAAGAAAAATGTTGCAAATTTTTTTCCCAGAAAAACATGATAAATATATTATCAAATCATTTCCGAAGAAATGTATTTTATTCATTTAAACCATTGGGATGTCATCGTCAATACAGAAACATAAGCATAAACAGAACTTACATTCATTTACACTAGTGATCTACATCTCTTTTAATCTCGCGGTGTAAAGTAGTTTCGTATCGATACCTATGATTTAAACAAACTGAGTGGGTCAGGCTTGGAAGTCTAGTTAGCATATAGGGTTTTCAACCCACACTAAATAAATTTATTATGCTTAAACATCAAACGATCAACCTAATTACCCAACCCCATTATGAAGACAATTGTTATCGAGATTTACGAAAGCAAAATATGATTTGAGTGATTGAAGAGTTAGAACACGAAGAGTAAATATTAATCAGATCTTATATTGATGAAGACTGATTACAGAATAAGCAGAAAGGATATTTTCGTTTCAGAAAAGTTTTTTTTCTACTTCTATCCGCAGTCCCTATTTATAGGGAGCATGAGTGTACAAAAAAATACTAAGTCTAAACATTACAGTTCGCACAAATATGACTTAGTAAAATAGCATAAAGATGCGAAACTATACAAACACAATATTCGACGTTTACAATTTTGCTTCTACAATCTCCCCCTTTGTAAACAGTCGAAGCTATTCAATCCATAAGCTTTTGAACAGCAGAGTGAATTGTCTTTCGCACTTCTCCATACCTGGAAATCACCTTCTTGAGATCCTTCTTGTCTCCTGCATTGTTCTTCTTGCAATTGTTCATACGAACAATAAAGTGCGTATATTGCGAAGAAGTATATCTTTCCACCTCTGAGACTTTAAACAAGAATTTCTTAGGCTTCCCCTTCGTATCTCTTCCTGAAAACACCATGCCGAAAGGTTTCAGGCATATTTCCCCAACAACATATTTCGATAATGCTGACTGGGATAAGGTTTCTTCCCAAGGAACGTTCACTTCTCTTCCCAACACATTCGCCAATTCTTCATCAGTAAGAGCCAAACAATCGAAGTAATTGTCGATGTATGTCTTAACATGTGCGAAGCCTATCTCGAACACTTCAGTCTCAGAGCCTTTGAGCTTATTCTCTTCCATATGCTTCAAAATCAGAGCCACTTGAATCAAATCGTTGCAGTTCATCAGAGGAAAATCAGCTACAGTGAAGTCATACTGTTTGTTGTTTGCTCGAATAACAAAGTAACGGAAATTTTGAAGCATGTCTTCAAACATCGTATCTTTCATGATTTTTAGCACCTTTTTGATCTTTATTAAAGACCAAACTTCATCCGGATTCTTCCCCAACACAGCATGAAATCTGATTTTCATGTGTATATAATCATCAGGATTATCAAACTTCTCGCTAATCTTGTACTGAGCAGTAATGAAGAGCATTTCGTTGATTGGAAAATCTAGCTAACAGTTGTCTGAATTCGCAATATCATAACTTCTCTTTGGCTTCTTTTCGAATTCATACATTTCCCTCCCCACAACTTTTGACTCTATGGTTTCGTAAGAGTACAGCTTCGCAGGATCTCCTTTGTTCATCGTGGGAGGATCACTTGCCCTTTGCCTCATGATGCTTTGTACTTGTCTCATCCTTTCCAACTCTGCCTCAGCCTCAACTTTCTGCTCCTCCTTCGATTTTTTGTACAATATCCCTTTTCCTTTTCCCACTACATCTGTTTGAGGTTTTGAACTCGAACCTCCTTCTTTTTCCCCAATAGAAATTCCTTTGGCAATCGGTTTTGTGGTTATTGTAGTTGAGGAAATTGGCTTCGTAAGTATCGGAAGAGTAGTTTTAAGCTGGGTAGATATAACTTTTCCCACTGTCTTCGCATCCTCCTCTTTACTTGAATTCTTCTCTCCCCCTTGCACCCCTGTGAAAGCAGGTGGGGCACTTTTCGGTAGTAAAGAGGTAAAATTTGCGATTGGTGCAAGATCTTTCTGAATTGCTTGTTCTAAAGTATTAAACTTTAGAGACAAGAACTCAGGAGTGAAAATTTGTGTAGATGAAGATTATGAAGCCACAGTCTTCAGCTCAGTCACCAACTTGATCAGCTGATTAAACTTCTCCTGGGTTTCTTTGTTATTAGCTTCAAGGATAGGGACAGCAGTAACCTTTTGTACTTCTGTAGCAACCACATCAATCTTCTTTTGAACTTCGACATGTTGAGAAGTAATATCTCTGAGCTCCTTCGCAAGTTCGGTTTTCAACTCTTCAAGCTTAAAGTTGACATCCTCCCGAACTTTCTTCACATCCTGTACAAAGAGAACATGACGTTCTTTTGCAATAGTTTTCAAATCCTGGACCACCGAAGAGAAATTACTACCTTGAGCTTTAATTCGAAGCTCATTATTTTTATCAGACTGATCAACCTTCTCCATTATACGCTTCTCAGCACCCTTAAGCATTATATCAACCTCCATTGCTGAGATAGAAGACATCCTGCTAGAATCAGCTTGCGACTGAATAATGACATTCAACTTATGATTCAGGATTTTAAATTGCTTTCCTGTCATAAGCATATGATCAGGAATATCCTCATCCTCTGAATCAAAATGAATGTCTTCAAGTACTACTCCAAAGGCTCCTCCTTCAGTTTCATTATCAGATAAAGGTTGTGAAGGTTGAGGAGTTTCTGGTGATTGTGAGGGAAAAGGGTTGTAAATGGGTTTTGAAGTGGATGATCAAAAATTGATGAGGTTGTGGATAGAGTTGTAGATGGAAATGAAACAAGTGGTAAAGAAATGGGTAAGGTGATTGGTAAAGTGGTTTCAACACTCGTGATAGGTGCCCCCGTATCAGATACATTGACAACCGTATCAGAAATAGGTACCTCCTCAGAAACTGATTTGGTAGTGACTATTTCGAGTGGTTCTGTGAGTGGTGTTGTGGTAGATATTTGCGAAGTAGGGGTAATGGAAATGATTGGTAAACGAACATTTACCATAGACGACACCGGTGGAGTTTCTGGAACTATCTCTTCTTCAGATGATTCATTGCAAATAATAAGCTTTCGCTTTTTCAACAATGTTTGTTGCATCTGTTTCACAACATCTTGAGCACGTTGTCTCTTAGATCCTGGAGAGATTGGAGCTGGAATATTGCGAACGGTAACCCCTTTACTGTTCACCTCAGTCTTGCGAATCTTTTTCAATACCCCAGACTTGGAAGGTATTGGTTCTTTCTTCGATGTAGATGAAGTCTCTTCAATATGAACATCTTCATCCTGAGCTTGTTGCGAAGATGGACCTTTCGCATCCTTCTTTGTGGACTTCTTCTTCTTTGATGGTGCAACAACATCTAATAACACTCCAGTCAGCACCGATTGATCAATTGTTTTCAAATATCTCACCAAGACCTTGTGAGTTTGAGAGACCCTGCGAAGCATCGCATCTGGAATGCGAGCAACATGAGTAAAAATTTCCTCATCATCTTCCACTACCTTCGGAAATTGATATAGAGAAAATTCAGCAACTTCAACATCGTCCGTTACTGGAATCCCTTCTTTTTCATATACCTTCTCCAGAATTAAGCTCCAATACCTCGCACACGAAATCCCTTTTTCAGAATTTGTGTTTTCGAGACTCTTAACAAATTCCTTCCATAATTGGGTTGCATAATCGACGCTGATGTCATAGTACAAGCCCATAACCATGGCATATAATTCCATTCGTCCCCTATCTAAACCAATTGTGCGTCCTGTTAGGTATCTGAGAAAAATACCAAACATGAAATTCCATATGCACGGCAACCCATACATTCGAAAGTCACTTATCTTCTCAAGCTCTGGTTGATGGCCCATCTCATTGAACATGTGAATGATTTGAGGATTAACAGGTTTGAAAATGGAGGATTGTTTGGAATCTGCAAGAATTCAACAAACATCTTCTTGGAAAGTTTTACCCGTTTATTGTTTATCAGGTTGAAGGTTATCACATCAGTTGTATGGTTGTATGATGTCGTTGAAGCTGCCAAGGATAACCATGTCATCGGAACGGATAAGGAACTAAACATGGCAGTGAACAAGGGTGATCGTTTTAGGGCAACGATGAGCATCTTCAAGCCTTCGGGATAAGAAGAGACATTTGGATCAACTTGATAATTGGTGCTTTGGATTTTCATCAGGGATTGAAAAAGAACTTCATCAGTGTTGGATTGAGTGGCCGCCATTGTTAGGGTTTGAAAGAGATAAAGTTTGAATCTTTGGAGGTTTGTGAGAGTTCTGTTTGTGTAACCGTATATAGTATTCTTGATCCCCCTTTTATAGTTTACCCAAATTGATTTGAAATTAAAGCGGGATGCATTTAATGTTATCCGATGTGGCACCTTGAAAATCGGATCATGATTGCAAAAGATAACCATGCTTCTAAAAGTAACTGTCACATCTCCTTGAAAACCGGATAGAATACGAACCATCTTGAGTACACAGCCTGTCAAGTTTCCGGTTATAGAATCTGAACCGTTAAAACCCTTCGCATGGAGTCAAGGCTCTTTCACTTTTGGGATGTAAAGTGAAGTCATATGCCAGATTTGCGAAATCATCAGCCTGAGTTGGTTTTACTCAGAACCTCAAGGATTTCGTGTGTGCAAGTGTGTCAAAGAAATAAGATAAGAATCAAGAAAAAATTTTGGATTTCTGTGATGTCAAAAACAAATTTTGACACAAAAACAAATGAACCCCAGGCAAAGATTGCTTCGCTAATCATCAAGAGAGATAATCAACAGCTTGTGTAGTTTCCCGTGAATTACAATCGAATACTTTTAGATAAGTATCGAAGGGCTTCTTTTAAAAGATATTTTGGGTTGGTTTCAAATTTCATTACATATCAGCCTTAACATAAGGTGATAAATTGTAAATGAAATTACTTGTATGACCAGTGTACTTAGTGACAAGTTGGCTTTTGAAAATATTTATCATGACAAGGATTTGCGAATAAAACTCACACAGAAATCATATTCAAATAAAAAATTAAACTGGATCTTGTTGGATAACAAACATCGTGGGTTGTGAATGTTTGATCAAGACCACACATGCGAATTGAATATGATTTGGAGTTTCGAAATTTTGGTATTGAAACAAAAGTTTCGTTAAAATCTGGAACGATGTTCCCCGTTAATTCCTTAAGGTTTATGATTTTTGGGTTTCACTTCCATCACGGTCTCATGACGTTAGATCATCAACACAGACTTGTGATTTGTCTAGGTTTTGATTGGTTTTGATGAAAGACCTCAAGGACAAATCTCTTCAAAAATTTTGATTGAAAGAATTGTTTGGTATAAAAAGATTGGTTAAGAATCGAAGTGTACCTCTGTTATAATGGACAAAACAGAAAACTCTTAACTCATTTGAGAAGAGTAAGGTAGCTCTTTTGACTTATGCGAATATAAGCCTTTTGGGAAGAAATTTTCATGAGATAATTTCATTAAGGCTTTCTTTTCTCACACATAGAGTGTTGTTGAGGCTTTTGGTCTACATACAGCAGCATGTTTCTAGGGACATCCTAACTAGTTTTTTTTTTTTTTTAAATTAATACCTTCCCGTAGAAACACCTAAGCATGACCTCTTCGCATTAAGCCATGTACTAAGTTCTCAGCACACAATATTTAAAGAACAACGAACACAAAAATATTTTTGTGATTTTTGAATTTTTCAAAATTAAAAACATAACAAAATAAAATCTTTTTGGATTTTTAATTTTTCAAAAACAAAAAAATGAATAAACATAAAATCTTTTTGGATTTTTGATTTTTCAAAAATTAAAAACTACAAAATGAATTGTAAACCTAACCTTAGTTGTTATGATCGCAAATGCGAAAATATGTGGATGCGAAGCCTCTGGATGAACAGTAACATCTGAACAAATTTGACTCATAACTGCTGAACGAGACTTTCATGCTTGAGTTTTTGGAACTGAATTCGCCTCAATCATCCCCAAACCTGCTAAAATTCTAACAAATGATTTTTCATCAAGAGGTTTTGTAAAAATATCAGCAAGTTGTTCAGTTGTTTTAACAAAATGAATTTCAATATTCCCATCTTCCACATGATCTTTGATAAAATGATATCGAAGAGCAATGTGTTTTGTCTTTGAATGTTGTACTGGATTATGACAAATGCGAATTGCACTTTGCGAATCACAATACAAGGGAATATTTTTCATGTTTATTGCATAGTCATGAAGTTGACTCTGAATCCAAATAATTTGTGATGTGCAAGCAGCAGCAGCAATGTATTCAGCCTCAGCAGTTGATATAGCCACACAAGTTTGTTTCTTCGATTGCCAACTCACCAACTTCCTATCCAATAGTTGACATCCACCACTCATACTTTTCCTATCCAAAGTACATCCTCGAAGATCAGAATCTGAAAAAGCTTGAATGAAAAACCCCGTTTTCGAAGGATACAAAAGTCCTAACGAAACTGTTCCTTTAAGATAGCGAAAAATATTTTTCACTACAGTCAAATGAGGTTCTCTGGGATTAGCTTGATATCTAGCACAATTGCAAACCGAAAACATAATATCAGGTCTACTTGCAGTTAAGTACAATAAAGACCCTATCATGCTTCGATAAAGTGTTAAATCAACAGCAGGAGCATCTAACGAAGGAGTTAGTCTTGTTCCTACTGCCATTGGTACTCTTAGTTTCGTGCTATTAGTCATTCCAAACTTTTCAAGCAAGTTCTTCGTATATTTTTCTTGATTGATTAAGATTCCATCCCTGTTCTGTCTTATATTCAAACCAAGAAAATTATTAATTTTTCCCATCATGCTCATTTCAAACTGACTTTTCATTAGATTTTCAAATTCAATTGACAATGCTGGGTCAGTCGAGCCAAAAATAATATCATCAACATAAATTTGAACAAGCATTAGATGATTCCCAACTTTCTTTTGAAATAATGTGGGGTCTACTGATCCTTGTTTAAATTTAGATTGTTTCAAGAAATTTGTAAGTGTTGCGTACCAGGCTCTTGGTGCTTGTTTTAATCCATATACAACCTTATCTAGGATGTAAACATAATCAGGATGTTCAACGTTTATAAACCCTGGTGGTTGTTCAACATACACTGTTTCTTCTAGTTCTCCATTTAAGAATGCACACTTAACATCCATTTGATAAACATCAAAGTCTTTGTGAGCTGCATAAGCTAAAAATATGCAAACTCTTCAAGTCTTGCAACAGGTGCAAATGTTTCTTCATAGTCTATTCCTTCTTGTTGCGAATAACCTTTAACCACTAGTCTAGCTTTATTGCGAATAATATTGCCATCTTTGTCGGTTTTATTTTTAAAAGTCCATTTTAATCCGACAATTGAAACATCAGAAGGTTTAGAAATTAATCTCCAAACCTTGTTTCGTTCAAATTCAACCAGTTTAGATTGCATAGCAACAACCAAATCTGAGTGTTCCATAGCATCCTTTACCGTCTTTGGCTCTATTTTCGAAATAAAGACATTAAACATACATAGTTCATGGTTCGCATTCAGTACCTCATTTTTTCGCACGAATTTGAGCTCTTGTCAACACACTATCTTGTGGATTTCCAATTACCTGTTCTTTTGGATGATTTCATATCCATTTCTCAAGTGGTGGAAAATTAGGATCAAATTCTAATGGTGCATCTTCATACATACCTTCATATTCAGATCCTGCAACAGAAAAATTATCATTTAGTTCATGAAACTCATCATTTTCATCAATATTAATTGTCTGTGTTTCATCATACTCCCCATCAACATGATATTCATATTGATGCTCCCCCTCGAAATGATGTTCCTGTTAATTTTGCGAATGCTCCCGCTTAACTTGATGATTCATATTTTCATTCTCCCCCTCGAAAGTTGGCTGACAATCTTCATGGATACTCGTATGCTCCCCCGCCATACGAGCATCAGGCATACTTTCGCAAGTTATTGACCTTGTAGTATTTGTCGAATCATCAGTATGTTTTGAGGATTCTGATGTTTGATTATCAGGAGCATTATTTTCCGCTTCAAGTGCCCTGTCAGTAATTCGAAAATTAAGTCATAATCAAAATCATTTATTTCAAAATTATCAATTTGAGTATTTGAATCAACAAGTATTGATTTATTTTCAAATTTACTATTCGTTTGTTTAAGATAGTAATCATCAAACGTTAAATTGAAAGTTTCTTCAACTTTTCTAGTTCTTTTATTAAGCACTCTGTATGCAACTGAATTCTGCGAATATCCTAAGAATATGCCTTCATCAGCTTTAGCTTGGAATTTGGACAAATTATATTTGAGATTCATGATAAAACACCTGCAACCAAAAACATGAAAGAATTTGACATTAGGTTTCCTATTATTGATTATTTCATATGGAGTAACATTGAATCTTCGATGAATGAATGATCGATTCTGAGTAAAACATGCAGTGGAAACTGCTTCAGCCCAAAGATATTGAGGTAGATTCGCATATGTTAACATGGTTCTGGCTGCTTCGCATAGAGATCGATTTCTTCTTTCAACAACTCCATTTTGTTGCGGAGTATATGGTGATGAGAAACTATGAGAAATGCCTTTGCTTGTGAGAAAAGAATCAAGAGTGTGATTTTTAAACTCAGAACCATTATCACTTTTAATTTTGCGTACATTCTTTTTCAGACTAAGCTCAATCTTTTTGATAAAATCAATCATCGTCTGAGCAACTTCAGATTTTAACCTGAGAAAAAATACCCATATGAATCGAGAAAAATCATCTACAATAACTAAAATGTACCGCTTTTATTGATTGTAGCAACAGTCGACAGTCCACATAAGTCAATGTGAAGAAGTTCCAACGGTTCTATGATTTTTGAATCGATCACAATCGGATGACCTTTTCTATGTTGTTTTCCTTGTTCGCAAGCTGCACACAGAGAATCATTGTCAAATTTTAGTACAGGTAACCCTCGAACTAAATCTTCAGTGACAAGTTTGTTAATATTGCGAAAGTTCAAGTGTGACAATCTTCTATGCCAAAGCCAGCTGACATCATTAGATGCTTTTGATAGTAAACACACAACAGGTTTTCCCACAATTGGTTTGATGTCCAGTGTAAACATATCACCATATCTTTTGGTTTTGAGAAGTAATTCATTCGACTTCGCATTTGAAATGATACTTCCTTCTTCATTAAATACAACTTGGTTTCCAGTACCAACAACAAGTTGTGACACACTTATCAAATTATGTTGAAGTCCTTCAACATAAGCAACTCTGTTCACAGTGAATTGTCCATTTGTGACTTTCCGATAGCCTTTCACTTGACACTTGTGATTATTCCCAAATTTGACTACTCCTTCATTTTCCAAGCTTCTATAATCTCGCAAGTTTTCCTTTCTTCCATTCATATGACGAGAGCAACCACTACCAATATACCATTTCGTATCATATTGCTCGTCACACATCACCTGCATTTATTGGAAAAATTTAGGAACCCAAGACTTGTTGGGTCCATCATTAGTAGAATGAAACAAATTCTTTGAATTTAAAAACCATGTTTTCACTTTGTTTGTGATAGAATCCATTATATCAACATCATCAGATCTAGATATTGAAATATAGTCGTTCAATAGTTTTGGATTTCCGTTGATTGTAATCTTATCCTTCACAACATTCGCATTTTTGATAACTGGTTTCCATTTTTGAACCGGAACTTGCGAATGATGAGATGATGAACTAGCAGTGGAAGAGTTATTTGCGAACTTGTCAAATGCATTCTTGATTTGTTGCTCTGAAAACTTCTCACTTTGATATTTTCTTCCTTTCCCTTCAAACCAACGATTGATTGTACTTACATCAGATTTTCCTTTTGTATATGAAACTTTGGTCGGTTTTGAGACTGAAGGATTTGGAAAATTTGGTTGTTTTGGTGAAAATTACACTTTTGCTTGAGTTGAATTTTTCAAACTTGATGAAGTATTAGTGAATTTGCCAACATTTTGAAACTTTTGATTATTTACAAATTTTTGCGAATTCTCAAATTTTCGATTGTTGTCATATTTGCGAACATTTGGAATTTTGTCAACAGAATTTATTGGTTTATGAAAACTTGAATCTGTTTGTTTATTTTTGCTTTGAAATTTTGATGATGTTGTTTTTGAAATTTGTTCTTTTGCAGCTCTTGGTTTGTCATTTGACACAACTTGCCAGAAAATTGCTTTTCTTACCTTTCTTTTTGAAACATTATTTTGTGTTGAATAATTTCCAACCATCAATTTGAATTCATGAGAATTCAATTTTACTTCAGCCTTTGATTTTTCAACCTTTTCAAAATCTTGGTTTGCTTTTTCACCTTTAACCACCCATTTTTTTAATGACTTTTGTTTTTGAAACACATAAAGATTTTGATTTAAATTGTTTTCTTCTGTGTTTTGATTTGCGAAAAAACCTTCAGTGGTTGACCTTAGATTATCTTTTTCAATCATTTTGTTGAATTCAGGATGAATTTTCTCAGCATTTCCTGTAGTGACAAAAACTTGATTTGGAAAAATGGTTTTATCAGTGCATACAAAATTTGGATATACCACAGTGTTGGTTACCAAATAATGTGCGCCTTTGTCATTTAAAATTTTGTCAAACTCTTTTGTATTCTCAAACACTTGATCAACCACAACTCGTGGATGTATTTCATGTGAATCTTTCACTTCTTCTTTGTTTTCATCAGTATCATCAGATTTCCAGCTTTCAACTTCCACATTATCAAACTTACAATGTTGCGAAGTTGAAGGTTTATCAATTTCATCCTCTACTATCAAATCAACAATAATTTCTTTACCTTTGATCTTAGATGTGATATTAATGATTGACAATTAAGAAAAATCAACCTCTTCTTCCTCTTCTATCTCACTGATTTCACTCACATTATCTGAATTGTCATCAATATCAGCATAATTGAATTGAGATGCAAGAGATGAAGTTTCTGTTTTCTTTAAGATTTTCACTTGTTCATTCTTTGTCAAACTTTCATTGACAATGTTAACCTACTCATCAGCATTCAAAAATTCATCAATTTTGACAATACCATATGGATATCTATCATCTGGTATTTTGTCAAATTGAGCAATTGTACTTTCGCAATCATAAGAAACAACATCAACTTTTTCACGTTCGTACTCAAGAAAAGGTAAAAGTTTTCTATGTTGTTCTTTGCTAATGTCAGAAGAATGATGTAAAGCAGTTAATTTTGCATAAAATCGTTTGGCATAATTACAATATATGTTCCTTTGTGCTAGCAACAACCTAACATCATTTGTAAGATTATTCCTATCACAATCTACATTTTTGATCTGCATTTCAAGTTTTTCTACTCTGCTCCTTTTTATTTCTAATTCTCTTCGTGTCTCACCTAGTTGCATATTTAATTTTTGAGCTTCAGTACTAGCAGACACAATAACAGAATCAAAATAAGCCACATTATCATCAAATGAAACAATTTCAGCATCATAAGCAGATAATGGAATATTAAAAGATTCAAGTATTGTACGTACCTTGGTGGTCATGGGTGATTTGTCCGTGGATTTTGATACGAAGCATTCCCCTGAAATTTCCTCTTCGCAATCTTCAAAACTTGCGAACATGGCTCCATGTGTGGGATGCCTCATTTCTTCATCATTAGATCCTGATGACCAGATCTGATATGTTCCACTCTCTTCATCAGCAGATTCACTCTTCGCAACTAAAGACACTCATTTTGTCTTAGCGCGCAATTCTTCAATCTTTTCATAATAGTATGCTTCATCTTTAACTTTTTCTTTCTTTTCTTCTTTCTTTCGCAACATGCAATCGGTTGCGAAGTGATTCGCACCATTGCAGTAGTGACAATAGATTCCTGAGTCACCTTTCAGCTTTTTCACTTCTTTCGCATCTTTTTGTTTCTCATCAGCTTTCTCCAATTTCTTCCTCTCCTCTCCTCCAGTTTTTGTGGCTCCACTCTTCGCATCACTAGCCTTTCCTTTTGGATTAAATGGCTTTTTGAAAAACTTCTTAACTCTGTTGTTTGAATAGAATGCCACAGCTTCATCATCAGAGTTCATCAAAGATCCTTCATCATCTGAACCATCTTTTTCATTAACATCAACTTCTGATACCTTTGAAACAAGAGTCAAAGGACCTCCAATACTCTGTTTTGATTCTTCATACATTTCTGAAACTTCACTTTCATGTGTTTTCAGCTAATTGTAGAGATCATTCAAATGAGTTGTATCAAAACTCTGTTGATTCTTAATCATCATGCTCACACTTTGCCATTCCTTGCGAAGGCCCATAATGAAAGTTAAATTGAACTCCATGAGAGACCTAGTGATTCCATACCTATTGCAGCGAAACATAAGCTCATTCAGACGATCATAGTAATTTTCAAGAGTTTCAGCATCCTTTTGTCTGAATTCTTTCAGTTCAACTAGACATTGCTTCACAGAATTGATCTTCGGCTTTTCGCTACCTTGATACTTCTCTTTTAGAGTGTTCCAGATCTCCTTTGTTGTTTTACAACTACGAATGCAATTATAAACCACAGGAGGAAGAGCACCTCTTAGTTCCCTCATGCACCTCTTTTCATTATTCTTCAACCGTTTTTGTTGATCAGCAACTTCAGCAGATGCAGTAGAAGGTCCAATTGCTTGAACATTAGCAGGAGCTTGCACTGTTCCATCTATACAATTCCAAAGTTGTTCATCAATTCCATTTAAGTAATCTTCCATTCTATCAGCCCATTGATCATAGTATTCTGGAATTAACATCGGAATTTTGGTTGAGGAACCAAACAAGTGAGAGAAGGAAGTCATTGTATTCATGTTGAAGTTCACCATTGATGAACACATAAATTTTCAGAAAGCTTGAAAAACTTGATGAAATTGAGAATTGATCAATTGAATTGATCACAAATCACTAATCGATTACTCGACTAAACAATTCAAAGACAGAATCAATTCAAATCTGCAGATCAAATTTGATTTTCAAAACCAAAATGCGCGGAAAATTTTGAGTAAAGTTGCAACTCAAAAAGCAAATGATTCCAACATGAAAATTAGATCGATGCAGTTTAAATCCTGCTCTGATACCAATTGAAGAGAATTGCTATCGAGATTTACGAAAGCAAAATATGATTTGAGTGATTGAAGAGTTAGAATACGAAGAGTAAATATTAATCAGATCTTATATTGATGAAGACTGATTACAGAATAAGCAGAAAGGATATTTTCGTTTCAGAAAAGTTTTTTTTTTCTACTTCTATCCTCAGTCCCTATTTATAGGGAACATGAGTGTACAAAAAATATACTAAGTCTAAATATTACACTTCGCACAAATATGACTTAGTAAAATAACATAAAGATGCGAAACTATACAAACACAATATTCGACTTTTACAATTTTGCATCTACACATTATCTTATTTATTTCATAAGGATTTACCCTAAGAATCATCTATCACTCATTCCTAAGGTTGCGAGCCTGCTAGTGTTCCACAGACCGTCTAGAATAGTCCATGGTTGTCATTCATTCTCTATTCAATGACGAGGGCCAACGTTTGGGTAAGTGCTTCTCTCATATTTTACCATTCACCCTCATCTCATGATCTATATCACCGATCATCTCATTTATCCAAATCATCTTTCATCACATATCGACTATTTCATCTAACCATGTTTTACCCAATATTTTTGTAGATATAAAATACATATACATTTTAAATTATTTAAAAACTTGTATAAATCATTCATTTAACATCCATCTCAAATAAACAAACAATATATATTCACATAGCACGTATTTTATATAAAATACTTCATATATGTGTATAAGATAAAAGTGACTATACACTCACATGATAAGACGACGATTGGACATCACCTCGTCTCTTAAAACAATCGTTTCCGATAAAACCGGGATGTTTTCCCAAAAACCGGTCCCTAAGAGGTTTGAGCTTCAAACCGAAAAGATTAATTTCTCAGGCTTCTCGGGCACTTTGGAACGTATTTCGGGTGTTGGAAATGATACCAAGGCTTCGGGGGAAGTCGGATTAGTAAAAATATTGAATTTAGGGTGAAAAAGTGGCAAATTCCAAAAGTTACCCGGGAAATCTCGCACCCCTTTATATTGGTGCGAGGTCCGGAGCTCCGGCCGAAGGAAGGGACATGCGACAGCAGCAGCGAGGCTCCAATGTGAGGGGAGTCATCGACACGCGTCGGAAGCTCGGACTGGGCACACGTCGGATGCGAGGGCGAGGCATGTGGCTTGCTTCGGACCTGCCACTCGTGCGAGGAGCGTCGACTTCTTACTGAGCCGCATATTTGGTTGAATCAGCAGCGAGCACGTGGCGGACATAAGGCGGCCTCACATGCGAGGTGATGTGGCCGAACCCCAGCCATGCGATTTTTCTCGGATTTCGGGATTTTCTCGATTTTTGTGTAACAACCAAAGTCAGGAAGGCCAAGAAAGGAAAGGAAAGCCTAAGCTTAAGGGTCGACTCGGCGAGTCCAAGGAGGAACTCGACGAGTCTGAGCGGGATCTGGGTCGATGAGTAAGTGACCGACTCGGCGAGTCGGCCAAGGAGACTCGGCGAGTCTGGTTTGTATGAGGAAAACCCTAAATTCGGGACTTGGAGCCTATTTAAACGTCTCATTCTCTCCCCTAGGGTTCCTTTACTGCCTCTCTCACCAGAGTACGAACCCTAAGTCTCCATTGTTGTGCATTCAAGCTTCCAAGACATTTTTGGGTGATTTCAAGGAAGAAGAAAGAGGGGAATCATTGAAGCTTCAAGGGTTGGCCTTAGATCTGGAGTTTGTGGAACCTTTCTAAGTTATTGAAGGTATTAAGTCGTTTCCTTCCTTTAGATCTTCTATGGTTGTGAGATTTGGGGCTTTTTAAGCCATGGTTAGTCATCCTTTCGAGTTGGAAGCCGGATCTGGAGTTGCTACTTCAGATCTAAGCATATTTTGGTCTTGGGAAGTATAAAGTATCAGCCCTTGAGTTGATTGTGGAGCCTCTTTGCCATAAACCCTAGTTTATGGTGCATTTAGCCTAGATCTCCTTCTCTACACATAAAGTTTGCAACTTTACCTGAGGAGTAGGCTTGGGATGAACAACTCATCGAGTCGGATGAAGTTGGGCAGGAACTCGGCGAGTTTGAAGAACAACTCGGCGAGTCTGCTGAAGGTTGTCTTGCACTCGGCAATTCTTTTCTTGGATTCGGCGAGTCAGGACGCGAAACCCCAAACCCTTCGAGTTGAGACTCGAACCAGTGAGTCGAGTGGAGACTCGGTGAGTCGGACAGGTCAGGACTCGGAAATCGGTAGACTCGGCGAGTCATGGACTGACTCGGCGAGTCGAGTGGCGATTGGAAGGACTCTGAACTTATGAACTCGGGGTGATCGCATGGCACACACCATAGACTAGACAGCCTGGGAAGGTTTACTCTGATAACGGATATGTATTTTGGAATTTAACACTCTGATTATGTTTGGAATTGATGATTTTACTTTAAGTAATGTTTTATTAAAAGATATTTTAGTCTTGAATTTTGGGACGTTACAAGTTGGTATCAGAGCCTTGGTTTGAGGGATTCGGGCACACTCTCGGGTGTGCCTGAACTCAAACTAAGGGGTCGGATAAAAAGTTTTCAAAACAAAAAGACAGTTTTGTAAAAAGAGAGTTTTGAGAAAGAAAACAGTTTTAGAAAAGCAAAAATAATTCAGAAAGAAAAGAACTTTGAAAAGAGAAAAAGGGTGTGGTGCATGCAATCAACTGAGCTCAAGTAAGTACCCCAAAATACCCATACAAGTTTATGATTTGATTATCAGTTAGTAGAACAGCATGCTAGATTAGGACTAAGGATCTAGGGAGGATGCCTTATGTGCCTATTATATGTGCTCTGATCTGCATGATAGTGCTGATTTGACAGTAGTGGGATAGCTTGTTTAGGTTATGCTTGAGTTTATGAGTTTGTGTTGCATGCTAGTACACATTCTTGCAATGTGGGTATGATTGCTTGTGTATGTTATGGTTAGATTTTCCCTTGTCTGAATGTTGTTTGCTTTGTGCATTGTGGGATTCCGAGTGATGGGAGTTAGCCATTAGGTGGATATGTCACGCCACATGTGATCAGGGTTGAATAATCTCAGAGTGCTGGATTTGGCCATATTTCGCAGCTCTTGTTTGAGTCCAACCGTTGTAGGGACGAGTCTTTTACTCGAAGGATTATCTGAGCCTCGTCACATGTGATGGTATTCAGGTGATGGCTAATTAGCATTACAAGGAGGCCTTCAGCAGCTGAGGACTGGTTTGAGTTGAGTCAGAGGTTTCCCTAGGGTAAGCCTAGGATGAGATAGTGCTGGGAACAGTAGTAGTAGAAAAAGGGACCTGGTGGAGTCGAAACAATTCCTGAGGAAAGTACGGATAGATGTGGAAGGTAGTATGGTCCTGTACTACTGAAAGCAGAGGATCCGTACTCGATTCGGGAAGGGACGAGACAAAACCGGGAACCTGGTAGGGTGTGTGTTTGGTCTCGCCGCAGTGATGAGTATTCTGATAGTGGATGTATTATATTTTCAGCATGGTGACATTGCGAGAGAGACCAGCGGGCGGATCAGGCGCCGGAGAGGGATCAGGCCTGGGTTCATGAGCCGAGCAGCTTGAGGATCGAATGAGGGAGTTGATATCAGCTGAGGTTACGCGCAATATTCTAGATCAGACTCCTGTGATCTTTGGCACGGTCAAGGAGGGTATACTGGAGATCATGGATGAGAGGCTGGGAGCCTTTCGTACTGAGATGATGGCATTGATGGGAGCACGTACCTTGACATTTCAAGAGTTCAGGGCTTGCGGGGCACCAGATTATCATGGGGCTAGGGACCCCATCGCTAGCAGCAGATGGTTGGCTGATGTTGCCAACGCATTCCGCATGAGCCGGTGTCCTGAGGGGGACAAGGTTAGACTCGCTTCCTGTCTTCTGAAGGACAGAGTGAGGGATTGATGGGAAGAGGTTGGTCATGCTTTGGGGGATGATGCCGCGTTGGACGCGATGACATGGAGCGATTTTGTAACATCCCAAAAATACGAGCCAAAAATTTCATTTTTAAAAACATGTACTTGGCAAAGCATTAAGACAAAACGTTCAACGATCATATCATTTCATAAAAGATACTGTATGTCTGGAAAATACTTTTTATAAAAATATAAAAGTGTCAGAGTACAATCCCCAGGTGATGTCATAATGCGGATTATAAAGCGTGTGTGTGATGTACCGCTACCGCGCTGGCTCCTCCCCCTTCGAAGAAGAGGTACCTGAAACCAAAACTGGAAACTGTAAGCAGAAAGCTTAGTGAGTTCCCCCAATATACCACATACCATACAATCACATATCTTACGTACTACCGGGCAATTCTGGGGTGCCCGACCTACCCGGTACGGCCATTCTGGGGTGCCGACCTACCCGTGTCAAGCCATTATGGGATGCGGACCTACCCGTGTCAAGCCATTCTGGGGTGCTGACCTACCCGTCGGTCCTAACAACCAACCCTCGGGGACTATTTCACCCCCTACAACTACTATCACGTATATCATAACATAACATATTATCAGACATATCTGGGGTGTCCGATCTACCCTTCGGTCCTAACGACCGAACTTGGGGACTATTCCCCTCCTACTACCACTATCACATATAACGTATCATGCCAACATATAAACATATTATCACATACTGTCAGACATATCTGGGGTGTCTGACCTACCCTTCGGTCCTAACAACCGAACTCTACTACTATCACATATACATATCATGCCAGCATATAACATATCAGGTAGTAGCAAACCTAGATGATATCTCAAATACAATCATCTAACATACATCTCCTACTGGTGGGCCGGCATTGTGCACGTAGACCCACCGCTACTGGAAGGTAAATCACCTCGAAACAGCTGCTGATCTGTGTGGGAATTGACTGTCTGCTGCTGTTGCTGCTCCGGAAATCCTCCGGCTATAATTCCCACAAAATACTCAGTCAAATACTGCTAACCGCCTTCAGGGTAAATTGACCATTTACCCTTAACAAGTCAAGTCACTGTCAACTGCCAGTTGACCAGACTCGCCGAGTTAGCTTGCCAACTCGCCGAGTCCCTTTCCCTTAGTCTGACCATAGATCCGTCTATACTCGTCGAGTTAAGCCTTGAATCGACGAGTTTTCCTTCTATACCCAAGGCCAATGGTCCTTCATCCTACTCGCCGAGTTGTATGAACAACTCGCCGAGTTCATCTTCATCCGAAGAACACTCTAAGTTGTGACTCGCCGAGTTGTATGAACAACTCGCCGAGTTGTTCTTGAGACAAGAAGATTGCCTGGAACTCGCCGACTCATGGCATTGACTCGCCGAGTGACTTCATGAGTGAGTCTAGCTTCCGACCCACTGAGTCACACCCAATGACTCATCACTCCCAACCTGCAAATGCAAAAAAAGGGAAACTCGGGGACTCGCGACTCGACTTGCCGAGTCAGAAGAACGACTCGCCGAGTCGGCCACGTGCAAAAACTATACACGCGATTCTGCTTGAATCCAGCTCATGCCATTCATAGATCTGGGTTTCTAGGGCATGAATAACACGTAAAGTTTCCAACTTTACGTGTAAATAACCACCAATAAAGGTTTTAGGGCTCAAAGTGCACCAAAAGGGGTAGATCTAGGACTTTCATGCAATATGACTCCATGAAGGCAGTAGATCCAAGCTCTAGGGACTAAATAGTGCCTAGATCTAAAGGCTAACAACTTAATACAACCCACAATGCACCAAAAAACTTGGGGAATGGCTCAAGAAGGACTTTCATGAAGCTAATAGAGGCTACAAGCTTGAAAACAGAGGGGAAACGACCCATACCTCAAGGAAAACGTTGAGATGTCACAAAGATGCTTGGCCTCTTTCTCCTCTTCTTGATCTACACTTCTTCCTCCTCAAAAACTTCAAGAACACACACAAAAACACTTTAATCTCACAAGGAATAAGAGAAAAATGATGTTGGGAGCTCTGAGGGTGAATGGGGGAGAGCTTGGGGGGGAAATGAGGGTTTAAATAGGGTGCAAACCCTTGAAATTTAGGGTTTCATCAGACAGATGTGACTCGCCGAGTCCAGAATGTGGACTCGCCGAGTCGCCAACTTAAACACGTTCCGGATCCTGTCCCTACTCGGTGAGTCGATCCTGCAACTCGTCGAGTCCAAGGCTAAAAATGAAGAACACTAAGATAAATTTTACGTACCAGAAACCAGGTGCTACAATTCTCCCCACTTATTTTAGACTTCGTCCTCGAAGTCTGCTGCTCGATCCTGAAACAGCTCGGGGTAATTCTCCATCATTTCTTCCACCGGCTCCCAAGTCCACTCGGACCCCTTCCGGTGCTGCCACTGGACCTTCACTAACTCCACTCTCTTGTTCCTTAGATCCTTTGACTTCCGGTCGAGGATTACGACTGGGCGCTCGATGTAATTCAGGCTGTCATCAACCTGAATATCCTCTAATGGCACCACCGTTGAATCATCCACGAGACACTTCCGCATCTGGGAGACATGGAAGGTGTTGTGGATCTGGCTGAGCTCGGCTGGCAGATCCAGCCTATATGCCACCTTGCCCACCCGGGCTACAACCCTGAATGGTCCGATGAATCTTGGGCCCAACTTTCCCCGCTTCCTCAATCGAATGACGCCTTTCCAAGGCGACATCTTCGGGAGAACCATATCCCCGACCTGGAACTCCAGGTCGGATCGACGCTTGTCGGCGTAAGTTTTCTGCCGACTCTGCGCAGTCTGAAGCCTGCTCCGAACCTGCTTGATTCTCTTGGTCGTCTTGAGCACCATCTCGGTGCTCCCCATGACCCTCTGGCCAACTTCACCCCAGCATATCGGGGTCCTGCACCTCCAATCGTACAACATCTCGAATGGGGGACGGTCAATACTTGCGTGGTAGCTATTGTTGTATGAGAACTCAGCCAAGGGAAGATAGGTATCCCATCTACCACCGAAATCTAACACGCATGCCCGCAACATATCCTCCAAAGTCTGTATGGTCCGCTCATTCTAACCATCCGTCTGCGGGTGAAAGGCGGTGCTAAAATGCAAACGAGTGCCCAACTCATCATGAAACCTCTTCCAAAACTTGGAAGTAAACCGCACATCTCGATCTGATATCAATGACACTGGCACCCCGTGCCGCGCCACTATCTCCCTGATGTAGATATCGGCCAACCTTTCGGCCGAGATACTCTCCTGAATCGGAATAAAATGGGCGCTCTTGGTCAATCGATCCACGATGATCCAAATCGAATCCACTCCTCGCGCCGTCCGTGGAAGCTTTGTGATAAAATCCATCGTAATATCCTCCCATTTCCATAACGGGATATTCAACGGTTGCATCTTGCCGTGCGGTCTCTGATGCTCGGCCTTGACCTTCCTGCAGGTCAAACACCGCTCGACGTACCACGCCACATCCCGCTTCATGCAGGGCCACCAATAGTCTAGGCGAAGATCCCGATGCATCTTCATCGCCCCTGGATGGATAGAGAATCGGGATTTGTGCGCCTCCTCCATCAAGATCTGGCGCACGCCTCCATGATACGGCACCCACACCCTTCAGTGTAGTGTCAACAACCCCCAGTTATCATAATCGAAAGAGGTGACTTGACCCACTATTCGCTCACTCTTCCGATGCTCTTCCTTCATAGCCTCCTGTTGAGCCTCCCGGATCTGCTCCAACAGGGGAGTCACCACAGTCATCCTCATACAAATATCCCTGATCAGCGCCGCCTTGCGGCTAAGCACATTGGCCACGACATTGGCTTTCCCTGGGTGGTAAAGGATCTCGCAATTATAATCCTTCACCACGTCCAACCACCGACGCTGCCTCATGTTCAGATTCGGCTGATCCATGAGGTACCTCAAACTCTTGTGGTCCGTGTAAATGGTACATCGAACCCCGTAGAGGTAATGTCGCCAAATCTTGAGGGCGAAAACCACCGCCCCCAATTCCATGTCATGCGTCGGGTAGTTCGCCTCGTGAGGCTTCAGCTGCCTCGAGGCATAAGCAATGACATGCCCCCTCTGCATCAATACTGCACCTAATCCTGAGATCGACACATCGCAGTATACCACAAAATCCTCTACACCCTCGGGCAGGGCTAGGATCGGCGCCTTGCACAATCTCTGCCTCAGAATCTCGAACGCTTCCTGCTGCTCAAGCCCCTAACGAAAGACCACGACTTTCCTAGTCAACCGTGTCAGGGGTACGACTATCTTGGAGAAATCTCGAATGAATCTCCGATAGTAGCCTGCCAATCCTAGGAAACTCCGAATCTCGGATGGAGACTTCGGAACCTCCCACCTCATCACGCCCTCCACCTTGGCCGGGTCTACTGAAATCCTGTTCTGGTTAACGAGGTGCCCAAGAACTGCACCTCGCGCAACCAAAACTCACATTTGGAGAACTTGGTGTACAAGCTCTTTCTCCTCAGGGTCTCCGATACCTCTCTTAGATGCTCCTCAAGCTCCTCCTGAGTCTTGGAATAAACCAAGATGTCATCAATGAAAACTATCACAGACCAATCCAACATCGGTCTACACACGCGGTTCATGAGGTCCATGAACGCGGCAGGAGCATTGGTGAGCCCAAACGGCATCACCACGAACTTATAATGGCCATAACCCGTCCGAAACGCAGTCTTCTGTATACCCTCCTCTCTAACCCTCATCTGATGATAGCCTGAACGCAAATCGATCTTGGAGAACCAAGATGCTCCCTTCAACTGATCAAAGAGGTCAGCAATCCTCGGGAGGGGGTAACGGTTCTTCACCGTTACCTTATTCAGCTCCCGGTAATCTATACACATCCGGTGCGACCCATCCTTCTTCCTCACAAACAGGATCGGGGCTCCCCAGGGTGAACTACTTGGATGAATAAATCCCTTGTCTAGCAGCTCCTGCAGCTGCGTAGACAACTCCTGCATCTCGGGAGGAGCCAACCGATAGGGTGCCTTGGATATCGGAGCCGCACCAGGAACTAGGTCGATCCTGAACTCTACCTGACGCTCCGGAGGTATTCCAGGAAGCTCCTCCGGGAACACATCAGCGTAGTCTCGCATCACTGGAACCTCGCTCACCGTCGCCTTACCCGTCTCCCGGGTATCCATAACATACGCGACATACCCCGCGCATCCCTACTGAAGGTAGCGCCTAGCTCTCGCTGCTGAACACACTATAGGTCCACGCTGTGGCCTCTCGCCATGGATCACCAACTCTCCCCCACTCGGGGTCCTGATCCGCACTAGCTGCTGTGTGCAATCTATCATCTCCCCATTAGGGCTCAACCAATCCATGCCTATAATTACCTTGTTCCCCCGCAACGGGATGGGAACTAAATCCACCAAATAGCGCTCCTCGAAAAGCCTCAGGACACAATCCCTGAATACTGATGACGCTCGCACCGATCGATCGTCGGCGATCTCTACCTCTAAAGGGAAATCCAATATGCCCGAAGACTCAGTAAACCTCTTTCTAAGTGCAAGGGAAACAAATGATCGGGTGGCACCCGAGTCAAACAACACCTGGACAGGAATACCGTTCACATGGAACGATCCTAATACATATACACAGAGCACATATCAATAACATATCATCATAAAAAAAGTAGAGGGAAAGAATCATACCCGTCACCACATCGGGTGCTACGCGTGCCTCCTCTGCCGTCAGCTGGAATGCCCGGCTCCTCACCACTGGAGCCTCTGCCTTGCCCTGCCGGCCATCTATAATCTGCAAGGTAGCTGGAGCCGGCGCCCTAAACGGCGCTGATGCTGTCAACTGGGGGTAATTGGCCTTCTTGTGGCCCCTCTGGTTGCAGTGAAAACACAGCAACTCCGATGTCTGAATCACAGGTGCAGGGGCGGTACAATCCTTGCTGATATCCCCCAACTTGCCGCACTTATAGCAGCCTGACGATCCCAGTCTACATGCCCACTCATGAGGCCTGCCGCATTTCCTGCAGCGGCTCGGTCATGACTAGCCTTTCGGCCTACCATCGGATCCCTTGGGCTTCTTCCCCGAAGCCCCTCCTGTCTGCCCCTCCTTTGACTTCATCTTCCTGATGTGCTCCAGGTCTATCTACCTCTCCCTCGCCCTGGCAATCATAGAGTCCAGGGTAGGGCAAGCTAAAAAACTGACATGCTCCCGAATATCAGCTCGTAGCATATCATGATAGTGGGTCCTCCTCATATCCTCGTCACCCACGTACTGGGGCACCAGCAATGCCCTCTCCCGGAACTTGGCGGTGATCTCCGCCACAGTCTCCGTCGTCTGCCTCATATCTAGGAACTCCCTGGCCAGCTGCTGAAGCTCGAAAGTCGGCGCAAACTCTGCCCTAAACCTGGTCACGAAGTCCGACCAGGTCATAGCCTCGACAGTCGAGGCTCCCAACGAGTCACCGACGGACTCCCACCAATCCCTAGCTCGATCTCTCAAACATCCTGCTGCATACCTCACCTTCGACCCCTCAGGGCAGAAGCTAGTCAACTGTGCAGACTCAATGTCTGCAATCCATCGTCTGGCAGCTATGGGGTCCTTCGCCCCATGAAAATCCGGCGCACCACTGCCCCGAAAGTCCTTGAAGGACAGCGTGCGAGATCCGGACTGGCCAGATGCCATGTCGCTCCTGAATGCCTGGAGGCGATCCTCCATCAACTCCAATATCCCTTCCTTGACCGACTCGAAGATGATGGGGGTCGACTCAAGGATGCCTCTGGTGATCTCAGACGTGATGAACTCACATAATCCCTCATCTACTGGCTCGGAACCTGATCCCGAACCCGATCCCGGACCTGTACTGCCTACCGCTGGCCTCAATCGTAGTACCACCATTCTGAAATACAAAAGAAATAACAACTGTTAGCGATACTCATACCTCTAGAGGGATCACACCCACTACAAGTTCCCTGGTCTTATCTTAGCCTTCCTTGATTCGGGTACGGATCCTCTGTTTTCAGTAGTACGGGCCCATACTACCTTCCACATCTATCCGTACCTTCTCCAAGGATTGCCTTGACTCCACCAGGTCCCTTTCACTACCGCTGATCTCTGCTACTCTTATCCTAGGCTTACCCTAGGAAACCTCTGAGTCCACCCAACCTAGTCCTCAGCTGCTGAAGGCCTCTTGGTGGTGCCAATTAGCTATTACCTGAATACAATCACATGTGACGAGGTTCGGATAATCCTTCGAGTAGGGGACTCATCCCTACCATAGTTAGGACTCAAACAAGAGCTACGCAATAGGGTCAAATCCAACACTCTGAGATTATTCAACCCTGATCACATGTGACTTTAACGTATTCACCTAACAACTAACTCCCATCACTTCAAAGCCCACATAGCACAAAGCAAACAACATTTGGACATAAAGAAAACAATCTCAAGCAACTCTATCCTCGTAGGGAAAAACTATACTAGCATACAATGCTAAACCCGCACTATCAGGCATAACCTATACAGGGCATCCTACTGCTGTCTACTCAATTCTAGCATGCAACTTTTCACACAATGAAGCACATAAGCAGGCACATAAGGCATCACTCCTAGATCCTTAGTCCTATTCTAGCATGCTTTTCTACTGAAACTGATAAGCATAACATAAGCTTGT
This sequence comes from Lactuca sativa, assembly GCF_002870075.4. Taxonomy (NCBI): domain Eukaryota; kingdom Viridiplantae; phylum Streptophyta; class Magnoliopsida; order Asterales; family Asteraceae; genus Lactuca; species Lactuca sativa. Next base: position 294,940,388 of record NC_056630.2, on the reverse strand, counting down.
ATGGGTACTTTGAGAATACTTACTTGAGCTTGGCCGGTCGCGCACATCACACACTTCGTTCTTTCTTAGAACCCTTTACTAGCTTTTAGAAAACATTTTCTTTTTCCAAAATCTTTTAATACCTCGATTTGAGTTCAAATACCCCCGAAGGTGTGTTCGAATCCCTCAAACCAGGGCTCTGATACCAACTTGTAACATCCCAAAAATACGAGCCAAAAATTTCATTTTTAAAAACATGTACTTGGCAAAGCATTAAGACAAAACGTTCAACGATCATATCATTTCATAAAAGATACTGTATGTCTGGAAAATACTTTTTATAAAAACATAAAAGTGTTAGAGTACAATCCCCAGGTGATGTCATAATGCGAATTATAAAGCGTGTGTGTGATGTACCGCTACCGCGTTGGCTCCTTCCCCTTCGAAGAAGAGGTACCTGAAACCAAAACTGAAAACCGTAAGCACGAAGCTTAGTGAGTTCCCCCAATATACCACATACCATACAATCACATATCTTACGTACTGCCGGGCAATTCTGGGGTGCTGTCCTACCCGTCGATCCTAACAACTGACCCTCGGGGACTATTTCACCCCTACTGCTACTATCACGTATATCATAACATAACATATTATCAGACATATCTAGGGTGTTCGATCTACCCTTCGGTCCTAACGACCGAACTTGGGGACTATTCCCCTCCTACTACCACTATCACATATAACGTATCATGCCAGCATATAAACATATCATCACATACTATCAGACATATCTGGGGTGTCTGACCTACCCTTCAGTCCTAACAACCGAACTCTACTACTATCACATATACATATCATGCCAGCATATAACATATCAGGTAGTAGCAAACCTAGATGATATCACAATGACAATCATCTAACATACATCTCCTACTGGTGGGCCGGCATTGTGGCCGTAGACCCGTCGCTACTGGAAGGTAACTCACCTCGAAATAGCTGCTGATCTGTGTGGGAATTGACTGTCTGCTGCTGCTGCTGCTCCGGAAATCCTCCGGCTATAATTCCCACAAAATACTCAGTCAAATACTGCTAACCGCCTTCAGGGTAAATTGACCATTTACCCTTAACAAGTCAAGTCACAGTCAACTGCCAGTTGACCAGACTCGCCGAGTTAGCTTGCCAACTCGCCGAGTCCTTTTCCCTTAGTCTGACCATAGATCTGTCTCTACTCGTCGAGTTAAGCGTTGACTCGACGAGTTTTCCTTCTATACCTAAGGCCAATGGTCCTTCATCCTACTCGCCGAGTTGTATGAACAACTCGCCGAGTTCATCTTCATCCGAAGAACACTCTAAGATGTGACTCGCCGAGTTGTATGAACAACTCGCCGAGTTGTTCTTGAGACAAGAAGATTACCTGGAACTCGTCGAGTCAGGGAATTGACTCGCCGAGTGACTTCATGAGTGAGTCTAGCTTTCGACCCACTGAGTCACACCCAATGACTCATCACTCCCAACCCGCAAATGCAAAAAGGGGGAAACTCAGGGACTCGCGACTCGACTCGCCGAGTCGGTCACATGCAAAAACTATACACGCGATTCTGCTTGAATCCAGCTCATGCTATTCATAGATCTGGGTTTCTAGGACATGAATAACACGTAAAGTTTCCAACTTTACGTGTAAATAACCACCAATAAATGTTTTAGGGCTCGAAGTGCACCAAAAGGGGTAGATCTAGGACTTTCATGCAATATGACTCCATAAAGGCAGTAGATCCAAGCTCCAGGGACTAAATAGTGCCTAGATCTAAAGGCTAACAACTTAATACAACCCACAATGCACCAACAAACTTGGGGAATGGCTCAAGAAGGACTTTCATGAAGCTAATAGAGGCTACAAGCTTGAAAACAGAGGGAAAACGAGCTATACCTCAAGGAAAACGTTGAGATGTCACAAAGATGATTGGCCTCCTTCTCCTCTTCTTGATCTACACTTCTTCCTCCTCAAAAACTTCAAGAACACACACAAAAACACTTTAATCTCACAAGGAATATGGGCAAAACGATGTTGGGAGCTCTGAGGGTGAATGGGGGAGAGCTTAGGGCGGAAATGAGGGTTTAAATAGGGTGCAAACCCTTGAAATTTAGGGTTTCATCAGACGGCTGTGACTCGCCGAGTCGCCAACTTAAACGCGTTCCGGATCCCGTCCCTACTCGGCGAGTCGGTCCTGCAACTCGCCGAGTCCAAGGCTAAAAATGAAGAACACTAAGATAAATTTTACGTACCAGAAACCAGGTGCTACAGATTTCTCAGCCAGGTTCAGGGCTGAGTTTTCACCGATTATTGAGGTGCAACAGTTGGCACGGGAGTTTCAAGATTTGACGCAGACCACGGAGACTATGGTGGAGATCACCGCCATGTTCTGGGAGAGGGCTCTTCTTGTACCGCAGTATGTCGCGGATGAGGAGATGAAGAAGGACCGATACCATGAGATGTTGAGGGATGATATCAGGGAGTTCGTGAGCATATCCAGCTGTAAGACACTGGAAGATATGATTTCTCGGGCTAGAGAGGGAAATTGATTTGGAGCAGATCCATAAGAGAAAGTCGGATGAGGTTCAGGTAGCCACAGGTTCGGGCAAAAGGCCCAAGGGATCGGATCCGAGATCGAGGGATTATCAGGACCGCAGCCGATGCGGGAAGTATGGCAGGGCGCACGGGGGCGCGTGCAGGAGTGGTAGTGGTGGTGAGTCTGGCTGCTTCAAGTGCGGTCGGACTTGTCATTTTAGCAGGGATTGTACTGTTACCACCACTCAGGGATCCGACTTGATATGTTTTCACTGCAATCAGCGGGGTCACAAGAAGGCCCAGTGCCCCAGTTTGTTTTCAGCAGGACGGGTGATGGCACCTACCCCTACAACTTTGAGGATCACAGACGCCCGTCAGGGCCATGCAAAGGCGCATGTAGTAGGAGACAGGGCTTTTCAGATGGCTACCTTGGAGGCGCGAGTAGCACCGGACGTTGTAGGTATGTGATTTCCGTTTTCAGTTCTTTTATTTGTGCATGATTATATTGTTATGGTTTTGCATCATTATCGATATGAGTATTTTTATTTTTTTGAACGGTTGATTGTGATCGAGTTATATGCCATATGCATACCTTGGATATTTGAATGGTAGTTAGGAGATGTGCTCTATTGGAGATGGTTTCATAGGATGTAGTGACTGTAGCATGCTTGGGAGGAACTTGGTACGTCTCGCTAGTTCGGAGTGGTATAGTTTTAGAGATGGATTGGTTAGATCCCTGGCTAGGGTAAGCTTGGGTTTCTCAGCAGATTGATTATGGAATGGTAGCAAGGATTGGGATTTCTTTTTGAGTATTGAGCAACAAGGGGTAAGCAGGATGGAAGTGGGGGAGAATCCTCTGAGTGTGCAAAGGTAGGAGCACGCTGACCTAGAATGACTGTGCGACCTCCGAGAAGGAAAAGAAGTAGTTCAGCGTTTGATGGATTGAGGAGTTCAGGGTTGAGAGTTTGAGAACCCCCCCCCCCCCCTCAGCTAGTTCATGTATTGGCGATGGTTAGTATGTGGTTGGGAATTCGGGTAGGAGGATCACCTGTAGGACTCGAGTGAGTCAGAAGGAGGATCTTGAGCATGGGGTGCTTTCATACTGGCAGTCAGTGGTGGAAAGTGTTGTAAGACTATGGGACAGCCGTAGCATTCACTAGCAGTCAGTGATGAGAGGTGATGTAAGACTGCGGGTAAGTCGTAGCATTCCGTAGTAGCTTGGTTGGCGGAGTTGGGGCGAGGCCCTTATCTCCTAGTGATCAGATAGGGATCAGGAATGGGTAGTGGATGAGAATGATAAGGAGTTTGCCTGTATAGCCCTAGAGAGGTGAGACCTTGGGAGAGGTCGCTCTAGGATATAGTTGGGTGAGACCCGTGGGCGAGGCCCTAGCGAGAGTGGTTAGACAATTAGGACTAGAAGGATAGAGGCGAGTGAGACCCGTGGGCGAGGCCCGTGAGTTCTAGCAGCACAGGTAGGACCTGGTAGGGACCTTAGTCTCAAGATAGGGGATCGGGGATCCCATGATTGTAGTGCCTGAATGGCAGAATAGATTGAGCAGTTATATGTGGTCGAAGTTTCTTCGAAAGTCGCTGGGAGCGACTAGGAGTTGTGTTGGGACTAGCGACCGGTGGGATCCGGTAATCCAGATATTGGTAGGATGGTAGGGACCAGGGTGGTCTCAGTTCATCCAGAAGGCAGATAGGGAATGGCAGAAATTTTTAGTCTGTAGCAGTGCGGGTAAGCAATCCATGGTGGGATTCAGTTAGTTGATCGTGGAGTGCTCGACACCAAATTATAGTAGAAAGAAATGCCCAGTGGATACTGGCGATAATGACCTGTACTGGAAGTAGCGGGAATAATGGATTTGGTGAAGATAGGATCTTCACAGTGACAGAGGAAATAGTTGGTTATGGAGCATTGCCTTGGGAAGGCAAGGGAAACGCGCAAGGAAAGAAAGGGTGAACCCCTATGGGTTCAGTACAGTACTCGGAGAGTACTGGAAGGATTGTCGGTTGAGTAAGTTGTGTTTCAAGAATGTTCAGGGTCAGGGTTGACCCGAGATTATTATCCGCGAGGATTATGTAGTCGGAATGACCAGGCGAAAGACCAGCGAAGGTAGGCAGCTGGTGTTGGATCAATTAGTAGGGTATTGAAAGCAGATCACAGGCGGTGGCCCATAGCAAACTTCGAGGACGATGTTTAGTTTAATTGGGGGAGAGTTGTAACACCCAAAGTCAGGAAGGACAAGAAAGGAAAGGAAACCCTAAGCTTAAGGGTCGACTCGGAGAGTCCAAGGAGGAACTCGGCGAGTCCGAGCGGGATCTGGGTCGAGGTGTAAGTGACCGACTCGGCGAGTCGGTCAAGGAGACTCGGCGAGTCTAGTCTATACGAGGAAAACCCTAAATTCGGGACTTGGAGCCTAGTTAAACGTCTCATTCTCTCCCCTAGGGTTCCTTTACTGCCTCTCTCACTAGAATACGAACCCTAAGTCTCCATTGTTGTGCATTCAAGCTTCCAAGCCAATTTTGGGTGATTTCAAGGAAGAAGAAAGAGGGGAATCATTGAAGCTTCAAGGGTTGGCCTTAGATCTGGAGTTTGTGGAACCTTTCTGAGTTATTGAAGGTATTAAGTCGTTTCCTTCCTTTAGATCTTCTATGGTTGTGAGATCTGGGGCTTTTTAAGCCATGGTTAGTCATCCATTCGAGTTTGAAGCCGGATCTGGAGTTGCTACTTCAGATCTAAGCATATTTTTGTCTTGGGAAGCATAAAGTATCAGCCCTTGAGTTGATTATGGAGCCTCTTTGCCCTAAACCCTAGTTTATGGTGTATTTAGCCTAGATCTCCTTCTCTACATGTAAAGTTTGCAACTTTACGTGAGGAATAGGCTTAGGAAGGGTAGATCTATGGTTTGGAGTCCATGCATGACTCAAAAGTCCTCTGCATGTATGTAGATCTGAATGGACTCGGCAAGTCCTTTGAGTGGGCTCGGCGAGTAGCATTAAGATGAGGAGGAACTCGACGAGTGGGATGAACAACTCATCGAGTCGGATGAAGTTGGGCAGGAACTCGGCGAGTCTGTTGAAGGTTGTCTTGGACTCAGCGAGTCTGTTCTTGGATTCGGCGAGTCAGGACGCGAAACCCCAAACCCTTCGAGTTGAGACTCGAACCAGTGAGTCGAGTGGAGACTCGGTGAGTCGGATAGGTCAGGACTCGGAAATCGGTAGACTCGGCGAGTCGAGTCGCGATTGGAAGGACTCTGAACTTATGAACTCGACGAGTCAGTAGGTTGATTCGGCGAGTAAGGTTGACTTGGGAGGTTGCCTTTGACCAGGACGTTGACTTTGACCAGAGTTGACTTGGTTGTCTTTCGGGGGTCAGTTAGACTAACTGTTGCATTGATATTGATAGCTCGGGGAGCTAGTGGAGCTGGAGTTCAAAGACTTTCCGGGCAGCAGCTAGTGGGATCATCAGCGTGATCTGCCAGTGCAGGTGAGTTTCCCTTTTATGTGAATGGGTCTACGACTACAATGTCGGCCCATGTAGTTATGAGTAGAAGACCCGGAGGTTAGCCCTAGGCACAGTATGCTAGTATGATATTCGGGACGAGGTCCAATGATAACAGGCGGGTGCCCAAGGAATGGTTTATTTGAAAGTTTATACTTGTTGTCTGTGTGATACTTGTATGTGCCTGGAAGGGAGGTGAGTGTGGGCGAGGTCCCATATCTCACCAATAGCAGGGTGTGGATGGTGTTCCACATCTCATTAGCAGCAGATCAGGGGCGATGCCCAAGTTAGGGAAAGAGTGAGTGTGGGCTGGGCCCATATCTCACTATTAGTAGGAGCATGGACGGGGTTCCATGACTCATCAGCAGCAGGACAAGGGTGAGGCCCAGGATAGGCGAGGCCTTTGGGCAGGATCCATTACTATGTGTTTAGCTTATGTGTTGTGATATGTTTATGTGCTATTATATGTTAGCGGGCGAGGCCCTGTGATAGGCGAGGCCTATGTAAAACAGATATGTATCCGAGCGGGGCTCGAAGCCAGGCGGGGCCGTTGTAGCGGGCGAGGCCCGAGGTAGGGGGCGAGGCCCAGGATAGCGGGCGTGGCCCAGTATGTGCAGTATGTGGCTATGCATGGTATGTGGTAGGGTGGGGAACTCACTAAGCTTCATGCTTACGGTTTTTAGTTTTGGTTTCAGGTACTTCCAGTAGCGGAGGGAAGAGCTCGGGGTGATCGCATGGCACACACCATAGACTAGACAGCCTGGGAATGTTTTACTCTGATAACGGATATGTATTTTGGATATTAATACTCTGATTATGTTTGGAATTGATGATTTTACTTTAAGTAATGTTTTATTAAAAGAAATTTTTAGTCTTGAATTTTGGGACGTTACATTTTGTGTCTCAAACTTCTATAATCCATAACTTTCGCATACGAGCTCCGTTTTTGACATTCTATATATGCACGCGTAGGCGAGAATATACTCTAAAACTTTCGTTTAGACTATGTTGGCTAATTTTGAATTTGTATTTAATTTTATTATTTTTAACGGAACGGGACAGGAAAATCCGTTAAAAATTCATACCTTCTTCATCTGATGTCCGTTTTCGTCTGTCTTTTTTACCGTTGTATTATTATTGACGAGACCTTCGATTCTCGTTTAGGTTGTGTCGGCTAAAAATCACTCGATCTAAAATTCGAGTTTTTAGTTGTCTACTGCTAACTTGAAACTTAGAAAAATTGTAACTTCCTCATACGAAGTCAGATTTGGACGTTTTTTTTTATGAAAATTCTCGGTTTAACAAATACTACGAATTTCATTAAATCACCAAGGCTAAAAAGTAGTTTATCAAAAACTCACTTTCTACGTCGTTCGGCGCCGTGCCGGTTCGACAGGTCATAACCTCTTCGTTATAACTCGGATTTTGGTATTCTTTATATCTTCGGAATCCTTATTTCAACCACTACAACTTTCTTCATAGATATCGGCTTTATCTAAAATTTATTTTTGACGCTTATTTTTACCCTTAATTCATTAAATTATAATAATTAAGCATAAAACACATAATAATCAAATAATACATCTTATTATTTCAAAACAAATTACAAAGGTTGACCTAGACTATTACATCATCATTAGTGCCTAGCCTAGAAACACGGACGTTACATCCCATGCCCCTTACTATTGTCTCTAGAACTTCCTAAGCCACTGATTTTTTTTTTCCGATTTATGTTATGTTGATCTCATATCCACTACCTGCATCGCTAATCTCCTTATCAACTAGTTTGCTTCAGTTTATATGCTCTAACCAATCACATCTTATCCCAGCCTCATGTTCACTATCATATTCTGGTCACACTTTGTCGCTTCTGCCCATCGAGTTTCTTTTTTGTCGATCACTGATTGCTCCAATAGAGTTCAACGCTTCTGCTTCCTTCTTTTTAAGTACTAGCCTCAAATGTCGACTCCTGGTTCTTCCTCTACTTCATTACCATCCAAGGTGAGTCTCGTGTACTCACTTACACAAACATGTACAATCAACATAGTTTTAAACTAAATGTGGACGGGTCTCGATATAAGTTGTGGCGTCAGATTTTCTCCAACATGTGCCATGGAACTTTAAGTTATGGTCACATCCCAAGCAAATCAACACCGATCGGCGAGATCCTAATTTATTACAAATTATATCTAATGATGATTGCACTGCCAAAGATCTTTGGGATAAATTTGAGGAATTTTTTGGAACAACAAAATATCTAGAATGTTGCAGTTACATGATCAATTTCGAAATACAAAGAAAGGTGCAAGTTCTATTAAAGAGTTCTATCATACACTCAAGAACCTATCTGGTGATCTCAAAGATGTTGAATCTCCCTTCACTGAAATCGAATTGGTCATGTAAATTTTAAGAAAGTTACAACCATCATATCAATGTATTGTTGATGTCATAACTAATACCAAACATTTTCCCTCCTTTCTTGAGACGGAAAAAATGCTCCAATTACACTAGTCTTGTGAGGTTGTTTCTGACTCGGTCATCGATTCCACGATTTCCCAAAGTTTGGTTCTTTTTTACTTTACAAATTTCTACTTATTTATTTATAGATTTTCAAGACAGTTTGAACATTTGTAAACTTCATGCTCAAACTGAGAAAGTGTTACTTATACGTTTGTTTTTTTATTTGTTTGTTTAGTATAGGGACCCTTATTGTAACATTGTCCTATATAAATATTTTGCAACATATCGCCCCTAGCCAAGGAGACTTTCCACAATAACAAAAGGAAATATAAGGGTATACAAGTTTTTTTATAGACACCAAGATAAAAATTGAAAAATACAGGGACCTTACATACATTTTTTTGAAGTTAGAGACTAAAACTCAGATTCTGAAAAACCATAGGACTACTATTTATGAAGTGCTTGTCAATAATATATAAAAAATAAAACTAAAAAATTTAAAAAAAATTAAATTAAAATGATACAAAAGTTATTTTACAAAGCAAAATTTGTCAAAAAGTTGTTATGAATTAGCGTGTTTTGTCAAAACATATGAACACATGGTGTAATTTCGTCTTTGTTTGGTTATTAAAATATAAGAAATATGTTGAATAATGTAATAAATAAATAAATAAATAATGACGAAAACGGATCTTACAAAATTTTCGGAAAACCACTGATTTGAAGTTAGAACCAAATCGATGGTTTTACAGTTTTTGCAATATAATATTATCAAATAATAATAAAAAATAATTGTCTAACACCCGACAACCCACACCCCACCCCCTTACTTTCACCTGCTTCTTAAAGTCAACGCCAATCACCGGCGACTTTATCCCCTTTAACTGGAGAAAAACTCAGCATAGAGTACAAACAAACCCTTCCTCCTCCCCTTACCTCCGGCGTCGCTCCTCCCCTCTAATGCTACTGGTTATTATGATGTCATTGTGACTGATTATGTATGTACGCAAAATGGACATTTGTAAACAAATGAGGGGCTAACACTTCCTCCTCCGCTTTACCATTGTCGTTCTCGATTTAGAAAACCCTCTTTTTTGCTCACCTTAGCACTGTCGAATTTGAAAACCCTAGAAATAATTTTCCTCGACTTTGTGTACGCTGGTTTGCAAACATAATATAAAAGGAGGAAGAAGAAAAGCGTTAAATATTTTGCAATGAAAGTCGTCGATAAATCCCATATGAGCAAGTTTCCTCAAGAAGTAAGTTCTCTTTTTTACTTGTATATGTGAAATAATTGAATGTTTGAGGTGGATATCTCGTAATGTAATTGCATATCCATATGAGGCACCAGGACAAATAAATGTCAAAGTCAATGAGTATTAGATTAGATTTTTTACCACGAGAAATTTCCGTTGTAGTAAGCTCTGAAGTTTCAACTTTCCCCTTACGGTTGACGATGTTGAGCTGTAATGGGTTGTCATTGCTTGAGTGGCGGAGGTGATGGTTGTGGTTGCCGGAGAAGACAGAGGGAGGGAGGAGAAGGGAAGAGGGAGAAAGGGGTGAGGGTGGCGCGTGGGCGCTTTGGATTTTTTTTTAATAAAACATTAAAGAATACACAAAAGGGGTAAGAGCCTCCACCACCGCTCATGCAAACCCATTTAAAAAGGCATATAAATACATTTGCATGCCACCTAGGATTACATTTGCATGATATACATTTGAATGCCAGATTCAGATTATATCTTTCAAAACTTGTAGACTTGCACACTTAATAAATCTATTTTTTTTTACTTTTATTTCTATTATAAAATTTAACTTATTTAATATATTTATTATTGCTTATTATCACTATATTTATACAATAAAAATCATTTAGTTTATATGCTTAAAATCAACTGTATTATATATTATAATCCAGATTAACATAAAGTATTTTTTTTCGATGTTTCTTTCTTTTGAAATGTTTAGTTAATTAAATTAATTAAAATTTTAGTATTATTGAAAAAATACTTGATGAATAATTAAGAATTTGTTAAAAAAAATAGTTGACGTGTCTGTGGACCACTTTTTAAAATCGTTCATATTGATTTGATCGAAAACTAAGGACAAACACGGATGTGACACAGTTGAGTGATGAGTTGCATTGCACTAATATGTATGGTCTAAGATAGTTTTTTTTTTTTTTTTTTTTTTTTTTTTTTAAATTGACAGAGATCTACAACCAAACTAGGTCAAATGGATTACCTTCGAAAGTTTAAATCTTTTGGACGGTAACTTCATAGATTAAGAGAATGACAAACTTTAAGACTATTTTTTGCAATTTTGTTATATTTTGAGTATTCATGGATGCACCATTTATCTGTATAAAACAATAGTTTCATTTTTTCAGATTTATCCAACGAGCACCAATAACATGAATAACATGAGCAAGCAACACGAAATTAATATTTCAAGCACTCGAGTTGACATCTCGGAGTCAGAACCAGAACCTGGTTCAACCAATGACCTCAATACCATAAACGAGGAGCATGATATTAACCCTCGTCCACTAAATCTACCTTGTACAGATCTACTCCATGGTAAATCTACCATAAACATGGACTTTTTAACAACACAACTTCTCTTTCTCTTATATGTAACCTTTATTACAAATATGTAAAAATAAAAACAAACACAAAATATTCTTACGCTAATATACTCAATGTGATTTGTTCTCGAAAGTCAACTTAATTTGAGGATATGCTCGATCTTAGTATAAATTGAGTAGCAACTAATTTTTCATTAAATGAAAGGAAGTAGAGATGATTACATCAAGATATTACTTCCTTTGTACGAAGCATCAGTTACATGTGATTGGGATGCTGCTAAGGCCATCATTGACAAACGCCCAGAGTTGGTGCGATTTGCTATCACTGATCGTTATGAGACAGCACTTCATATTGCAGCATCAGCAGAACCAACCAAGCTGGCTGAAGAATTTTTGAAGAATCTAGTTAATATGATGGAAGAAAAGGATTTGGAGCTTGAGAATAGAGGTGGCGATAATGCACTTTTCGCAGCAGCAGTAAGTGGAAGTCCCAAAATGGTTGACATACTGCTAAAAAGGCACAAAGGCATGTCTATTCCATTAGCCGCAAGTACTTACTGTGGAAATCATAACATGGCGAGGTATCTCTATGATGCTTCTGAAAAGATGAAGAGCTTAACACAAATGGATCGGATATTTACTCTTAACCATTGTGTAACTGCGGATATGTTTGGTAAGTACGATTATATTTTTGCATTAAATATTTGATCTTATTTTTCATGTTGTTTGGTACTTTGGTTTGTCATATATGTATATCAATGATTTCAAATGTTTTGTAGATATCGCATTAAAAATTTTGACAGACTACCCTGAAATCATGGATGCACCTGCTGAAAGTCAGTTTATACTTGATGCTTTGTCTGGAAAGGTTGATGCAGTTAATAAAAAAGAACCAATTATAATTTGGAAAATTGTTGATTCAAGTAAGTTATACCTCTAGTCATTGTATTTATATTTTTAGACCTTCTAACTACCATTACTATGTGGGCTTCTAATTGTTTATTTCTTTCAGTTTTTGCAAAACTATATATGAAGAAGAGAGTTTCGAAAAAGGATCATCAAGCATTGAATTTGCTAACAAGGGTTCTGAATAGTACTATTAAATTCAATAAGCTTGTCATCGATAAAATATTATTCAGGCGCGTTGAGGATGGTGTTCAGAAGTATTCTGGAATAGTATTTAATGCTGCAGCAGTTGGCAACACATGTTTTATTATTGAACTCATCCGAATCTATCCCCATGTAATATGGATGCCAAATGATGATGGACACACTATATTTCACATAGCTATTATGCATCGTCACCAAGGTATCTACAATTTATTGTATGAAATAGGCTCAAGGAAGTATGTGATAGCTTCATGGACAGACAAAAAGGAAAATACTATACTTCATTTACTTGGGCTAACTATAGAGAAAGTTCAACTTCAGACGCAATCAAGAGTATCTCTATTGTTGCAACGAGATTTACTATGGTTCCATGTATGTTTTCCACACAAACCTTTTTACTCATTGTTTCCTTAAAAGGGGTAATTACTAATTAGATATGAGGAAGGGCTCATTGATTGTTCAAAGGATCGAATACTTTTTCAAATGACTTTTGAACCAAATCACATATGCATCATGAGAAATGATTTTATCCAACACTCCAATAGAATAAGTGGATATTTTAATGGATTATAATTGTTTAAAACATTTGTGTTGTAGGATGTGGAGAAGATGTTGCCACCTCCTTTAAGGGAACATAAGAACAAAGAGGGCCAAACAGCCTATCAATTATTCTTTGAGAACAACAAAGATCTAGTTTCGGGCAGTTTGAAATGGATGAAAGATTCTATGGTCGTTGCAACACTTATTGTCACTGTAGCATTTGCAGTTGCGTTTACTATTCCCGGAGGATATGACCAAGAAAACGGGTTTCCTATCTTCATCCATGAACCCACCTTCTTAGTTTTTATAATAGCAGATGCAATTTCCTTATTCTCTTCCTCAACTTCACTTCTAGTGTTCCTATCTATCATCACATCTAATTATGGTCAACGTGATTTCCTGTACTCATTACCCAGAAAGCTAGTGATAGGTTTGGTAACACTTTTCATCTCTGTAGCAGCCATGATGCTTACCTTTGTTGCAAGTTTCTTTGTGTTATACCGTAATGGGTTGAAATGGGTACCGATCATTATCGGTATATTAGCTGCCATGCCAGTCATTGTATTTGCAGCACTCCAGTTTCCTGTTTGGTTGGACATGTTTCGCTCGATGTATGATTCTAGGTATATCTTCCATCCTAAGAGAAATATGCTTTACAATAAAAACCCAAGGTTGTAATATTCTTTTTATAAAAGAAAGTACATTGTTTAATGTTTTTGAAGTTAATTTGGATAATGATTTTTTTGGGATACAACTCGATATGCATTTTATAGGATTTTGTTGCTATTCTTCCCAATATAACTATTTGAGTGTACTTGTTGTGGTTTGGGAGGAATATAATATGGTTTCTGGAATCAAGAGGTTTTCAGGATTACTTGAATGATCATGTAGAATACTTTCTGAATATGATATTTCAACCTTATTTTTGGGTATCATGAATTCCATATTATGGAAATGAACATTCAAGGAACAATTTTATATCAAGACACTGATAAGATATCAAGAACTAGAGATTTTTAGGAATTCGAATTCTTATCAACATTAAATGCTTATTAAATTTCATAAGCATATGTTTTCAAATAATTATTAGGAAATATAATTTGAAATTAATATTCTTCCATAATAATTTCCTTAGTAAAGTAAATATACGGGGCAAGGTGCCTCGTACCCTGCGGGCAGCCCCTATCGTCTACTCGTTTGATGATTGGGTAGTGCGACCCCTGGTACGAGTGCTTCGCCTTGGAACCTCGTTAGGGGTTATTGCCCTTAGGACCCTCCGATGAGAACAATCCCTCCATTTGGTCGATCCTTTGAACTGCATTGATAATCTTGTAAATTTCATTATACTAAAATGATTTGTTGACATTAAATCACCAAAAATCTTCCTTTATTTTAGTGTAACCAAGAATCCACACAAACAAGAATTATAACTAATAAAACTTATGCACATATGAAAATATTGAAACGATTGAATTTCCATATTGGTATATTAAAAATTCTAAATATCCGAAATCGAGTGTTCTAAGAATTAAACCCTTGATCCCATTTAAATGAATTATCTAGTAGAAAATTATAACATCATTATTAAGCTAAGTGTCCCAATCCATTATTGATCGTATAAATGCTAAGTCCCTACTTTTCGAAGCGCCACTAAATTTCACGATCATACAGGTAATTCATTTGCTCATTTACCTGCTTACATTTTATCAATTGAATTATTAAGAATATAAATTTAACCTTCCCTCTGTAGGTCCAAACACACTAACCTAGAATGACATACTATGTGTGTTTCAATCCTTATGTGCGTGTTTACCTAATTGATATAAACCTCCAATGCCATATAAGAGGGGAATTAGGTTTCTCAACATTAAGTAATTAAAGAGACTTTAAACTCATCACTATCATCGATTTGTGCATTAACCCTTGGCCAAACCTTTTGTCAGATGGTCCGCCAATATTTGTTGCAACCTTACAAACTCCACCATAATTAATCAATCATGATTAAATCCCTAATCACGTTATATCTAACACTAAGTGTCTAGCACATTGACACTTTCTTAGTCATCAGACGTCCGTGGGGGGGGGGGGGGGGAGGTGATCGTGGACACTACCTTTTACCTTTTACACTACCAAATCCGGATAGTTGAATCCAGATAGAATGTCCAAACAAGATCTCTCCCAATCATGATGAACTGTATCAACTAAATAATAAACCCATAACACACATGGTTACATATAACTTGAAAACCCGATAATTGTTGTTATCCATATTTTTTTCATTTCTAATTTTTTTCTAAATATCAACCCTACACCTACCCCACACGTACACTTCCACATCCATATCTACACTCTCATCCACCCTACACATCCACCCCTACACCAATACCCACACCTCACCCACACGACACCCACACGACACCCACAAGATTTTTATTGTTGATAAAGAAATTAAATAGAAAGTTCAAGAATAAACTATATTTTTAAACTATTTAAATATACAAAAAGTTATTTTCAACGGAATAGCTTATACAAAAAGTCATTTCTTGCAAAACATAAAGGCGTAGAGACCAATTCTATAATTTTATTATTACATAATGACCATTTTGATGGGTTTTAAAGGTTATAATAAAACATGTGTAGCAGAGAATCTTAACTCTTAAGTGCACATGAAACCTATAAAGGATCTATGTTTTCTCTAATTTATAGCAATAAAATATGAATATAAAGAACCCTAAAGGAACCCTATTGTTAGGGCCAGGATCCTCAATCCTCATCAAATATTCAGGATCGTCAACTATCTTAGGATCCCGACTATTACCGTTATTATTACTTACTAACATTTG
Source organism: Lactuca sativa (assembly GCF_002870075.4). Taxonomy (NCBI): domain Eukaryota; kingdom Viridiplantae; phylum Streptophyta; class Magnoliopsida; order Asterales; family Asteraceae; genus Lactuca; species Lactuca sativa. Next base: position 294,924,798 of record NC_056630.2, on the reverse strand, counting down.
TAACGGTTGTATTTCAATTTTAATGAACCCATATGCAGAAATAGTCAAGAGAAGACTTATTCTCAATAGAGAGTTATATCAACTATGCTAATGACCCGGAATACCAAGTCCAACAACGTTCACAAAGCTGGTCATAGAGGATCCTGGGAATATCAGACATCTTGTTAGCTAATTTAGACTATAAATTGACACATGTATCTTGCACACAACACACAACTCTTACTCTTAGCTTACTCTACGAACTTTTCACTTGTTTTTACTGAAATACTCTCTGTAATCATCATTTTATATTAAAAAAATCATCAAGGCAGAGGGGATCATTATCACCTCCGAATGTTTTGTGTCAGAGATCCTAGCATAGATCAAGGGCTTTCCTTGTAAACAATTGTGTCATTCTTTTTACCTTTTTCTATTGTACAATTCGAACATCGCAACCTCTCATTTAATTTGGTTGATATATACTTGTGTAATTTTGTACCAAAACAATTTGGCGTCCACCATGGGGTCGTGGTGTTCAAAATCCTCGAAAGATCATGTCTACACAACATATCATTTCTTCATCCTCTGCTCCTTCCATTCCAACCAAAAATCTACCACCTCCTCCAAGTGGACCCCCTGGTCGGAGGAATGCGCCTGACACTTCTGAGAAAAACACCCCTATGGTCACTAACCAAGGAAGTTTGGGATCTTTAGGACTCCAAGATCTGACTACTCCGATTACTACTGCTGAACTCTTCGCAATAATGAGGAAAATGACACAATAGATGACTCGGCAGCAAGATGACAACTAAACACTACTTGGAGAAGTAAAGAGGATGAAGGAATAATTTCATAAATCCCAGGAAACAATGACCACAGTTGTGCAACCAAGGATCCTGAACTTCGACAATGCGGGACCCTTAGGAAATCAACAGGGGAACATAGTTCCTACTATTGATGTGTCAGCCTGGGGGGCAACTATGAACAATCGAGCATCTATGATCAATGATCTCAATGATCCTTTCAATACTCCTAGGAACCTTGATTATAGTAACTTCTTAAACTACAATAATATCAATACTAACTCTATGAATGTTGATGCATGAATAAGTCTAAACATGGCTAGGGAACTTCAGCAGTTGAGACAGATGATCTCAAGCGTACCAGGGGTAGTTCACCCCATACGAGAAGCGTCTCCAACAAGTCACAAGATCTCGCTATTTTCTCCTGCAATAGTTGATACCGAAGTTCCTAAGCGCTTCCAAACTCCTAGCATGAAGCCTTACGCCAACGGATCCTAAAGAGCATGTAGCACAATACCAAGAAAGGATGGAGATCATTCCCATCCTAGTGCACTTAAAGGAAGCTTGCCTATGAAAAGTATTTGGTTAAACCCTCATGGGATCAGCTCTTAAATGGCTACTAAACGTTCCTCCCTATTCTATCACTTCATCTGCAAACTTAGTCAATATTTTCAATAACCAGTTTTCGTGTAGCAGAACGTTTAAGAATATCACTAATGATCTCTATCGGGTGATTCAGGATCCTAAGCAACGACTTAGGGATTTTGTAAACAGGCTTGGCAGGGAAGCTCTCAACATCACTTACATTGACATGGTGACTGATGTAGAGACCTTCAAGATGGGTCTATGGAAGGATTCACTCTTCTATGAAGATCTCGTGATGACCCCATGCAAGAGATTGGATAAATTTAGGTGTCGAGCATTGAGATTCATAAGGCTTGAAAAAGATAAAGACGTCCAGAAGAAGAGAAAGCTTCAAGTCAATAAAAGAATCCCAATAGGAAGGCCGAATCCACAGCTCCAAGATCCTACAAATCGAAGCCTAATTCCAAACCAGATCATCACTGGGTTAATGCCCTCGAAGATGAATGAGATGAAGGGGAACCTCCTAAGATCACTAACTATTGTTTTTTTATGGATGTTTTAGGTTTAATCCATGCTATGTAGGATCTCAGATATAAAGCAAGGTGGCCAAAGAAGGATAACAAGTCCACCAGTTGGAAATACAAGTCCAAATGGTGTGCTTACCATAAAGATTTTGGTTACATAACGGAGGATTGCATAGCCCTAAGAAAGGAGATCAGCTATCTCCTTGGCAAAGGGCATCTTAAATAAATCCTCAGAAGAAAGAAAGAAAAGTCCAAGGGGAACAACCAGGATGGTCAGAAGATCTCGGAGAAACCAGGATCTCCACCCCCAAACACCAAGATAATTAACATTATCTCGGGCGGATCTAACATTTTTGGTACTTCTTATTCTAAGGCTAAAAGAAATGCTAAGGTATCTAAAACGAAAAATGAGGATACAGCATGGAAGAATACCTCAGTTAGCAATGAAAAGAAAATTATGTATGACGAGACGGACATGGAAGGGATCCATGATGCTCACCATGACGAACTCGTGATAACACTATACATTGCCAACCACTTCGTCAGAAAGATCCTTGTTGATGGAGGATCCTACGTTAACATTGTACTCTTGGACGCACTGAAGTGGATGAACATCCCGGAGTCAGAGATAATCAAAAGATCCTTGGTCCTTATAGGATTTAGTGGAGAAACAAAACACATCATTGGGGAGATAAAGCTACCAATATACATACAGGGGGTAAAATCTATACAAAATCTTTATGTTATTGGCACTTTATCTTCTTATAATGTAAGATTAGGTAGACCGTGGATCCACGACATAAAAGTGGTTCCATCAACATATCATCAGTGTGTAAAGATGCATACTCTGTAGGGAATAGTGAAGATCATGGTAGATCAACAAGAGTCAAATGAATGTTATAAAACGTTTATGAAGCCTAAGATGAAACCCTAGCAAGCAAAGCAATTAAGGAAGGGCAGGAAACATTCTAGAAACGAAGGACCAAGACGTGAAGGAAGTACCCCTGAACAACGAGGATCCTGAAGCCAAAGTCCTCATAGAATCCTCAATACTTGAGAAAGAGCTATTAAACTTCCTTCGAACCAGACTCAAGAAGTTCTCATGGAAACACGAAGATATGACAGGTATAGACCAAAGTATTATCACTCACAAACTTCATATTGATCCTTCTTTCAGACCGATACATTAAAAGAGAAAGAAGTTTGCACCCGAAAGGAATCAGATTATCCAAGAATAAGTAGAAAAGCTCCTCAAGACAGGGATGATCAACGAAGTGAAGTTCCTTAAATGGAAAGCTAATCTAGTTGTCGTACAAAAGAAGAACGGCAAGTGACGAGTATGTGTAGACTACATGGATCTTAACAAGGTTTTTACTAAGGATCCTTTCCCTCTACCACATATTGACTCCATGATAGATGCAACGGCTGGCCACAAACTCTTATCCTTCATGGATGCTTCAGCAGGATTCCAACAAATCCAGATGGAACCATCCGATAAAGAAGATACAACATTTATAACACCAACATGTATATATTGTTACACTGTAATACCTTTTGGTCTTAAAAATGCAGGTGCAACATATCAAAGACTGGTGAACCGGATGTCTAAAGATAAGCTGAGGGACACCATGAAGGTCTACATTGACGACATGGTGGTGAAGTCCATGAAAGCTGAAGATCATCTCAGGGATCTTAAAGAAGCCTTCAACATTCTAGATGAATACAACATGCAGTTGAATTCATTTAAATGCCACTTTAGGATGAATTTGGGTAAGTTCCTTGGGTATATGGTAACCAAGAGAGGATAGAAGCAATCCCGGAGCAGATCAAACAAATCATCAAGACGAAATATCCATCTTCAACAAAAGACATCTAAAGGCTAACCGGAAGAGTGGCGGCACTCAACAGGTTCATTTCAAGATCCTCATAAAGGTGTAAGCCGTTCTATGATATCTTGAAGAAGAAAAAGAAGTTTGAATGGACCGAAGAACACGAAGAAGCTTTTCAGGAACTCAAAAGATACTTAAGTTCCATGCCATTGCTGGTGAAGCCTATAGATGGAGAACCACTTCTCCTCTACCGCTCGGTATCCTCAAGTGTGGTCAGTTCTGTCCTAGCCAAGGATCTTAACAGACACCAAGATCTATCTTTAAAGTAAGTAAAAGTCTTCTGGATCCTAAAACCAGGTATTCTCATCTCGAAAAATTAATTCTTTTATTAGTAACCTCTTTTACTAAATTAAGACATTATTTCACTATACATGTGAAAACTAATTATCCTATTACGAATGTGATGAGAAAACCAAAGATGTCTGGAAGTATGGAAAAATGATCAGTGAAGTTAAGCATGTTTGACATCAAATATGAGCCAAGATCCGTCATAAAGTCACAAGTATTAGCAGACTTTATGGCTGACTTTAGTGATGATCTACAAAATAAAGTAGACATTGAAGCTAAATAACTCCTAGAAGATGAATACTTAGGAAAATGGACACTATTCATGGATGGAGCTTCAAACCAAAAAGGAATCGGGCTAGGAATCATACTAAAATCACCACAGGGGACATCCTACCCCAAACAATTAGTTGCGAATTCAACACAACCAACAACTAAGCAGAATATGAAGAACTCATCATGGGACTACAATTGGCTAAGGATCTTCAAATCAAGGTCTTCAGGTATTTGTTGATTCTTTATTATTAACCAATCACTTCAATGGAACTTATGTAGTGAAAGGTGAAAGAAAAGCATTATACCTCAAAATCCTCAAAAAATTAGCCTCTGATTTTGAAAACTTTAGCCTAACCCAAGTTCCCACGGAAGAAAACACAGAAGCAGATGCATTAGCCAACTTAGGATACTCTCTATGGATCCCACCAGAAATGAAGATCCCTATAACCCACATAATAACTCCAGCTATAGAAGCCCTTTCCTAAAAACCTGACGATCCTAAACAACTAATAAGTGTAGCAACCATTGGAGATCCTGACCTTCAGATCTCTCCTCAAAGGGATCCCGACAAACAGGATCCTCAAAGAAGTCCACGATCATGGATCCAACCTGTTTTGGTCAAAAATTACACAAGTACTAATCAACCAAATTGAATGAGAGACTATGATGTTCAGATTGTGTAATAGCAAATGGTAAAAGAAAGTGAAACAATTGTTTACAAGGAAATCCCTTGACTCTTGCTAGGATCTCCGACATAAAACCTTGGTAGGTGATAATGATCACTTGCCTTGATGATTTTATTGATATAAAATGAAGATTACAGTGAGTTCTTAGTAAGAATTAGTAAAGAATTTTGTAGAATGAGCTTAGACTAAAACACTGTAGCACCTGGTTCCTGGTACGTAAAAAATTATCAAAGTATTTTACATTTTTAGCCTTGAACTCGGCGAGTTGTAAGCCCGACTCGCCGAGTAGAGACGGGTTTGGGGGCACATTTAAGTTGGCGAATCGGCGAGTCCTCGCTGTTATTCATGAAAGCCCTAGATTTACTCTTTTGGTGCAATTTGAGCCCTAAATCCTTCATTGGTGATTATTTACATGTAAAGTTGGAAACTTTACGTGTTATTCATGCCCTAGAAACCCAGATCTATGAATGGCATGAGCTGGATTCAAGCAAAATCGAGCAAATAATGTTTGCATGCAAAAGACTCGGCGAGTCGAGTCGCGAGTCCCCGAGTTTTCCCCTTTTTGTGTTTGCGGAGTGGGGTGGTGATTCATGGGGTGTGACTCAGTGGGTCAGAAGCCAGACTCACTCATGAAGTAACTCAGCGAGTCAATGCCATGACTCGGCGAGTTCAAGGCAATCTTCTTGCCTCAAGAACAACTCGGCGAGTCACAGTATAGGGTGTTCTTCGGATGAAGATGAACTCGGTGAGTTGTTCATACAACTCGGCGAGTAGGATGAAGGACTATTGACCTTGGGTTTAGAAGGAAAACTCGTCGAGTCAACGCCCAACTCGACGAGTAGAGACGGGTTTATGGTCACACAAAGGGACAGGGACTCGGCGATTTGGCAAGCCAACTCGGCGAGTCAGGTCAACTGACAGTTGACTTTTACTTTGACTCTTGGTTGGCTAGGGGTAAATGGTCATTTTACCTTGAGGTCGGTTAGCAGTATTTAACTAAGTGTTTTGTGGGAATTATTAGCCGGAGGATTTCTGGAGTAGCAGCAGCAGCAGAAGACAGTCAGTTCCCACACCGATCAACAGCTACTTTGAGGAGAGTTACCTTCCAGTAGCGGTGGGTCTATGGCCACAATGCCGGCCCTCCAGTAGGAGTTGTATGTTAGATGATTGTCTTTGTGATATCATCTAGGTTTGCTACTACCTGATATGTTATATGCTGGCATGATATGTACATGTGATAGTAGTAGAGTTCGGTTGTTAGGACCGAAGGGTAGATCGGACACCCCAGATATGTATGATAATATGTTATGTTATGATATATGTGATAGTAGTAGTAGGGGTGAAATAGTCCCCGAGGATTAGTTGTTAGGACCGATGGGTAGTCAGCACCCCAGAATGGCTTGACATGGGTAGTCAGCACCCCAGAATGGCTTGACACGGGTAGGTCGGCACCCCAGAATGGCCGTACCGGGTAGGTCGGGCACCCTAGAATTACCCGGTAGTATGCATGACATGTGATTGTATGGTATGTGATATGTTGGGGGAAGTCACTAAGCTTCGTGCTTACAGTTTCAGTTTTCGTTTCAGGTACCTCTTCTTCGAAGAGGAAGGAACCAGTGCGGTAGCGGTGCATCACACACATGCTTTGTATTCCGCATTATGATATCTTCCTGGGGAATTTTACTATGACACTATTATGTTTTATGACAATGTTTTTTCGACATGCAACACATTTTGTATAGTGATATGATCGTTGAATGTTTTATTCCTGATTTTTTTGCTAAGTACCTGTTTCAAAAATGAAATTTTTGGCTCGTATTTTTAGGACGTTACAAGTTGGTATCAGAGCCCTGGTTTGAGGGATTCGGACACACCTTCGGGGGTGTCTGAACTCAAATCGAGGGATTAAAAGATTTTAAAGAAGAAAACATTTTCTGAAAACCTAAGTAAAGAGTTTTAAGAAGGAACGAAGTGTGTGATGTGCGCGACCGGCCAAGCTCAAGTAAGTATTCCCCAAAATACCCATACAAGATTATGTTATGTTTATCAGTTTCAGTAGAACAACATGCTAGACTAAGACTAAGGATCTATGAGTGATGCCTTATGTGCCTGCTTTATATGCTTCAATGTATGAAAACTGCATGCTAGAGTTGAGTAGACAGCAGTAGGATAGCATGTTTAGGTTATGCCTGATAGTATGAGTTTAGCATTGTATGCTAGTCAGTTTCTTATTATGTGGGCGGATTTGCTTGAGATTGTTTCCTATTGTCTGAATGCTGCTTGCTTTGTGCTTCGTAGGACTCTGAGTGATGGGAGTTCGACATTAGGTGAATACGTCACGTCACATGTGATCAGGGTTGAATAATCTCAGAGTGCTGGATTTGGCCCTATTGCGCAGCTCTTGTCTGAGTCTAACCATTGTAGAGCCGAGTCTGTTACTCGAAGGATTATCTGAGCCTCATCGCATTTGATGGTGTTCAGGTAATGGCTAACTGGCATTACAAGGAGGCCTTCAACAACTGAGGACCGGATAGGGTGGAGTTAGAGGTTTCCCTAGGGAAAACCTAGGATGAGTATAGCAGTGATCAACGGTAGTGAAAGGGACCTGGTGGAGTCAAGGAAGTCCTTGGAGAAGGTATGGATAGATGTGGAAGGTAATATGGGCCCATACTACTGAAAGCAGAGGATCCGTACTCGAACCGAGGAAGGCCAAGATAAGACCAGGAAACTTGTAGTAGGTGTGATCCCTCCAGAGGTATCAGTATCGCTAACGGTTATTATTTAAGTATTTCAGAATGGTGGTACTACGCTCGAGGCCAGCAGTCGGCAGTACAGGTTCGGGATCAGGTTCTGAGCCAGTAGATGAGGGGCTACGCGAGTTCATCGCGTCAGAGATCACCAGAGGCATCCTTGAGTCGACCCCCATTATCTTCGGGTCGATCAAGGAAGGGATATTAGAGATGATGGAGGATTGCCTCCGGGCATTCAGGAGCGACATGGCATCTAGCCAGTTAGGAGCTCGCACACTGTCCTTCAAGGACTTCCGGGGCAGTTGTGCGTCGGATTTTCACAGGGCGAAGGACCCCATAGCTACCAGACGATGGATTGCAGACATTGAGTCTGCACAGTTGACTAGCTTCTGCCCTGAGGGGTCGAAGGTGAGATATGCAGCAGGATGTTTGAGAGAGCGAGCTAGGGATTGGTGGGAGTCTATTGGTGACTCGTTGGGATCCTCGGTTGTCGAGGCTATGACCTGGTCAGACTTTGTGACCAGGTTCAGGGCAGAGTTTGCTCCGGATGTCGAGCTTCAGCAGCTGGCCAGGGAGTTCTTGGATATGAGGCAGACGACGGAGACTATGGCGGAGATCACCGCCAAGTTCCGGGAGAGGGCATTGTTGGTGCCCCAGTATGCGGGTGATGAGGATATGAGGAGGACCCGTTAACATGATATGCTTCGAGCTGATATTCGGGAGCATGTTAGTTTTTCAACTTGCCCCACCTTGGACTCTATGATTGCCAAGGCAAGGGAGAGGGAGATAGATCTAGAGCACATCCGGAAGAGGAAGTCAGAGGAGGGACAGGCAGGAGGGGCTTCGGGGACGAAGCCCAAGGGATCAGATGGTAGGCCGAAAGGCCAGTCAGGACCGAGCCGCTGCAAGAAATGCGGCAGGCCTCATGAGGGGGCGTGTAGGTTGGGATCGTCAGGCTGCTATAAGTGCGGCAAGACGAGGCATTTCAGCAGGGATTGTACCGCCCCTGCACCTGTGATCCAGACATCGGAGTTGCTGTGTTTCCACTGCAACCAGAGGGGCCACAAGAAGGCCAATTGCCCCCAGTTGACAGCATCAGTGCCGGTTAAGGTGCCAGCTCCAGCTACCTTGCGGATTACAGATGGCCGGCAGGGCAAGGCAGAGGCTCCAGTGGTGAGGAGCCGGGCGTTTCAGCTGACGACAGAGGAGGTACGCGCCGCACCCGATGTGGTGACGGGTATGATTCTTTCCCTCTACCTTATATTTTTATGATGTTATGATATAGATATGTGCTCTGTATATATGCGTTAACATCGTTCCATGTGAACGGTATTCCTATTCAGGTGTTGTTTGACTCGGGTGCCACCCGATCATTTGTTTCCCTTGCGCTTAGCAAGAGGTTTACCGAGTCTTTGGGCATGTTGGATTGCCCTTTAGAGGTAGAGATGCCGATGATCGATCGGTGCGGGCATCATCGGTGTTCAGGGATTGTGTCATGAGGTTATTTGAGGAGCGCTACTTGGTGGTTTGGTTCCCATTCCGTTGCGTGGGAAAAAAGTGATTATAGGCATGGATTGGTTGAGCCCTAATGGGGCGGTGATAGATTGCGCACAGCAGTTAGTGCGGATCAGGACCCCAAGTGGGGTAGAGTTGGTGATCCACGGCGAGAGGCCACAGTGTGGACCCACAGTATGTTCAGCAGCAAGGGCTAGGCGCTACCTTCAGCAGAGTTGCGCGGGATATGTCATGTACGTTATGGATACTCGAGAGGCGGGTGAGGCGACGATGAGCGTGGTTCCAGTGGTGCGAGACTACGCTGATGTGTTCCCGGAGGAGCTTTCTGGAATACCTCCGGAGCGTCAGGTAGAGTTCAGAATCGACCAAGTTCCTGGTGCGGCTCCGATAGCCAAGGCACCCTATCGGCTGGCTCCTCCCGAGATGCAGGAGTTGTCTACGCAGCTGCAGGAGCTGCTAGATAAGGGATTCATTAGACTGAGCAGTTCACCCTGGGGAGCCCCGATCCTGTTTGTGAAGAAGAAGGACGGGTCGCATCGGATGTGTATAGATTACCGGGAGCTGAATAAGGTAACGGTGACGAACCGTTACCCACTCCCGAGGATTGATGACCTCTTTGATCAGTTACAAGGAGCATCTTGGTTCTCCAAGATCGATTTGCGTTTCGGTTATCACCATATGAGGGTCAGGGAGGAGGATGTACAAAAGACCACATTTCAGACGCGTTATGGCCATTATGAGTTCGTGATGATGCCGTTTGGGCTCACCAATGCTCCTGCCGCGTTCATGGACCTCATGAACCGCGTGTGTAGACCGATGCTGGATCGGTCTGTGATAGTTTTCATTGATGACATCTTGGTTTATTCGAAGACGCAGGAGGAGCATGAGGAGCATCTGAGAGAGGTTTTGGAGACCTTGAGGAGGGAGAGCTTGTACGCCAAGTTCTCCAAGTGTGAGTTTTGGTTGCGCGAGGTGCAGTTTCTTGAGCACATCATCAACCAGAATGGGATTTCGGTAGACTCGGCCAAGGTGGAGGCCATGATTAGATGGGAGGTTCCGAAGTATCCATCCGAGATTCAGAGTTTCCTAGGATTAGCAGGCTACTATCGGAGATTTATTCAGGATTTCTCCAAAATAGCCGTACCCCTGACATGGTTTACTAGGAAAGTCGTGGTCTTTCGATTGGGGCCTGAGCAGCAGGCGGCGTTTGAGATTTTGAGGCAGAGATTGTGCGAGGCGCCAATCTTAGCCCTGCCTGAGGGTGTAGAGGATTTTGTGGTATACTTGATGCGTCTATTTCGGGCTTAGGCGCAGTATTGATGCAGAGGGGACATGTCACTGCTTATGCCTCGAGGCAGCTGAAGCCTCACGAGGCGAACTACCCGACGTATGATTTAGAGTTGGGGGCAGTGGTCTTCTCCCTCAAGATTTGGCGGCATTACCTCTATGGGGTTCGATGTACTATTTACACGGACCACAAGAGTTTGAGGTACCTCATGGATCAGCCGAATCTGAACATGAGGCAGCGTCGGTGGTTGACGTGGTGAAGGATTATGATTGCGAGATCCTATATCACCCAGGGAAGGCCAATGTGGTGGCCGATGCGCTTAGCCGCAAGGAGGCGCTGATCAGGGATGTGTGTATGAGGATGACTGTGGTGACTCCCCTGTTAGAGCAGATTTGGGAATCTCAGCAGGAGGCTATGAAGGAGGAACATCTGAAGAGTGAGCGAATAGTGGGTCAAGTCACCTCCTTCGATTATGATAGCCGAGGGTTATTGACACTACACCGTAGGGTGTGGGTGTCGTATCACGGGGGCATGCGCTAGATCTTGATGGAGGAGGCGCACAAATCCCGATTCTCTATTCATCCAGGGCCAACAAAGATGTATCGGGATATTTTCCTGGACTATTGGTGGCCCTGCATGAAGCGGGATGTGGCGTGGTATGTTGAGAGATGTTTGACCTACAGGAAGGTCAAGGCCGAGCATCAGAGACCGCACGGCAAGATGCAGTCGTTGGATATTCCGTTGTGGAAATGGGAAGATATTACGATGGATTTTATCACAAAGCTTCCCAGGACGACGCGAGGAGTAGATTCGATTTGGGTCATCGTGGATCGATTGACCAAGAGCGCCCATTTTATTCCGATCCAAGAGAGTATCTCGGCCGAAAAGTTGGCCGATATCTATATCAGGGAGATAGTGGCGCGGCATGGAGTGCCAGTGTTAGTGATATCAGATCGAGATGTGCGGTTCACTTCCAGGTTTTGGAAGAAGTTTCATGATGAGTTGGGCACTCGTCTGCATTTTAGCACCGCTTTTCACCCGCAGACGAATGGTCAGAGCGAGCGGACCATCCAGACCTTGGAGGATATGTTGCGAGCATGCGTGCTAGATTTCGGTGGTAGCTGGGATACTTATCTTCCCTTGGATGAGTTCTCGTATGACAACAGCTATCACGCGAGTATTGGCCGCACTCCATTCGAGGCGTTGTACGGTCGAAGGTGCAGGACCCCGATATGTTGGGGTGAAGTTGGCCAGAGGGTCATGGGGAGCACCGAGGTGGTGCTCAAGACGAACGAGAGGATCCAGCAGGTTTGAAGTAGGCTTCAGACTGCGCAGAGTCGGCAGAAAAGTTACGCCGACAAGCGTCGATCAGACCTGGAGTTTCAGGTCGGGGATATGGTTCTCCTGAAGGTGTTGCCTTGGAAAGGCGTCATTTGATTCAGGAAGCGGGGCAAGTTGGGCTCGAGATACATTGGTCCGTTCAGGGTTGTAGCCCGGGTGGGCAAGGTGGCATACATGCTGGATCTGCCAGCTGAGCTCAGTCAGATCCACAACACCTTCCATGTCTCTCAACTGCGGAAGTGCCTAGTGGATGATTCAGCGGTGGTGCCGCTAGAGGATATACATGTTGATGACAACCTGAGCTACATTGAGCGCGAAGTCCCAATCTTCGACAGGAAGTCGAAGGATTTGAGGAACAAGAGGGTGGAATTAGTAAAGGTGCAATGGCAGCATCGAAAGGGTTCGGAATGGACGTGGGAGCCGGTGGAGGAAATGATGGAGCATTACCCCGAGCTGTTTCAGGATCGAGCAACAAACTTCGAGGACGAAGTCTAGAATAAGTGGGGGAGATTTGTAGCATCTGGTTCCTGGTACGTAAAAATTTATCAAAGTATTTTACATTTTTTAGCCTTGGACTCGACAAGTTGTAGGCCCAACTCGCCGAGTAGAGACGGGTTTGGGGGCACGTTTAAGTTGGCGACTCGGTGTGTCCCCGCTGTCTGCTGAAACTCTAAATTTCAAGGGTTTTCACCCTATTTAAACCTTCTTATCCACCCCCAAGCTCGCCCCCTTCACCCTCAGATCTCTCTACTTCGTTCAAGCCTTTTTCCTTGTGAGTTTGAAGCATTTTAGTGTGTTTTCTTGAAGATTTGGAGAGGGAAGAAGAGTAGATAAAGAAGAGAAGGAGAAGGCCAGGCATCCTTGTGCTATCTCAGTGATTCTCTCGAGGTATAACCCGATTTACCTCTGTTTTCATGCTTATAGTCCCATTTAGCTCCTTGAAAGTCCTTCTTGAGCCTTTCCCCAAGCTTGATTGTGCATTATGGTTTGTAATAACTTGTTAGCCTCTAGATCTAGGCATGATTGAGCTCCAGGAGCTTGGATCTACTGCCTTTATGGAGCCATATTGCATGAAAGCCCTAGATTTACTCTTTTGGTGCATTTTGAGCCCTAAAACCTTCAATGGTGATTATTTACACGTAAAGTTAGAAACTTTACGTGTTATTCATGCCCTAGAAACCCAGATCTATGAATGGCATGAGCTAGATTCAAGCAAAATCGAGCAAATAATGTTTTCATGCGAAAGACTCAGCGAGTCGTTCATCGGACTCGGCGAGTCGAGTCGCGAGTCCTCGAGTTTTCCCCTTTTTGTGTTTGCGGAGTGGGGTGGTGAGTCATGGGGTGTGACTCAGTGGGTCGGAAGCCAGACTCACACATGAAGTAACTCGGCGAGTCAATGCCATGACTCGGCGAGTTCAAGGCAATCTTCTTGCCTCAAGAACAACTCGGTGAGTCACAGTATAGGGTGTTCTTCAGATGAAGATGAACTCGGCGAGTTGTTCATACAACTCGGCGAGTAGGATGAAGGACTATTGGCCTTGGGTTTAGAAGAAAAACTCGTCGAGTCAACGCCTAACTCGATGAGTAGAGACGGGTTTATGGTTAGACAAAGGGACAGGGACTCGGCGAGTTGGCAAGCCAACTCGGCGAGTCAGGTCAACTGAAAGTTGACTTTGACTTTGACTCTTGGTTGGCTAGGGGTAAATGCTCATTTTACCCTGAGGTCGGTTAGCAGTATTTTGCTAAGTGTTTTGTGGGAATTATTAGCCGGAGGATTTCCAGAGCAGCAGCAGCAGAAGAGAGTCAGTTCCCACACCGATCAACAACTACTTTGAGGTGAGTTACCTTCCAGTAGCGGTGGGTCTACGGCCACAATGTCGGCCCTCCAGTAGGAGTTGTATGTTAGATGATTGTCTTTGTGATATCATCTAGGTTTGCTACTACCTGATATGTTATATGCTGGCATGATATGTACATGTGATAGTAGTAGAGTTCGGTTATTAGGACCGAAGGCTAGATCGGACACCCCAGATATGTCTGATAATTTGTTATGCTATGATATATGTGATAGTAGTAGTAGGGGGTGAAATAGTCCCCGAGGATCGGTTGTTAGGACCGATGGGTAGTCAGCACCCCAGAATGGCTTGACATGGGTAGTCAGCACCCCAGAACGGCTTGACACGGGTAGGTCGGCACCCCAGAATGGCCGTACCAGGTAGGTCGGGCACCCCAGAATTGCCCGGCAGTATGCATGATATGTGATTGTATAGTATGTGGTATGTTGGGGGAACTCACTAAGCTTCTTGCTTACAGTTTCAGTTTTGGTTTCAGGTACCTCTTATTCGAAGGGGAAGGAGCCGGCGCGGTAGTGGTGCATCACACACTTGCTTTGTATTCCGCATTATGATATCTTCCTAGGGAATTGTACTCTGACACTATTATGTTTTATGACAATGTTTTCTTGACATGAAACACCTTTTGTAAAGTGATATGATCGTTGAATGTTTTATTCCTAAATGTTTTGCTAAGTACCTGTTTCAAAAATGAAAATTTTGGCTCGTATTTTTGGGACGTTACAAAAATAGTGTCTTGTGTGCAGATTACAAGTATCATTTTATAGTCTAATCTAGCCAACAAGATGTCGAATATTTCCAGGATCCTCTATGATCAGCTTCATGAATGTTATTTGACCAAGTATTCCAAGTCTTTAGCATAGTTGAGATGATTCTTCACTGAGAATTGGTCTTCTTTTGACTAATTCTACAGACATGTTAGTTATAGACAAAATGTGACCATTATAAATATTAATAAAAATAATAACGGTACTTAGCCGGGATCCCGAGCTAGCCGAGGATCCTAGATACTCAAGGATCCTTAATATTGTAAGGATCCTGGCCCTAACAATTGCCCCCAAGTTATTCCTGAAAATATAGGGATTATTTTTGTAAATATTAAAGGAATAACTTAAAATAAATAGGTAAAAGGAGAGAGAATAGTAATTTTTAGTTTTAACCCATAACGGCTAGCTAATTTGAAACCCAACGGATAGTTTACTAGCCGTTAATAGTCAAATCATATTTATTGGTCCAATATAAATATGAGGGATCAGTTCTATAATCTCTCATCCTTTCTTCTTTGCTTTTCTCATGCTATCTTGCGATTAGAAAGTAATTTTTCTTCTGGGCATTTATTCTTCTTCCATGGGTCAAAAAATGGTCGTCTCTCGTAAAATCATCTTGGCCCTTCCTGACGATGATTTTATCGACCAAGGTATCCTCTCTTATGAGGAGACATGCTCTTTTGGCAATGATGACATTAAATCTTTAAGACTCAATGAGGGCTTTCCTCCCAACGCTGTTTCCAGGCCCCTCGATCCCCTTATTCAGCCCGATTTTGTCTCCCCCATGTGGGTGTGCTTTCCTAAGTATCCTTTCTCCTTAGGCTTGAGATACCCTTTCCCCAGGATCGTCTCCGAATTTTTTAGGGCGACTGGGATTTCGTATATCCAGGCCATGCCACTTATCTGGAGGATCCTATATTGGGTCGACCAGATAAATCAATCAAAATGTCTTGACATAGGCCTTTATGAGTTGGCATGTGTATACGATCTCACTACCTTTGGGAATTCTTGTTTCCTCCTCAAGGTCAAAAATCTTTGATATTCTCTCATCTTGAAAACCAAGCACAATGATGAGCTTGGAAAAGGAGATACCTCTTCGTAAGACGTGACTCTATTCTCGATGGGGATCTCTTACCCACAGATTGGTAGGTTTTCAATGCTTTTCCTTGTGAAGTTTTTGGCCTTGTGTAAAGTCGAGAGATTCTTCCGATTTCATCAAGCTATCCTGCAGGAAAGCTCCTCCGCTACTGACCTCATGTCGATGGGTAGGGATGCTTAATTTTTTCCTGTTTGTGGTGAGGATCGTTAATTATCATTTATGTATATAGGATCCAAGGTCACTCCCTCCAGTGATCGCTTTAATCTAGCTGATCTTGATACGACTATGTTAGGAGATCAACTAGTGGTGAAGAAGGAGAAGAGTTTGTCCTTTCTTCCTCCTAAAAAAGGTCAACTGTGGATTTCATAGTGAAAGCCCCGGGATCTCGGAAGAGGAAAACTGCGGAATCCACAGGTTTATCTTTGGAGAGCCTTGGAGATGAGGAATCGCTCTAGATGTTGGTCTCTTTCTCTCATTATGTAAGTGTTGATTTCACTCCCACTTCATTTTTCATTTTATATCTTTGCCACAGGTCTCTGATCATGTTTCCACTGATCTAAGGATCCGAGCGGAGAGGGCTAAACAAGCCCTTCAGTGACAGGAAAAGATGTGGAAGATGACCAACAAGAATCTTTTGAGGAGGTTGGAGCTGCTTATCCAAGAAAAGTATGAGAGAGAGGAGGAGCACGTACACGAGATGGATGAGGTGATATACGATGCAAAAGTCAGTGTTGTGGTGGCCTTTTGGGAGGCCAAGATTCGTCTTGTAGAGGATCTTAAACATGTAGGATCTTGGGACATGGTTGGTTGGCGCAAGGCATTGGCTAAATTAATTGGCAAGCTTGCCACCGCTAGTCAGGATCCTGTACTGCGGCTGACCGGGGGGGGGGGGGGGGGGGAGAGAAGAAGGTTAATGATGACCAAGCTAAGGTCTAGGCCTTTTTAGGTGATTAGGGTAGCATAATCTTTTGACGCATGACTCTTATAAGGCCATAGGCCTTTTTTTATTGTAATGGTTGATCTTTCTTTTGTCTTTCTACGCTTCTTGCATAATACAATACAAAGGCCTTTGCATAGTTAGGATCCTAAAAAAATGAATAATTATTAAGACAAAATGGCGCGATAAGGATTAAAAGATAGAAATAGCTGACTTTGTTAAGTAAAAGTTTCGTTTATAAGTTTAATGATTAGCTTGCAACTCTTAAGAGTTTTTAATATGATTTTAAAACTGATTTAAAGATATCAAAACATCGGATGGCTCCGAAGTGACGAAAGTTCATAAGTCAACGATTGGTTTAGGATCCTTGATTTCACTTAAAATTTCAAACTTAAGGAAAGATGGAACCTGATGGTCTTCACTTTTCTGTTTAAGCTTCATGAGTCTTTAAATTTTAAAATTTATTGAGGATAAATTCCAACTTAGGAGAGAACTTTGGTTGAATATTGAGAATGAGGTACCTTACCAACAAAGGTCGATGAAGGTCCTTATAGACTTTGACAAAATATATAGCATGTTAATGTTATATTCTGGGGCGGATCCCAACCTGTGATACAATTCGTGGGAGAGATCCTTATTTAAAATAACATGAAAATGTTACAAGTCGATTTTATTCTCTAGGGGAATTCCCAACATGTGATAACTTGAAAATCTTATGTAATTTCTGGCGTAAGATCCCAATCTTTAATAACAATAAAATCTTATTAACCTTAAGTAATCATTGGGGTGGGATCCCGATTTCTCGATAACACGAAAAATGTTATAAACCTTAAGTAATCACTAGGGTAGGATCCTGATTTATGGATAACATGAAGATGTTATAAACCTTAAGGATATCAACTTGTGTTCAAAGATAAGAGGGTTGCCAAGCCACTGAATCATGAAATGATCCCCTTACCCGTATCCTACAGTTAAATATCATGTGTCCAGGCAAGGTATGCAAATCTTAGTTTGTGTGAAATAGGTAATTAGCTTTTTAAACCTTAGGGGGATTAAGTACCCTTAAGCATGGGATAGATGATCAGTCTCTAACTTGTGTACATGATAATTTGGAGATTACATTATTAATATAATGGAGTTGACCAAGTATTGAGATCTTCATGTGTCTAGATCCTTGTGTTTCGGGGTGTTCAAGCTTGAGGATCCTGATGTTCTAGGATCTTCGATTGTGAGGATCCTGACGCTTCAGTATCTTCAATCTTGAGGATCCTTAACCATGTGTTGTTCTGCATAGCAAACATTAGCTAGGGGTGGGCGTTAGTCTAGCTAACGCTCCTCCGATTCTTTAGTTAGTCACCTATTCGAGGAGAGAATCAGTGATAATAAAATTTTTAAGGTAAAGAACATGTGTAACTTGGTTTTGTTTCATATTATTCGACCCTACTTACATGTAGTACGCTTTGAGGTGTATAATGTTCCAAGATCTTGGCAGAACATCTCCTTTGAGTGTTGCTAGCCAATATGCTCCTTTTCTTGCTGTAACATCTATAAGAT
Source organism: Lactuca sativa (assembly GCF_002870075.4). NCBI lineage: Eukaryota > Viridiplantae > Streptophyta > Magnoliopsida > Asterales > Asteraceae > Lactuca > Lactuca sativa. Next base: position 294,906,667 of record NC_056630.2, on the reverse strand, counting down.
ATGGTCATTCCCATTTAAGAGCCAGTTTTCCTGCGCTGGGATGCTTGGTGTTTTGGAATGTTTTCCTTAATACCAAGTCTCCTATTTTAAACCTTCTCACTCTTATGTTCCTATTATAGGCTTTGGTGATTCTTTGTTGATTAGTAACAACGCGTATTTTTGTAAGATCCCTAAGCTCATCAACTGTATCAAGATCCTGTTGTTATTCTCTTAGTCTTGTAGCAAGTATCTTGCCGCCGAGATCACTACATCAGTAGGGATTACTACTTCTGTTTTAAACACCGAATAATAGGGGGTCTGGCTTGTGGCCACTTTGGAAGTGGTCTTATCTGCCCATAAAATGAAAGGAAGCTCTTCTGCCCATCTTCCTTACCTTTTCTCCAGCCTTTTCTTTAAATTGTTTACTAAGATTTTGTTGCTAGATTCTGCTTAACCATTGGCTTAGGGTTGCATAGGAGTGGACATTACCATTTTGATTCCCTAGCTTGTGAAAAAGTATCTTGTCCTTTTGCTTATAAATTGGGATCCTTTGTCGCATATGATATTTGTCAGGATCCCGAACCTGGTCAAGATATTACAGTTAATAAATGATACTATCTTTTTGATGGGTTTGAGCCATAAGAACTTTCCTATGTGCATATGCAAACCCTAATGCTTGGATCTAGGTTTCTCTAATTAAACATGCATTGTATCCAAGATTTAAAATTCTAGATCTAATTTAAAAAATTGAATCTCATCATATGAAATCGGATCTAGAACAATACCTTGAGTTACTTGCTTGAAACTTCTTCTTCTTGGAGCTTAGAGTCACAATTGTCACTCCTCTAATGGCTTACAAACACCAACTAGCAAGAGGATGATCTTGAGAGAGAGAGAGGAGGGTGAGAAATCGACTCTAGGGTTTCTTGCTTTGCATGAATGCCGATTTCCCTCACCCAAGGGATCTATTTATACTATGAGCTACTAGGGTTTCACCCTTAACCCTAATTGAATAACTTAGGCCCTAAGCAATCCAAAGATCCTCCTAGATATTAGGCTTGGACAATTTTAATGTCTCCCAACCCTAAAATCCGTCCACCCTTATATCCATAAGGATACATAGCCCAAAACACAACTATCACACATTTGACAGTTTATGCCCCTTTATTCAATTAACCTCTTTAAGTCACCAAATTAATTCTCAATTAATATATTACTTATATTAATCAAATAACATTATTATTCCTTTAATATATTATTCTCATAATATATTAACAATAATATCTCTTCACTCTTAACAAATCATCCTTTCAAGTTGCTATGGTGAAGGCAACCCAAAAGGACCATGCACAACCGGGTCAAGTACTTACCAAATATAATTACAGCCTTAGTCACTAATCCAACAGTCTCCCACTTGCATAAGTCTAGTGATGAGTTATAAAGACTCTTTTGATCGATTAGATCTTTGTAACAAGTAAATAAAGAACATAAAAAGCAGTGAAATAAAACACAAGTATGGATCACAATGTGTCGAATGATTCAGCTACTCAATCCTCAGCAGAGCTCGACTAAGAACTTCCGCTGTAGAGGATTCTAGGGTTACAAAACAAGAACGATGAATATGATTGAAAATGCTTATCTAATCTTTTCTAATCATTACGTTCTAGGATGCATGCAAGCATCTATTTATAATAAACCCTACAAAACTCACGGATGGACAGGCCCATACCGGAGATAAACATTGAACTAGATAACGAGCCCAATAGACGCAACACAATACCGGACCTAACAATCTCCCCCTTTGCGTCAATTTAGAGCGAGACTATCATTTCTTCTTGCTTGGACCAGCAGCAGGAACTTTCTTGGTTGTATCAAACAGATGCGAGATAAGCACAAGGATAGTCTGTCTGAAGCGAATGTACCATTGAATCATGTCGTCAAAGTACTTTTTATCATCCGCTGTGTTCTGCTTGCACCAATGGATAATCCCTAAGACATGTGTTTGTCTGCCAAAGCGAAAAGACATTTCTGGCCTTCACCTCTGGTAAACATAACAGAGTTTCTCTTCGGGTCTATCTTTCCCATCTGCATCATGTTTAGGTCACTTCTTGAGCCAACATGAGATATGGTAGGCTTTTTCTTGAATACGCTCGCTACCTCCTTATCCATCTTTGCAACTTCAATTATATAGAAGACAAGCATCCTCTTGAAGTGGTTGATGATCGGACCATATTCAGCTTTGTTTGTAAGAAGGATGTTGTGCAAGATGATCCAGTCGTGTGGATTCAAGTTGGGAAGATCAGCAAGCGAGAGGGCATGTTCGGTCTTAGCAGATCCCCTTAGCACCTTAAATCGAACGTTGGTGAAGTTTCCTTCCCTGTACGACTTCAGAACCCGAACATTGATAATCTTCTGAGCGCTCCATGTTTGGTACTGTGGTTGAGCGTCCCTCAGATAGAAATCGACTAATTCCCGATCAACCTTTGGATGAGGATGAGGGAACTCAGCGGTGTTGTCAAAGGCATGGAATACAAACGCCTTCCGGGTTAATGGCATGTCGAACTGAGAAGCGACAGTGTTAGAACGATCTAAAGAGATCACCGGTTCTAGCCACAAGATGCTGGGTGTTTCGATGGTTTCTTTCAGTAGCTTCTCAAGAGTCCAAGGAGGAAAAAGAGTTTTCCTGCTCTCGAGAAGGTCGTGAGCTTCTTTTTGTCTTCTTTCAGCTTCTTCAGCCTCTCTAGCTACACAAGCACTGACGTCTACATCTTTATCTCGACCCTGTCTCTTTAAAAGGTCGACAATTGTCTCCTTATCATCATCGTCGCTCTCCTCAGCAATTTTCTTGCCCTTGTCTTTCACACCGGAACCTGAGGCTTGGCCTACTGGAGGAGGTTCGGTTGTGTGAGTTTCTGTTGAAGTAGGAGGAGAAAAATCAACCTTGTGATCGAGCACGTCGAAGAAAAACCAGTCGACTGCCTTGTCGTAATGAGCAGTGGCGAAGATCTGAGATAAGAACTCCATAGGAACTGCTTCAACTTTGGTAAGAGCAGGAGCAATCGGCGGGTACTTGAAACACTCAATAATCGGGAACATGAAAGCGTCGTACACATGAGGAGTAAGATCAATAATCAAACTCTGCTGGGGACGAATCGGCAAGATGTGTGAAGTAGCATGAACTGATGAAGAATCCGCCATTGTTGTGAAGAAGATGGGAGAGATGATGAACAGTAGAGTGTTAGAGGGTTTTCTTGCTCTCTGGAATATATGGGTGCAGTAAAGAGGTAAACAAAGGTTTACGTTGGCTTTTATACTGTGGGTAGAGGAGAGAGAAGAATCTTTCCCAAATCTTCGATTAAAATACGAAGAGTTTTTCTGAGGCGATTGACGCGTGACAGTTGATATTGCCGATGATTACGCATGAGAAAGAGTGTCAGTACTGATTTACACGCCTTCCCATCAGGCGCCATTTTTAGATGAAACCTTTCCAATTCGCACGCCTGGCCTTCTAGCGCCGTTTGAAATCAAATTGATTTGACTCCCGCCTGAGTCAGCATTTTATCATCTTATCTTTTTAACGGCATCTTTAAAGCAAAATTACCCACGTGGATTAATATTAACCACAAGCCGTTTATAACTGCCAATCCCATTAAAATGCCTTGTAACTAATGAAATCAGATTTTTGGAAAATCAAAAAGATTTTCGTGCTTAGTGTGTAAAAGAAAAAGAAATAAAGCAACACATTTGAGTGATTATGTGATGTCAATAAAGACACGAAACAATAGATCCCGGGCACGAATCTCTTCCTTCAAAGTGAAGAGAGACCTTAAAGTGTGTGTGTGGTTTCCCATTGAATAACGATCAGACACTTATTAAGAAGTGTTGAAAGGCTTCTTTTATTTAGGCTTATTTGGGTGGCTTTCGCTTCAATTCAGAATTCTTGATCTTAATATAAGACAGAAATCGAACGAAGTACTTGTGAGACCAATGTAGTCTGTTGAACAAGTAGGTTGGAGATAATTTAAGTGGCAAGGTAAAATAATGTATGTAAAATCTCAAAAAAAAAAAACCTGGATTCCAAGGGAAGAAATGTTATTGGTTTTAACAATTTCATAGAAATCACGCAAAAGGAAATTAGAGATTTTACTTTGTATCCCCATGGATAAGTCCGTCAATTCATTAGTGAAAGCTAGAGAAAATTTATTGTTCACCATCAATGCATAGTAGGAATTGAATTGTGGGTTTCACTTAGCACGTAGTGACACGAGGCTATGATCATGAACGTAGAAATTGTGTAACCATAAACCTCAATGGGAATTTGAGAGTCTCAAGGGTTACGTTTGTGAAGCGAATAAGATGAAGAAAAGTAGTGTAGATGGTGTAAAGAAACCGAAGTACCTCTACTGTTAAAACAGGGACCAAGCAGAAAAATCTTATCTCAGGTGAGAAGAGAGTTAGGTAGCTCAAGATTAGAATAAATATGAAAGCCTAATTGGGAAGACAAGGTTTGTTTGTACCAAGTTAGTAAGGCTATTATTCATAATCAGGTGAGGCTTTGGACACATACAACAGCATGCTTCTAGGGACACTTAACTAGTGAAATGATTTCCCCACAAATAGACATACAAAAAGATAAGACATATAAATATAAAATAAAAATAAATAAATAAATAAATAAAATATTTTTGGAGTTTTTGAAGTAACGAAAGGAACACAAGAAAAAGAGTAAAAAAATTTTTGGAATTTTTGATGTCAAAAAAAAAAAACTTAAAAAAAATGGAAACACTTAAAAAAAAATTGGAACCGAACCCGAGCATTCGGTCTATTTCGGGTTTTTTTAAAAAAAATTGGAACCGAACCCGAGCGTTCGGTCTATTTCGGGTGCAAAAAAATAAGTTTGAAAAAGAAAAGAACTTTGATAATAAGATAAATGAATTCGAGAAAATACTACAACAAATTTACAACCAAAAAAATTACCTTTGAGTGATAAGCGAAGAGCAGATGATACGACCGAACCCGAGCGTTCGGTTCATTTCGGTACACCAGAACAAAACCTGAACCCGAGCGTTCGGTTTATTTCGGCATACATAAGACCCGAACCCGAACGTTCGGTCTATTTCGCTTCCAACTTTTGATCTTGTGAAGTAATCTTTGGTACTGACTCTGATTCCATCATTCCTAGCCCTTGTAGAATTTTGTTGAAAGAAGCTTCAGGAAGAGCTTTGGTGAAGATGTCGGCCAGTTGATCAGTGGTTCGATAAAAGTGAATTTCGACGTTCCCATCTTCCACATGATCTTTTATGAAGTAATACCTTAGTGCTATATGCTTGGTCTTGGAATGTTGCACTGGGTTATGACAGATCCTAATTGCATTTTCTGAGTCACTATATAGTGGGAGCTTTTTCATATTGAGTCCATAGTCCCGGAGCTGGCTTTGGATCCAAATCACTTGAGATGTACTGGAGGCAGCTGCGATGTACTCTGCTTCGACTGTAGACAGAGATACACATGTCTGCTTCTTTGATTGCCAGCTAACCAACTTCCCGTCTAGGAATTGGCAGCCTCTAGTGGTGCTTTTCCTGTCTAAACCACAACCTCCAAGGTTTGCATCTGAGTAGGCTTGAACGAAGAAACCTAAGTTTGATGGATACCATAAACCGAGAGAGGTGGTTCGTTTCAGATACCTGAGTATGTTCTTCACTGCAAGCATATGGGGTACACGAGGATTTGCCTGAAATCTAGCACAGTAACAAACAGAAAACATTATATCAGGCCTGCTAGCAGTAAGGTACATTAAAGAACCAATCATCTGACGATATAACGTAATATCGACTGCCGGTTTCTCCAAGCATGGTGTAAGCTTAGTGCCGAATGCCATTGGAACTTTAACTTTTGAGTCTCCCATCATGCCAAATTTAGCAAGAAGAGTCTTAGTGTAAGCTTCCTGGTTGATAAAGATGCCTTTGGGTCCCTGTCTAATATTTAAACCAAGGAAAAAGTTAATCGGACCCATTGAGCTCATTTCAAATTTAGTCTCCATCAGCTTTCTGAAATCAGCTGTTAAGCTAGGATTCGTTGAGCCAAAGATGATATCATCGACATAGATTTGAACAATCATAAGGTGGTTACCTTCCTTCTTACGAAAGAAGGTTGGGTCAACCGATCCTTGTTTGAATTTTGACATCTTTAAAAACTTGGTTAGTGTTTTATACCATGCCCTAGGTGGTTGTTTCAGACTGTAAACCGCTTTGTCTAGAATATAGCAGTGATTGGGGTACTTTTCATTGACAAACCCAGGAGGTTGCTCCACATAAACGGTTTCTTCAAGTTCTCCATTCAGAAAGGCTCATTTCACGTCCATTTGGTAGACCTCATAGTTCTAATATTCGATCAGATTCCAGCCTCGCTACCAGAGCAAAAGTTTCCTCATAGTCAATTCCTTCCTCCTAGCAGTATCCTTTCACCACGAGACGAGCTTTGTTTCGAATCACATTGCCTTCCTTGTCCATTTTATTTCTGAATGCCCATTTGAGACCAACAACTGAGGCATCTTTAGGAGTTGGAATGAGGCGCCAAACCTTGTTTCTTTCGAACTCGTTGAGTTCGTCTTGCATAGCTTGAACCCAGTCAAAGTGATCAAGAGCAGTATTAACTGTCTTTGGTTCAACTTTTGAGACGAAAGAATTGTACATACAGAACTCTACTTTGGAGAATAGAGAAGTTTTCTTTGCCTTCAGTTGAGATCGGGTCAGGACCTTTTCAGAGACATTACCCACTACCTGTGAAACAGGATGATCTCTGGTCCACTTAACAAGAGGAGGGTAATTTGGGTCAGAGGATGGATCCAATTCAGCATTCACCATTTCTTCTAATTCAGATTGGCTATCATCGTCGTAAAACGCATCGGCATTCTCCCCCTCGACTGATGAGCTTTCAGGTGTAGCTAGACTTTCTGGTGCTATAGGACTTTCGGGTGGTGTTGAGCTTTCGGGTGGTATTGAGCTTTCGGGTGGAACTGAGCTTTCGGGTGGAACTGGAATGGAAATCTCCCCCTCAATTTGTGAGCTCGGTTGTTTTGAAGAAGGTGGATTCTCCCCCTAAACTGAAGCACCATGCTTTGGAGGTTCGTTTGGAACATGTTCTCCTTCACCCATTCGTTTGGCGGCATCTTCGACGATTTGCTTCAGATAGTCGACTTTGTTGTTTGCTGCCTTGGCTTCCGAGAGAGTAGCTTTCTCTGGTTCATCGAATAGTTCTACAAACTGTTCAAACAAATTAGCAATCGAGGCCGTGACTTGACCTGTTTGAGTGAAGATCTCTCCAATTGCTTCTTTAGTGGCCTTTAGCTTTTTGACGTAGTTGTCGTTGAAAGTCACATAATACGTTTCTTTGATCTTCCTCGAACGCTTATTTAAAACCCGATACGCCTTTGAAGTGAGTGAGTATCCCAAAAAAATTCCTTCATTAGCTTTAACGTCAAACTTGTTACGATGTTCTTTAGAGTTGAAGAGGAAGCATCGTGAGCCGAATACATGGAAGAATTTAACATTCGGCTTCCTGTTGTTGATGATCTCATAAGGAGTAAGAGAAAAACGCTTGTTGAGATAGGACATGTTCTGCATAAAACATGCTGCAGCAATAGCATCAGCCCAGAAATATAAGGGTAGAGAAGCAAAACTTAGCATCGTTCGGGCCGCCTCACACAAGGATCGGTTTCGTCTTTCGACAATACCGTTCTGTTGAGGGGTGTAGGGGGCTGAGAAGTTGTGACTGGTTCCTTTTTCTGCCAAAAAGTCTTCAAATTCTTTGTTTTTGAACTCCAGTCCATTGTCGCTCTTGATGTTGCGAACGACTTTTCTCAGTTGCACTTCAACCTGCTAAATAAACATCTTTAGCTTGAGAGTGGCCTCAGATTTGTGCTTCAGAAAGAACACCCATGTAAAACGTGAAAAGTCATCAACAATAACAAGAATATACTTGATAGCGCCAATGCTTTCGATAAATGATGGACCACATAAGTCAATGTGAAGTAACTCAAGTGGTTCGACAACTTTAGTGTTTATAATGGATGGGTGACTTTGACGACTCTGCTTCCCCATTTCACATGCAGCACACAAATGTTCTCGATCAAACTTGAGCAATGGAAGACCCTGAACATGACCTCCAGTGACAAGCTTGTTGATATCCTTGAAGTTGAGATGGGAGAGCCTTCGATGCCACAACCAGCTTTCATCAGAATGAGCTTTGGATAACAGACAGATAGCTGGATTCCTTTGATAGGTTTGAGATTGAGAGGAAACATTTCGCCTTTGCGTTCTGATTTGAGAATCACCCTTTTTGTTTTCTTCTCTATGATTTCCGAACCCTCATCGTCAAATGAAACTTTAAGACCGGTACCTCCAACAAACTGAGATACACTGATGAGGTTATGTTGTAGCCCTTCAACGTATGCCACCTTTCTTATAGTGAAATCTCCATTGGTTATCATCCCATATCCCTTTATCGTTCCATATGAGTTGTTCCCGAACTTGACAGTCCCACTATTCTGAACAGATCGAAATTCCCTTAGCTCTTCCTTCCTTCCTGTCATATGACGTGAGCAGCCACTGTCAATATACCATTCTTCGTCGAACTGCTCGTCACTAATAACCTGCAAAAATTAAGCAGATTTAGGAACCCAAAGTTTCTTAGGTCCACGTGAGCCTTTCACAGGAATAGGAATAGTAAGAGAAACATCAACAAGATATGTTCTTTTTATTAATGTTGTTTCATCTTTCTTCTTAATGGTGTATACTTTGATTTTGTTAGGGTTAGTTATAGTCGTTTTGGTTTTAGGTTTTGACGTTTGGGCCTTGGACTGCTTTCGGTCATTCTTGACTGTGGAAACCTTCGATTTTTCTTTCAAATCCTTTGAAGAATTTGAACTTTGAGCAGGAATCGAATTAGGTTTAGAATGAGAAGTATTAGAATGAGAGAATTTGGACTGAGAATGTTTCCTGGCGTGAGGTTCTAAGTGACCCTTTTGTGTTTGATCATTAGAGGGACCGAACCTTGAACTTTTGTAGCTTTTGCTTTCGGAATCGAACCTATGCTTTGGGTTGCTGGTGCTCTCTGAACCGAACTTGTCCTTTCGGTTGTTGTTGCCCTCTTGCGGCCTAACAACACTTTTCTCTGACTTTGAATTTTTGTTATGATAAGAGAAATGGGCGTTTTGAGATCGCCAAAACTGCTTTCGCTATGAGAGATTCTTTTTGTATCTCAGATTCCTTTGCTGCTTTTGATCCTTCACTTGTTTTGGCTGTTTGTGAATGTTATCCATTTGCTTCTGCTTCTTGTCAGCCGGTTCACTTTTCACTGATGATGTTTCGTCTGTGGAAGTGACTTATTCTACAGGAACTTCTTTTGTACCACTAGTGCTTGGCACATCGAAGTTGTCAGGCTTGTTTAGTGGCTCTGGCACATATATGCCTTTGGTTTTCCAGGATGTCCGCTCTGACAGACCAACAGTTTCGTCGGCATTATCTATAGGAGCAGACCAGAAAAACTCATCACAGCCATCTGCATTATCTTCGTTCACTATGGAAGTGAGTTCGGTTACTCCTATGACCTTATGTACCTGATTTGGTGTTGTTCTCACCTTTTGGTACACAACAACCTTTTCTTCTAGAATCGGGGACTTATTTTTGGGACAATCGAGCAAACTCCATAGAATTTTCAGAAATAAGATTTTTGTGGTTTTCGGGTTCGCTCTTGACAAACTCAGAACAATCGACTTCATCCTCTACAGAAATTACGCTCACATCATCATCCTCATTAAGCTCAGACGCGTTTTCAACATCAATTTTATTTTCTGAGCTCAAGTTGGCATTCAACGAGTCAAATTTTTGTATGGTTTCGGTCCTTAGTTTCAGTTTATCATTTTCATCCAAAAGGGTTTTCAGCATGTCCTTATGGTCCTTGGACTTTATAAAAGATTCGATTTTGTCCAAACCATACATATAGGTGGGATTCACATCATCAGACGATACAACACTTTCGTAGTTATATCCTTCAGCATCGATTTCATCCTCCTTAAACTCAAGGAAGGGTAAAATCATACGATGAATTTTCTGCCCTATTTCACAGTTTAAATGCAGTTGAGTGATGTTAGTATAAAGACGTTTAGCAATTAAACAAAAAACATTTCTCTGTTTCAAAAGTTTTAAATTGTCTCTTTGTAAATAAATGTTTTGGTCCTTAGACTTAATCAACTCTGACTCCTTCAGCTCTATCCACATCCTTCGTTCCTCACTCTTGGATGACACCCTGCTTATTTGGTCAGTTAGGTTAGAATTGGTGACCCGTGTTTGAGTTAAACAACTATCCAGATTTGAGATTCTTGAATTTAAGCTATTTAATTCTCTTTCATATGATTTCTGTGGGACTTTAAATGAAATAAAAAGAGATTGTACCTTCTTGATCAATTCATCAAGCTCATTGAACTGCACATTGAGAGGTTTTGCTGTGAAGCATAAGTCCTCTCGCTCCTTGGTGTCATCATTCCCACCGTCTATATTGTATCCCCTCATGTGAGATACATCAGTCACCATCAAACACTTCCCACTGTTTTCGTCACCTCTCGCAACATATGCCTTTCCATGAGATGGCTTCCTGACTTCATCATCCTCTGAGTCGGTTAACCACACCTGCACTCCACCGAACTCGTCATCCTCTGCCGAACCCTGTACAATAAGAGCATTCATAGAAGGGTTAGTAGCCGCTTTCTTCCTCTTGATCTCTTCCAGCTTTTTCATCAACATAGCCTCTTCATCTTTCTCCTCATCCTTTTCTGCCATTTTCTTCAAAACGTAGTCTTTGGCATAATGGTTCTTTCCTCCACAGTAGTAGCAGTTGACACCAGAATCTCCTTCAGCCTTCGCCTCTTTCTTTGGTTCTTCTGTCTTTGGCTCCTCCCTAACCTTTTCAGAACTATAGCTTCCCTGCCAATTTGGGTTCTTATTGGTAGGGAACCTTTTCTTGATGAACCTCTTTGGGTTAGACACCATCATTGCATAATCTTCAGAAGTAAGATCATAGTCTTCTAGGTTCAGATCTTCATCTTCTACCACATTTTTGCTTTTAGACAGGAGGGCCAAGGACCCCAAACTTGAAACAACATTCTTCTCTTACATGCCAATCTTTTCTTGAGATTTCAAGATTCCCACCAACTTTGCCAGCGAGTAAGATTTGAACTACTCATGAGCTTTGACTGTGGACACGACAACTCTCCACTTGGATCTTAGACCATTCAAAAAGGTAACCTTCTGTTCAATCAGCTTCCTTTCTATATCATGTTTGATCATCTTGCTAAGAAGATGATTGAAGTGATCGAACGTCTGAGTAACAGTTTCATCGGTATTCAGCTTAAATTCACCGAACTCAGATAAAAGCAACGTCTGAATGGAATGTTCGAAATCTTCATCTGTGGAATAAAGCTCTCGCAACCTATCCCAGATTTCTTTAGCGGTACTGCAGGAACTCACTAACCTGAATGTATCAGATTGAAGAGCGAATCAGATTAGTCTCAATGCTTTGATATTGCAATGAAACTTTTCCTTTTCGTCTTGAGCGACATCTTTTACATCTTTTAACAGATCATTATATTCTTTCTGATTTTTGATGATCTTTGATGTTCCTGAGTGAACGAATGGTCCAGACACGATTGCTTCCCAAATAAGATATCCATTATCTTCAGATCCGATGACATAATCTTCAAAATGATGCGCCCAGACTTCATAATCTTGGGTGTAAAGAATAGGAATCTTCGTCGTTGAACCAATGCTGTTTGAGATGTTGATAGGATTAGATTGAGACTCGTCCATGCTTGATCGTTTAACCTGTTTGAAAGATCAGACTTGTAATATGTAATATTAGGGCAAAACAAATAAATGCTGAGTTACGTCAATTATGGAATGACGGCTCAATAAATATCAGTTAATGCGGAATAACCCTAATCGCAAACTCTTTCACAGAAAAGATGTGTATCGATTACACAGCCTCCTGCTCTGATACCAATTGATGAGTTATAAAGACTCTTTTGATCGATTAGATCTTTGTAACAGGTAAATAAAGAGCATAAAAAGCAGTGAAATAAAACACAAGTATGGATCACAATGTGTCGAATGATTCAATTACTTAATCCTCAGCAGAGCTCGACTAAGAACTTCCGCTGTAGAGGATTCTAGGGTTACAAAACAAGAACGATGAATATGATTAAAAATACTTATCTAATCATTTCTAATCATTACGTTCTAGCATGCATGCAAGCATCTATTTATAATAAACCCTACAAAACTCATGGATGGACAGGCCCATACCGGAGATAAACATTGAACTAGATAACGAGCCCAATAGACGCAACACAATACTGGAGCTAACATCTAGTAACTATATATGTAAACACAATCTGATTAGCAATCGTAGCTCTCAAAGACGCTGTCAAACTCTGATCTTATCAGTATCCTGTCCTTTAGATAAGGGATCGTACAGTCCTCTGTTTAGATATTGTGTGGACAATCTCATGGAACTTATTGTCCAGCAGTTTGTTTCTCGATCTCAGATTCATTTGACATAGAACTTAATTGAACACATCAATTCAGGCCTGATCGGGCCCGGCACATATGTCAAATGAAATCATCGAGGGGCCATGATATCGCTTTTACCCTCTTAGGATAAAAGTAACAGATAAACTTCGACTTATATGCATTTATTATTTACTAATCAATCATACACCACAATGCGTTTTATGACATTAATTTACAGATGCGGTTTCGCATTGTCAATGCACAGCCAATTAATAAACAATAAACCATATATCTTGGTTTTAAGACCATATGATATTATCGTCTTGCGATCACTTGCGTCACATTCCATAAAGTGATTCCAGCAAGCGTGGGTTTATTCCAATGCTCAAAACTTGTTCATAAGCACTCATGAACGTTGCAGCAAACTTTTGCTATGTATAATACCTTTTAGACAATCTACAACCAATTCATGACAATCTTCATTCATACCTACTTCCAACATATGAACGATTGTGGACCATTCGAATAATTCGATTATTCTTAATAACTCAATTATTCAGGAAGTCAAAACATGCAAAGTGAAACAATAGTTAAACAATTAACATAAGACAATAGCTTTACTTATAAATAATACTCCTTTATTTAATCATCAAATGTCAATTACATTTATCTATTACATGTTTCTAAAACTATCTAATATAAACTAATATCGTCTTTCAGCCCAATGCTCCTAGTGTGCTACAAATGCTTAACCCTACTCAGTCCCTTCGTAAGGGATCTGCTGGGTTATCCTCTGACGATACCCTCTTTACTACAACATGTCATTCTTCTACTCGATGTCTAATAAAGTGATATTTTCTGTCGATATGTCATGATCTACCATGATCCCTCGGTTCCTTGGTCAAATGTGCTTAACTTCACCGACCATTTTGCCATCCTTCCTAACATTTACGGCTTGCTCATGACATTCTTAATAGGATAGTTAGTTTTCACATGTATTGTGTGTGTTTTGAAATAGTGTCTTAATTTGGTAAAAGCAGTTACTAAGGAAAGAATTAATTTTTCGAGGTGAGAGTATCTGGTTTCAGGAATTAGGAGACTTTTACTTACATAGTAGATAAGATGTTGATCCCCATTAAGATCCTTGACTAAAAGGACAAATCCCGCTTTTGAGGATACTGAGAGGTAGAGAATAAGTGGTTCTCCATTTATAGACTTTACTAATACTGGAGCAGAGCTTATATATATTTTCTGAGTTACTGGAAGGCTTTCTCGTGTTCCTCCTTCCACTCAAATTTCTTGTTCCTTTTCAAGATATCATAAAAGGGCTTTCACCTTTTTGAAGATCTTGAAATGAACCCGTTGAGTGTTGCTACTCTTTCGGTTAGCCTTTGGATGTCCTTTGTTGAAGATGGGGATCTTAATTCCACGATTTCTTTGATTTGTTCTGAGCTTGCTTCTATCCCTCTTTTGGTTACCATGTATCCAAGGATCTTGCCTGACTTCATTCCAAAGTGACATTTGAGTGGGTTCAGCTGAAGGGTTTTGAGCATTCTAACACTCCTAAGGTGTTCATGCAACGCTAGAAACCTTGGATCCATGTTTGAGTAAGATACATGCAAAATTGATTTTCCAAGTTTCATAATCCTATCTTGCGTACATGGGGAACTTTTACAACATAAAGTAAGCTAGAACAACATACCTTGTAGTAGTTTGGATTCCTTGAAAACCTTGTGAGCCTAGCACCCCAAGTGTGATGCCTCAAATGTCTCACACAACACCAAATGCTTTTGGAATGACTTGAGAGAAATGTCACACACTTAGAAATCGGCTATGCTCTCTCACTCTTGCTTAAGTGGCCGATTTTGGTGAACATGATGATCCTTATATAGTGTGTTACAATTAGGGTTACACCATGTAAACCCTAATTGTCATGACCTTTCATTTCCATGACCCAAAGGTTCTATAACCACAATGGAGCATCCATGGAGCATCCTATGGGTTTTAGCCCAACTTGATAATCCATGGAGCATTAGCCCACTATACAAGTATGGATGATTTACACAATCAACCCATATATTTAGTTAGTCACCATATGATCACTTAATTAATTCTAAATTAATTCTTGATCAATACTAATTAAATAATATTATTAATATATTAGAACTTATAATATATTAATACATCATAAGTGTTATTTCTCTCATTTTAGTCTATCCAGATGCATGATGCCATGCAACCCAAATGGACCATGCCAAACCAGGTTAAGTACATACCAGAAATAGTTATGGACTTAGACACCTTATCCAATAGTCTCCCACTTGGAGAAATCTAATAACTATAAATGCAAGTATGACTTCAGGAACCGATCAGCAATCGTAGCTCTTTCAAGGTCTCTCGGAACTGAGATGATGATGATACACCATTTAAGATAAGTGATCATATAATCATCTATTCTAGATATCAGTCGGACAAATACATGGAACAATGTCTTACTTATTATCTTCCAGTTTATTTCTCGATTTCCAATTTGTTTGACAAAGAGCTTAATCGAACACATCAATTTAGTTCTGACTAGGCCCGGTACATAGGTCAAAACAAAATCATCGAGGGGCCCAGATATCGCTTCTAATCCAAGAAGGAACATATAAACCTTGACTCATGTTCTTGTTATACTACTTGTTGAATCACATACAAAAGCACGTTTTATAACATCGAGTTACCAATGCGTTTTCGTACGATCAGTGCATAACCAACTCATAGGCAACAAGTCATATCTCTAGGTTTGAAGACTTATATGATATTACCATCTCATGATCACTCGAGATGAATTCCATGAAGTGATACCATTTAGCGTGGGTTGAATCCAATATTCAGAACATATGAGCACTCATGAGTGTTGTAGCCATGTCCAACATATTAGACCTCTACAACCAACTCATGACAGTCTTGATTCATACCTACTTCCAACATATGACCGGCTGTGGAGAATTCGAATAATATGATATACCAAACATAATTATTCTAGAAGTCAAAATATGCAAAAGAAATATAGTAAAAAAATGACAAAAGATAGCAACACTTTACTTATAAATAAACACAACTTTTATTCATCATCAAATGTCAATTACACTTTACAAATTTCAAAGCTATCTAACTACTAAAAATAATATCATCGTTCAGCCCTATGCGCCTCACCTGCTGGAGATGCTTAACCCTGCCCAGTTCCTTCGTGAGGGGATCTGTTGGGTTCTTATCCGATGATACCCTCTTTGCAATGAGGATTCCTTCTTCTATTCGATGTCTGATGAAATGGTATTTTCTATCGATGTGTATAGATCTCCCATGATCCCTTGGTTCTTTCACTAAGGCAACTGCACTTTAACTATCACAGAAAATTTCCATAGGCTCCTTTATAGCTGGTACAACTCCAAGGTCTCCAATGAAGTTCTTCAGCCATATTGCCTCCTTTGCTGCGTCGCTTGCTGCTATATACTCTGATTCGCAAGTTGAATCAGCCACTATCTCCTGCTTGGAACTTTTCCAAGTAATTGCTCCTCCAATTAAGGTAAAGACCCAGCCTGACTGAGAGTGGAAATTATCCCTATCAGTCTGGAAGCAAGCATCACTATACCCTACAACTCTCAAGTCATCACTCCCACCGAGGGTAAGGACCGTGTCCTTAGTCCTCCGCAGGTACTTGAAGATATTTTTTTATCGTGGTCCAGTGAGCCTTGTCAGGATTCCCATGATATCTGTTGACCATGCTCAAAGAAAAGACTAGATCAGGACGAGTACAAGTCATAGCATACATGATCGAGCCTACAACAGAAGCATAAGGTATTGACTCATTTATGCTTTCTCAGCCTTGGTACTTGGGCTCTGAGTCTTACTCAATCTGGCGTTACTTTGGATGGGTAACTCTCCTTTCTTGGAATCTTGCATGTTGAACCTCTTCAGCACCTTATCGAAGTAGGTACTCTAACTAAGTCTAATTAGTCTTTTACTCCGGTCTCTTAAAATCCTTATCCCTTGAATATAGGCAGCTTCTCCTAGGTCTTTCATAGCAAAACACTTCCCTTGCCAGGACTTCACTTCTCGTAAGGTTGGGATGTCATTTCCTATGAGTAGTATGTCATCCAAGATTCATATACACAAGATTCCTCTTCACTCCTTGGAAAGCCAAACTCTTTGACTTTCTCATTAAAACAAAGATTCCATCTGCGAGATGCTTGTTTCAATCCATAGATGGATTTCTCAAGCTTACACACTCTATTAGGGTATTCTATACTGACGAAACCCTCTGGCTGACACATCTAAACATCTTCAACCAAATGTCCATTAAGGAAAACGGTTTTGACATCCATTTGCCATGTTTCATAATCATGAAATGTAGCAATGGCTAATAGGACCCTAATGGACTTAATCTTTGCTACTGGTGAAAAGGTCTCATCATAATCAACTCCCAGAGTTTGAGAAAAACCCTTTGCAACCAATCGCGCCTTATATGTATGTACGTTACCATCCATGCCAGTGTTCTTTTAGAAGATCCATTTGCACCCAACTGTCTTACGACCTCGTACATTTTCAACCAAGTTCCAAACTTGATTGTCATACATGGACTGTATCTCGCTGTCCATTGTCGCTTTCCATTTAGTAGTCTCGGGGCCTGCCATGGCTTCTGCATAGTTGTTAGGTTCATCCAGACTTATCAGTGTCTCATCACTGATAAGTGTCTCACCTTCTACAGTAATATGGAAACTATAGTAGTCCTCAGGTGCATGCCTAACCCTTGTGGAACGCCTCACAGGTACAAACTCGTTAATGGGATCAATAGGAGTTTCCTCCTCAGGTTGACTGCTAGGGTTTGAAGTTCCTTCACCACTTGACTCTTGAATTTCTTCGAGGTCAGTTTGCCTCCCATTTTTTCCTTTTCTTATGAATTCTCTTTCTCAAAAGACATCCCTCCTTGCTACAAACACCACATTTTTACTGGGTCTGTAGAAGAAGTAACCAAAGGATTTCTGTGGGTAGTTGATGAAAATACACCTCTCACTTCAAGGTTCGAGCTTATCGTGAGTCTCAAGCCTCACGAAAGCCTTGCAACCCCAAATATTGATGTGGTCTAGATTAGGAACTTTTCCAGTCTACATCTCATGAGGAGTTTTGGCAACTTTCTTTGTAGGGACTAGATTAAGGATATAGGCGGTAGTATCTAAGGCATACCCCCAGAATGAGATTGGTAGCGAAGCTTGACTCATCATGGAACAAACCATATCTAACAAGGTTTGATTACGCCTCTCAGCCACATCATTCAACGGTGGTATCCTGGGAGGTGTCAATTGTGAGACAAACCCACATTCCTTAAGATAGTCGAGGAACTCTGTACTAAGATACTCACTACCGGGACCGGATCGAAGCATCTTAATGTTCCTGCCCAATTGATTCTCAACTTCTTGTTTAAAATCTTTAAACCTTTCAAAAGTCTCTAACTTATGCTTGATTAAGTAGACATATCCATATCTACTATAATCATCTGTAAGTGTCACATAATAAAGATTAGCATCCCTTGTGGCAGTTTTGAAAGGTCCACACACATCTGTGTGCACTAGATCCAACAAACCTTCACCCCTTACACAAGAACCAGTAAAGGGTGACTTTGTCATTTTTCAAAGTAAGCATGATTCAAAACTATCATCTGACTTTAGGACAAATGACTCCAAGACTCCATCCTTTTGGAGTTGGTCTA
The DNA here is from genome assembly GCF_002870075.4 of Lactuca sativa. Lineage (NCBI taxonomy): Eukaryota > Viridiplantae > Streptophyta > Magnoliopsida > Asterales > Asteraceae > Lactuca > Lactuca sativa. The sequence continues at coordinate 294,888,376 of NC_056630.2, read as the reverse complement.
TGCGTTTCTTGCTCACATGTCCAAGACGACAATGCCATAATGATGCTTTATCCAAGTTATTATTATTATTAAAAGAATCAATACACGGTACATGATTTCTTAGGTTATCTATAGCAGACACAACTTCATACACACCATCAAAAGGTAATGCTTTAAAATAAGGAACATTATTAAAGAAATCATTTATTCCACCAACTTCATTATCAAAAGAAAAGGTAAACCCTTGTTTGTACAAAGCATGAAAGGAAATAATATTTCTTGCCATTTCAGGCGAGTAACAACATTTATCCAAATCTAATGTAAACCCGCTACTTAGCAACAAAGAATAAACTCCAATCTTGGTGACAGGTGAAGCTTTCCTATTCCCCATGATCAAAGTTTATCTTTCCATGCTCCACATTCTCACTTCTTCTTAGTCCCTGCAAATCAGAACATATGTGAATTCCACACCCTGTATCAAGTATCCAAGAGTTAGAATAGGGTGAGTTATTAGACAATATTGTGTAAATACCTGCATGGGTGGGGTTTACTTTCCCATCCTTTATGTCTTGCTGGTACTTTGGGCAGTTCTTCTTCCAATGTTGACTTTTCATGGCAATAGAAGCATTCAGCCTCTTTTGGGTCAGAAGAAGGAGTGAAAAAACCTTTCTTGGTTCCACTTGAAGAGGAGCCATCAAGGGTCTTACCCTTGGTACTCTTCGAAGGGTTCTTCCTCTTTTTCCCTCTACCTTTCCCGATTGCCAGGACAGGGGCGGAGCTTGGAGTAGGAGTAGGAGTGGTAACAACCAACTTACCTTTAAGACATGTTTCAGCGGTCTTTAGGAGTCCTTGAAGATTGATGAGGGTAACTTCCTCTATGTTCATGTGGTATGTCATGCGGAAGTGATCATAACACGAAGCTAAGGAGTGCAAAATGATATCTATTGCTAACTCCTCGGGGAAGTTCACATTTAGCTTCAGAAAATGGTCCACATACCCTTGAATTTTCTACATGTGGCCTGTGATGGGTTCACCATCCTTCATTCGGGTTGTTATAATGGAGGAGATGATTTCATATCACTCTTGACGAGCACTCTGACTGTAGCGGTCCATCAAATCTTGGTGCATCTCAAAAGGATAGTAGTCCTCATAGGACTTTTGGAGCTCGGCTGTCATAGTGGCCAACATGATGCGTGCCACTTTGGTATCATCTCTTTCATGTTCCTTACATTCAGCGACCTCCTCAAGAGAGGCAGATGGATCTCCCATAAAGGTTCATGAGAGAGAAGGAGCCGGTAGGGTTAGAGCCAGAAGCAACATTGTTGGAAGACATCTGAAAAGAAGAAAACAAGTTCAATTTAGATATAAAGATGGTCCTTAATAAAACACCCAAATGTAATATTAAGGCTAGGATCGAATCACAATATATTATAATTAGAAGGGGATGCTGTAATCTAAGCTATAGCATATTTGAAAGCTAGGTGAATGACGATTCACTAATTTCCACCATGAAAAACGAAATATGAATTATTAGGTTTTAATTGGTTTTTAGAAACTCCTAGATTCTTTTGAGATTCGTTGAACTTTTCAATGGCATGTTTCAATCTCAAGTGTGTCCTTCATGTTTTGTGACTGGGATGGCGAGGATCACAAAACAAGGTGTGAAGTAACCATGCAAATTACTTGGTACTCTTAATGTTTTTCACTCAATCGATATGCTGGTTAACCACACGCGCTCCACCGACCTATGAAAAAACTTAAGTCACCCTTTGCCTACCTTGGTAAGTCCAAGTTGATGGGTTTTGGCCATAAGAACATCCTATGTGCTCATGCAAACCCTAATGCTTTGATCTAGGTTTCTCTATAGTACATGCAATTCATCCAAGACTTTAAACCCTAATCTAGCATACAATTAATCATATTAACTTATGAATGGGGTTTAGATCTTACCTTGATTGTTATGTAGCAATAACAATCTTAAATCCTCCTTGTAATGACTTTAGAAAGCTTAGAGTCACAAATGTCACCCCTCTAATGGTTCACAAACACCAAGAGCAAGAGGATGAAGAATTAGGAGAGAGGAGGCTGCCCAAAATGTGTGAAAACCCTAAGGAACAAGTTCACCACGTTTTTGAGTCTCAAGGGTCCTTTAAATAGTGAGGCTATTAGGGTTATCTACCAAGGAAACCCTAATTTGGATGCTTAAGACCTAAGCAACCCATGGACTCCTTTCCTTAGAGGCCTAGGACGATTTCTAATGGGTTCCCATAGAATTCGTCCACCCCTCTAATATGGAGTCCATTAGCCCAATATTCAACAATCACACAATTGACACTTCTAGTCCCTTAAGTTTAATTAATGTCTTTTAGCCACAACCTTAATTCTTATTAATTCTTGATTAATATTAATTAAACAATATGATTTCTCCTTTAATATATTATTTTCATAATATATTAATAAATCATAATTAATCCTCTCTCTCCATAATTCAACCTATCAAGTTGCTTTGGTGAAGGCAACCCAAAAGGACCATGCACCATCGGGTCAAGTACATACCAAAATAGTGATGGACTTAGACACTAATCCAACAGTCTCCCACTTGGATAATTCTAATAACTATTCTGCGTATGATTTCAGATCCCGATCTGCAATCGTAGCTTTCCAAAGCCACTGTCAACTCTGATCTTATCAGATATGCGTGTCCTTTAGATAAGAGATCATATATTCCTCCATTCTAGATATCGTATAGACGCGAGACATGAATTCGAATCATTCTCTCTATACTGTTTCCCGAATTCCGATTTATGACGACTAACAACAGACTACAATTGATCACATCAAATTAGTCTCGGCTTTGCCAAGCGCTTAGGTGCCATCACTAAATCATCGAGGGACCCAAAGATATCGCTTTTATCCTACTTTTGGATAAAAGGGAATGGATAAACTTTGACTCAATACTCGCTTGCACTCACTCACCGAATCACACACAACAATAGGTTTTATAACACCAAGTTACTAGTGCGTTTACATATTATCAATGTGCAACCGACTCGCAAGACACAACTCACACATCTCGGTTTCAAGAATATAAGATGTTATCGTCTCACCAATCACTCGTGATGAAATCCATGAAGTGATCCAAGTGAGCGTGGGTTTAATCCAATGCTCAAATAATATTCATAAGCACTCATGAACGTTGCAGCAAACATTTGCTTATGTCTAATACACTTTAGACAATCCACACCCCAATTCATGACAGTCTTCATTCATACCTACTTCAAACATATGAACGACTGTGGCCCGTTTGAATAATTTGACTGTTCTGAACCAATTAAATTATTCAGGAAGTCAAAACATGAAAAGTGAAACACAAGAATAATACTAATCCCATATGGCCTCGAACCTTTGAGTATAAATAAAACACCTTTTATTTATCACCAAATCGATTACTCATTATTTGTTGTTTTGGGTAATGAACTTCCTACTTGAATTATTACTACGCTTGTCCCATGCTCTTAGCATGCACACAATGTTTACCTATGGTTCTTGCTTTGTCAAATAGATCAAATGAACACATTTCCAATCATACTCATTTCACAACTCCCAATCCTTTTCACAAGTTAAAGAATATCAAATTCTTGCCACTTATATAATATGGTAGATTCTAACATTTTATGCAATGATCCTTTCGTAACGTCATAGCACAAAAGCCACAATGACTATTGCCAATGAAATTACAAATTCCTCTATTAGATATTGTTACAATACAATTCCATAGACGTGATGTCTCTCACTCAAAGTACATTCCTTTGAACATCCTTTTGCATAAAATTTCTAATCTAGATATAGACTCTCAATATCCAACTCCCAATATGGAACCATTTCCATATTTTCCATATGACAACTCATTCTTAATAGAATCTTTTCTATTCATAATAATGTCGATATGGTCCATCCAATACTATACTTCCAACTACTCACAAGCGACCAATCCTCAACGAGCTTTGTATCGTCCTTTTATAGTTGTTTAATTATCTTAGTCAAAACCAATTATTATCCTTTTTCCCTCTAAATGCGCTAGACATTAGGAAAATTTTAGAATGGTTAAATATTATAGCATTTGCAATCGATCCTTTACCCGAAGCGTATAGGACCCGATGCATAATGTCTTTCACAAAGATCTGATACTTTAACAATCTTCTGCCACAATATTTTATGTGTCACATTCTCACAATTCGATGTATGAAGAGGGATGCCATGATCATAATTGAAATTTGAGAATGCATCATGTATCCTTGACTAAATTTATTAACATTCCACAACCTAAGCCTTTAGATTTGAAATGAAGCATAATATTCTCTCCCTTAATTATAGCAAAACAATTTTTCAACCCTTACGACTTTGCAAAGTATAACTCTTGTTTTCTATAATTAATATTGCAAACTTGCAATACTTGCCATAATAATCATACAATCACAACATTTATGCTCCCACTATCATGATGATTATTATCATATAAGCATAAGATTTATGCTCCCACTAGCTTTGACATGTATTCAGAAAATAGCTTAACTTTCAGAAAAAAATACCTATTGAATTTCTTAAGTTCATATTTCTAATACCTAATGCTTTGATAGTCCTTTATCTAAGCTTATACACATTTGCCTTAGATAGCTCATTTGTGTGTCTAAACAATTCAGACTAATTGATAAATCTCACAATTTGAATCATGGAAAGGGATACCGTAACCATAGTCGAATTCGAGAATCCAATTTTCACAATCACTATCTTCTTAAAATCTCTCTTAGTGAAAGCATTTCCTCACAGTCATTTTCATGAAGGATGAAATCTTATGACACTTAGATTTTAATGGTGTATTTGTTCCTATCCATGTGAATTTGTTAAAACCAAAGTTTGCAACAAATCCAAACTCATATGGACTGAACTTTCTCAAACTTGATTTCTTGGCTTATGGTAACACAAGTGCTCACCATGTCTTCCAAGTAGTTAAGCAGCTTACCCTTTCCTATCAATGTACTTTCATTGATTAAGGTGCTTGCTTTTTATGCATTCAAATGAGAACTCATAGAACTCACATGCATAATTAACTCGATTGGAACGACACAGAAACAAGATAGTGTCAACACGATAGGTCGTAAACCTCAAATCGTGTGCTAGTGATGATTGATAAGGTTTATTCTTGATTAGTTCTTGAAACTTTTCAAGACCAATAAGACTCCCACTGACTCCTTGACATATAAGATTCTCTTGTCAATAAACATTTCTTGACAAACAAATATTCAAGAGTTAGTGTAGCTTTTATCAAGAAAAAACACTTCATAAATTGGTCCTAGTTGGTCTTTGTCTTATCCAGGACATCACAACTTACCAATTTCAAATGTGCAAGAATAAGAAAACCCTTTTCCAAATTATACATTTGATGAATGTTATAAACCTTCTTAATACTTGTCACTCAATGTCACAATCTTAACTCTAAGACTTGTTTTGGAACGAAGTATGATTGACTTTTTGATTTAACCATTTCTTCAATTCTTGATTCCTCTTCTCAGACATACAATTGTACTAAGACTCACTTAGAGGATCAATTGAGATATGGTTCTTAATCATTAAGACCTATCATAAATCATAATAAAAGGTACTCTCCCTTCTTCTTAGAATAGAGAAACTTTTATCTTTCTGCCTACTTGATTCTTCTTATTCGTTCTGCTATTGATTTAAACCTTTTCAATCAATTCAGAATTACACTTAATCTTATAAGTATAATCATATTTACTAAACCTTTAGTAAATCATGACAAATATCTTTGTTACTCTTGTGGTGGACTTGATCAACACACAAATTTGTGTATTCGATCTCCTAGTCCTTCACTTGACACTTTGTCAATGAATCAGTCTAATTTCCAAATATGAAATTTCTCATTCATCGTGCAACCAAGTTGCATGATTCCAAGTGTCTGTCCAATTGAAACTTGGGCGATGATACACTCTCCCTATTTGGTAAATTCTCGACATTTCCAGAAAATAACATAATTAAGAATCAAATCCATTATTTCTAATAATAGAAACATTCAAACATCAATTTTTCATATACGCCATTGCAAGTATAAATAAAGAATATAAAATAAAATTTTATTTTATTGCGGAGAAATTTGTCCTTATAATGTAATTCATTGAAATACTATGCTTATATATATTTCTTAGCAATCTTATTCTAACTCTAAGTAGTAGCTCAAGATTCTAATCTTCAAGTAATGCGATCAAAGTCCATTTCTTCACGATTAGATTCTACTCACTTCTTCCCATAAGTTCCTCTCTTTTCTTCGATCCTACAAGACATCAAAATGTAATCTTATCACATCATGTATTAAGAATCTAGAATAGGAACTTAAAAGAGTTAGTTAATGGATTTTACCTAAAGCAGAGCCATACGTTTTGACTCTCCTATCTCTTAGATCTCTTAGGTAAATAGGGAAGCTTCGTCTCCAATGCCCCTTCTCTTGCCAATAAAAGCAAATTAAGTCTTTTGGAACAACACACGGAACTACTTCTGACTTTGCCTCTCTCTTATGATCAAAATTTTCGGTCATGGCATGCCTTTCGTTGCCATTGCCTATATCCATCGAGGTCCGGAAGGCAGATCCACCAATCAACTTTGCTTTTCCAGTGCGCCAAATCATTGCTGATTCAGCAGCAATAAGCATATAGGTGAGATCAATGAGGGTTACGTCGTGGTTCATCATATAGTACTCTCTTACGAACTCACTATATGAGTCAGGAAGTGACTGAAGAACCCAGTCAACAGCCAGCTCCTCACAGACAACAGATCCCAACATTGTTAATCTATCAATGTGTGACTTCATCTCTATGATGTGTGCACACACTGACTTTCCTTCTTCGTGGTTACTTGCCAAAAGGGGTTGAGTGAGCTTGAACTTTTCAAGACTTCGAACTTGTGGGCTAGGGAGAATAATTGGAGGAGGTGGAGGAAGTGAAGCATAATCTCTTGTTCCTCGATCGAATCGTGGAATATCATCATCATGTGGAAAGTTTGTTCCACGGGATTTGGGAAGACTATAGTTGTCGAACTTTGACATCTACAAAACGGGAGAAAAATAAATTCAAGTTAGATGATTAATTGAGTCCTCAATAAATCACCTAAATGAGATATTAAGGCTAGGACCCAACACAATATTCCACAACTTGGGAGAGGGATGCTGTAACCCAAATTGCAGAACATTTTAAGGTAAGTGAATGACGATTCACTAATTTTTTACCATGAAAAACGAAAAACAGATTAAGTTTTTAAATTCTTTGAAAACTCCTAGATCCTTTGAGATTCATTGAACTTTTCAATGGCATGTTTAAATCTCGATATGCCCCTCTAGTTTGTAACTGGGATACTGAGGATCACAAAGCGGGTGTGAATAACCATGCAAACTTATACGGTGCCCCCACATGTTACAGTCACCTATTCGATGTGCCGGTTAACCACACACGCTCCACCGAACTATGACAAACATAGAGTTCCCGTTTGCTACCTTTGCTTAGAACGGTTTAGTGTGCCGGTTAACCACACACGCTCCACTAACGTCTTCGCAAGGGCACAAAGTATAATTTCATGGAATTGCATCAATTCACTTTTGCCTAAAGTAACTAAGATTGGGAATTTTATGAAAGCATTTAGTTACTTTTGTACTTCATTATACTTATAATGGAAGGTTTCTGTCCTATCCTACCCGTTCAGCTAACGACCCTCCACTAGTCAAGAGTGCGGAGGGTAAGAGTGGATACCCATTCAATCGTCATTTTATAGGCAATTTCCTTAAACACCCCTTATAGACCAGCTTCGTAAATGAGGCCTACTAACGGTAAGACTGACTTTTACTCATACATATATATATAATGTTTAGACTTTTAATGTGATACATAGTATAGGGTGTATTTTACACTTTTAAAATACTAGGTGGTCAAATTTAATAATTATACTTTTAATTCAATTAAATTGTAACCCAAAACTTTATGGATTTATTAAATCTCTTTTAATTATACACTTTAATTAATTAATAAAACCATAAGGGTGTGATTTGAACTTTTCAAAACAATATTAGGGTTTTAGAATTTAACATTTCTAAATTAAACTTCTAATCAATTTTTAAATTCCAAAACTTGAGGGAAAGTTTTGAAACATTTCAAAACATTAGGGTTTATAATTTAAATATTTCAAAATCAAACCTTTTAATCATAAATTTAAATTCCAAGGCTTGAGGGCAAGTTTGAAACTTTTCAAAACACAAAGGATCAAATAGCAAATAATTTAAATGAAACAATTAATTTAATGATTATCTAAATTTGACCTAAAATGAATTTCTTGCAAGATAAGTTACCCAATTAATACAAATAATCAAACTTTAATCATATAAGGAAGTTATTATCTAATCAATTGGTAATTATCTTTTGTTTAATCAAGGATATACTCAAAAATATGTTTAAATTCGGATTTTAATGACCCAAAACAGTTAAGGCAAGTATCCATGAGTAAAACAGCAAGAAATCCCAAAACTGCCTCCTTCTGATGCTCGAACTCGCCGAGTTCCTCTATGGACTCGCCGAATTGGAGCCAACTCGCCGAGTCCACATTGGAACTCGCCGAGTTTAGTAGTCAGGGAGCCAAAAAACCGATTTTGCAACAAGAATGAATGAGCTAGGCATCAATACAATAGAAACCAATCAAGGCTCTGATACCACTGATGGGTTTTGGCCATAACAACATCCTATGTGCTCATGCAAACCCTAATGCTTGGATCTAGGTTTCTCTGTTGTACATGCAATTCATCCAAGACTTTAAACCCTAGATCTAGCATACAATTAATCATATTAACTTATGAATGGGGTTTAGATCTTACCTTGATTGTTATGTAGCAATAACAATGTTAAATCCTCCTTTTAATGACTTTAGAAAGCTTAGAGTCACAAATGTCACTCCTGTAATGGTTCACAAACACCAAGAGTAAGAGGATGAAGAATAAGGAGAGAGGAGGCTGCCCAAAATGTGTGAAAACCCTAAGGAACAAGTTCACCACGTTTTTGAGTCTCACGGGTCCTTTAAATAGTGAAGCTATTAGGGTTATCTAATAAGGAAACCCTAATTTGGATGCTTAAGCCCTAAGCAACCCATGGACTCCTTTCCTTAGAGGCCTAGGACGTTTTCTAATGGGTTTTCTCATAGAATTTGTCCACCCCTCTAATATGGAGTCCATTAGCCCAATATTCAACTATCACACAATTGACAGTTCTAGTCCCTTAAGTTTAATTAAATGTCTTTTAGCCACAAACTTAATTCTTATTAATTCTTGACTAATATTAATTAAAAAATATGATTTCTCCTTTAATATATTATTCTCATAATATATTAATAAATCATAATTAATCCTCTCTCTCCATAATTCATCCTATCAAGTTGCTTTGGCGAAGGCAACCCAAAAGGACCATGCACCATCGGGTCAAGTACATACCAAAATAGTTATGGACTTAGACACTAATCCAACACAAGTTAGTGTGCCGGTTACCACATACGCTCCACTAACGGTTTAATCAAAGTGCAAAGTGTAATTTCATGGGTTAGCACCTAATTCACATTTTTCCTAAAGTAATTAAGATTGGGAATTTATAAAACATTTAGTTACTTTATAATGATCATTATACTTTTAATGAGATTTTTTTTAAGTTATTGTCCTACCCATTCGGTTAACGACCCTCCACCGATCAAGGAAGCGGTGGCAGAGAGTAGACACCCATTAAGCTGTCATTTTATAGGCAGCAACCTTGTACCCCCCCCCCCCCCCCTTATAGACCTGCTTCATGAATGAGGCCTACTAATGGTAAAACTGTTGGGTTTTGAGCATTCTAACACTCCTATGGTGTACATGCAACCCTATAAACCTTGGATCTATGTTTTCTCTATAATACATGCAAATAAGAACTTTCCAAGGCTTTAATCCTAAGTAGCATATTATGAAGTTCTTATACTACAAAGTACTATTTAGATGACATACCTTTTGATGTAGCTTGATGTCTTCAAGCTTTAAGAGCTTAGCCCCAATAGTGTGGAAGCCTCAAATGGAATCACAAATCACCAAAACACCTTGGAAGACTTTAGAGAATATGGATACTTGGTTCTCTCTAGTGAAATTGGCTAGCCCTTCTTAGTGTACCATACTAGTGCCCATTTCACCAACCAAGGACATCTTTATATAGTGTGGAGGATTAGGGTTAAACCCTAATACCCATGACCTTTCATTTCCTAGGATCCATGGGTTAAACACTTCATGGACTATCCATGAAAGCTTAGCCCAACCTAAATGAACTTGGCCCATTCCATATATATAAGAGTCCATATTTAAATTAGTTCCTTTTGATCACTTAATTAATTATAAATTAATTCTTGATCAATAGTAATTAAACGATATGATTCCATATTAAAATATTAGAACTTATAATATATTAATATTAATCATAAACATACTATTCTCAAAAGATTATCCATATAAATTGTGTCGGTGAAGTGCAACCCAAATGGACCATGCTAGGTCGGGTTAAGTACATACCAAATATAGTTATGGACTTAGAGATTAATCCAGCAGTCTCCCACTTGGACAAGTCTAAAACTATTATTGCGTATGACTTCAAACCTAACTGGCAATCGTAGCTCTTAAAGCCACTGTCGAACTCTGATCTTGTCAACGAACTTGTCCATTAGATAAGGGATCATATATTCCTCCATTCTAGATATCATATGGACTGAGACATGGATTATAATCATTCTCTCTGTCCATTTGTTGTTTCCCGATTTCCGATTTATGACGACTGACTAATTGAAGAAATCAAATCAGTCCTGGCCCGGCCGAGCACTTCCATTTGTCATCATCAAATCATCGAGGGGCCCACAGATATCGCTTTTATCCTGAAGGTAAAAGGAATAGATAAACTTTGACTCATATGGCTTGTTCTACTTTTTGTTGAATCATACACAAAGGCACGTTTTATAGCACCGAGTTACCAAATACGTTTTCGTGCAATCAATGTACAACAAACTCATAGTAACAACTCATATCTCTTGGTTTGAAGAATATAAGATATTATCGTCTCATGATCACTCGTGATAAAATCGATGAAGTGATTCCAATAAGCGCGGGTTGAATCCAATAGTCAGAACTTATGAGCACTCATGAGTGTTGTAGCTATTTTCCAAAACCTTAGACCTCTACAAGCCAACCCATGACAATCTTAATTCATATCTACTTCCAACATATGACCGACTGTGGATGGTTTTGATGGGATTAAACAACTTTTAATCTATGAAGATCGATTAGATCTTGAACAAGTATAAGTATAAGAAACAGCAAGAACGCAATAATAATAGCAAACCAGAAAAAAAAATTAAGAATGCAACAGCTTGAATCAATCGTGTTGAATGATTAAATAAAATCCTTAGAAGAGCTCGATTAAGAACATCAACTGTAAAGGATTGGAAGATTACAAGAGAGCAATATCGTAGAACTCTGGAATGGAAAAACTCAAATCTTGAATCTTAAATCTTAACCTAATATGCATGCAAGCATTAACTTATATACAATACATAAAAGGCTCTCGGTTGGACAGGCCCAAACCGGAAAATACAAGGCTAATCTACGAGCCCAAAAGACGCAACATAAAACAAAACTTCAGCCCAACAATCTCCCCCTTTGCGTCAATTTGGAGCGAGACCTTCACTTCGTACTTGGGCCGGCGACTGAAGCTGGTACCTTCTTCTTCACGGTACTAAACAGACATTTGGTTATGGAAAGGATGGTCTGTCTAAACCGGATGTACCAATTGATCATATCTTCAAAGTACTTGATGTCATCAGCCGAATTGTCCTTACACCGCTTGACGATTGATAGGACGTGTTCCAAGCAAGTTGTGGTGTAGAGGTGCTTGTCAGTTAAAGCGAACAGACATTTCTGTCCTTCGGCTCTGGTGAACATCACAGAGTTTCGCCTCGAATCTATCTTGCCCATTTTCATCGTGTTTAGATCACTGGCCGATCCCACAGGTTTGACTTTCGGTTTCTTCTTAAACACTGTGGCAACCTCCTGATCCATTAGAGCTACCTCCATGATATAGCATGCCAGCATCCTTTTGACATGGTCTAAGATGGGACCATATTCGGCTTCGTTTGTCAGCAAGATGTTGTACAAGACTATCCAATCATGAGGGTTCAGATTGGGCAGATCCGCCAGAGAGATCATGTGAGCAGTTCTTGCAGATCCTCGGATAAGCTTGAACTTGACGTTTGTGAATCTCCCCACGGCAAACGGCTTCATCACCCGAACATTGACAATCTTCTGGGCGCTCCATGTAAGGTATTGAGGGCGAGCGGCCTCCAGGTAGAAGTCAATGAGCTCCCTGTCAAGCTCATCGTTCAGATGCGGGACTTCGAAAATGTTGGAGAAGGCGTGGAAGATGAACGCCTTTCGAGTCAACGGCATATCAAATTGCGAATCGACCGAGTTGTTGCAGTCGAACGATATCACCGGCTCGAGCCATAGTATGCTTGGCGTCTCTATGGCCTCCTTTATCAAACGATCCCTGGTCCAGGCAGGGAAGAGCAGCTTTCGGCTCTCAAGGAGATCGTTGGCTTCTTTTTGTTTACGTTCGGCTTCTTCAGCTTCACGTGCCACACGACTGACATCGTCATCAGTATTGCGACTGTTCTTTCTCTTTAACATGTCCGCAATAGTCTCCTTGTCTTCATCTTCATCTTCATTGTCATCTCCTCCCTCTGCTATGTTTTTGCCTTTGTTCTTCACACCCGAACCCGAGGCATGACCAGTTGGGGGTGGTTCGGTTGTGTGAGTAGCTTTGGAGGAAGGAGGGGGTTTCGATCCTTTCTTCTCATTAAAAAAAAACCAGTTGGGGGTGGTTCGGTTGTGTGAGTAGCTTTGGAGGAAGGAGGGGGTTTCGATCCTTTCTTCTCATCTCCCCCTTGTTTCGGAATGGACACGAAACTGGGTAGACCTTCAATTTTGCTTAAGAGGTCCATGGCCGGAGAGAGTTTCTCAGCGAGGGTACGCCTTACTGAGTGATTGAGGATGGGGTCGTGTGCTTCCAGGATGTTGGATAGAGCTGCGTGGACATCCGAAACACACGTCTTGATGACTTCCCTCTCGGATCGAAGAGCCTCCAATTGTTGTTCGGAGTTGGAAAGTTGGGTGCTCTTGACCTTGAGGGCAGTAGTCTTACTCGCCAGGACGTCCATCAGTGAGTTTTCAGCCGCAAGATCCTCTTGTAGCTTTGCCAAGCGGGCATCGACGGAGGCACGGAGTGCCGAGTTGTCGTCGCTAAGGTTTTGTCTGAGGGTAGCGAACGAGGATAACTCCGTCTTTACAAACTGGGCCAATTGATTAACAAGTGGTTCCAGAGTTGTTTTGGTGGCTTCGGCGCTTTCCTGCATAGACTGCAGCAGGATTGAAGCGTCATGGAATAGTTTATCGACTTTTTCGGTCGCAGCCTCACAAGCTCGGGTGGAGGCGTCTATTGCAGCAGTTGCTGAGGCCATTGAATCATGTTGCGCCTTGGAGAAGTCATCAACGATCTTTTGAAGGGCGGCTTCAGATAAAGAAGACTGCTGGTTGGAAGAGGAGGCGAGAAGTTGATCTACCTTCTCGTTAAGCTCGCGAAGATGCTTCTTTGTCACTGGAGCATCATCCTCCTAATCACTTTGAACTTGAAACGGACTATAATTGACCGAATCATAGTTCATGTGATCACCACCAAGGTATTGATCGTCGCCGTCGGAGGCGTCTTCTGGAGATTGAGGTAGTAGTGAAGCTGGGGGTGTTATTGGTTTAGTTGGTTCAGGTTGAGTGGGTGGGGGATTAGTTTCGAGTGGTGGTGGTGTATGGGTTTCGGTTTGTGGAGGTTCGGTTACGGGTGGGGTTTCGGTAACAGGTGGTGTTTCGGTTGATGTGGTGAATATGGGTGGTGGTATAGGGAATGAGGTTGGTGGTATAGTAGGGTTTATGGTGGGAATGGAAATAGGTATTGTGGGTGGAGGGGAAGGAACTGGGGATTGGTGAAGTTCCATCTCCGGGGTTGGGGACCGAGGGGGTGTGTTGCCTCTTTGTGGAGATTCGTCTCCGTGTGATCCCTCAGAGTCCGAACTCCCACCTTCGGATTCACTTGATGAGGAGGGAAGGAGTAGCTTTCGCTTTTGTTGGGTCTTCCTCCTTTTCGGTTTCGGTGACGAAGCAGCCTTCGGTTGTTTGCGCTTCTTGGAAGAAGGTTTTGGGGCTTTGGATGGTTTCTTCCCCTTGTCTGCCTTCTTACCCCTGGCCACTGGTTTGTCGGCATCATGGATTGATCGCAGCATGTCCGGTGTCAGTTCCCGCGAACCAGATGGCCCTAACTCCTTGATCGCCTTGATCATACTGCTATCTGATGGCACACTTCCATACATCGACTCCGGGATAGAGCCAATGAAGGAGAATTTCGATGCATCGGATACGATGATCTTCTTGGTATGGAACGTACCAACAGAAGACATCGGTGCACCGTCAGCAGTTGGGACCTCAAACCTGTCCATGGCCCATCTTGTGATCAGGATCCAGAACCGGGCCAGCGACACTTCAGAGTGTCGAGAAGTGGAAGAAAGGCTCTGAATCAGTTGTTGCCAAAGGACAAACCCATAATCGAGGTTGATCCGTTGTACACCCCATACATGATTGACAGGAAAAGACGACTGGCCCCGTCCGATCCTGAGCTCCTCTCAGACAGTCCCTTAAAGAGAACTGTAAATAATCCATTCCACAGGGGCGGTAGGCATGACTTCTTGAACCTTACGACGGAGGTAAGAACTTCCGTGTAGCCCATGTTGTAGAACATGCTGTATAACATCCCAACCGGAATCGTCTCCGGGTTAATACGCGATGGGTCTGCAGCAAACCCAAGCATGGTGCTGAAGCGGGGACGAGAAATCGACGTCTTGTGTTCCACCACTTCAAAAAATATCCGGTCGACGCCCTTGTCGTAGTAGGCCGTCGCATAGACCTGAGATAGAGCCACCATTGGCACCGTTTCAATTCTGGACAATGCCGGAACAAGCTGGGAGAACATGAGGCATTCGATAACCGGCGACATGTAGGGATCATAGGCTAGTGGGTTCAGATCAATGACAAGGCATTGTTGAGGTCTGATGGGAAGAATCTGAGAAGTAGCATGAACGGATGAAGATTCAGCCATTGTTGCAGGTGTGGAGAAGAAGATGACTGGGAGAGAGTTTTGGGAGTAATTATGCTTTGGGAATTATGGGGGCAGTAAAGAGGTAAAAGGTGGTGTTGATGGCTTTTTATAGTAGGTGATAGGAGAGAGAAAGATCATTTCAAATCTCTTATTGAAATACGGAAGGGTTTTTGAGTGACTGATTGGTGACAGTTGGGACGTGCGATGATCACGTAGGAGAGAGAGTGTCAGATTCCTAGGATCACGCCGCCCAATAAGCGCCGGTTCAGAGAGAGAAACCGTTTCCATTTCCACACGCGCCATTAATGCCAGATGGATGACGCTTCAATACTGCACACACGTCCAATAAATGTCAGAAAAAGCGCGGCCTCTTCAAATTCACGCGCCCTCCTTTTTTTTTACCGTCGTTTGAATATCTATCCTTTGAACTCCCGCCGCGTCAGCAACCTTTTGAACTTATCCCTTTTCTTTTAAACGCCACTTTTTGAATAAAATGCCCACGTGGATTATCGGCAACCACAACTTTATTATGAACCATCCATGATTCATCCAGCCTGTAAAATAATTAGTAACGGAATTTTGAAAATCTTGGATTTTCGTGCAAAGAGTGTAAAAGATAAAGAAATAAAGCAACTCTTTTTGGGATTATCTGTGATGTCAATGATGACACAAAACTGATGATCCCGGGCACGAATCTCTTCCTTCAAGGTCAAGAGAGACCTCAAAGTGTTAGTATGGAATCCCGTTGAATTACGATCAAACATTTATTAATAAATGTTGAAAGGCTTCTTTAAATAAGGCAAATTAAGGGTGGTTTCGCTTTAATTCAACAATTCAATTCCTGATATAAGAACGAACGTGAACAAAGTACTTGTGAGACCAGTGTAGTCTGTTGAACAAGTAGGTTTGAGTTAATTTTGTAGTGGCTTGGATTAATATGAAATCTCAGATAAAAATTTAAAAATGGATCCCTTGGGAAGAAATGTCATGGTGTGTAACAATTTCATTGGAACCACACAAAAAGAAAAAAATGAGATTTCATGAAGGTACATTCGTTAATTCATTGGTGAAAACTTGATCAAGTTAATTGGTCACCGTCAATTCGTTGGTGTTGAATTTTGGGTTTCACTCAGCTCGTAGTGGCACGAAGCTAAGATCATAAACACAGATGTTGTGTAACCATAAACCTCAGTGGTAGTTGCTGAGAGTCTCAAGGGTTACAGTGAGGATACGAATGTTATGGAGAAGTATAATGGGGATGGTGAAAGAAGACATAGTACCTCTGCTGCGAACATAAGGACCAAGCAGGAGACTCTGAACTCATGTGAGAAAAGAGTGAGGTAGCTCACGATTAGAATAAATGAGTTAGCCTTATTGGGAAGACAAGGTTTGTGTATACCAGGTCATGAAGGCTATTATTCAAAATCTTATGAGGCTTGGGACACATACAGCAGCATGCTTCTAGGGACACTTAAGTAAGACATCAAATATATCCCCATAAACGAATGAGCACACAAAAAAATAAAATATTTTTGGAGTTTTTGAAATTGAAAGAAAAAAAATTTTATAAAAGAGTTAAAAAAATACGATTTTTTAAAAAAAAAAACTTTGAAAGAAAAAAAAATGGGAAAACCGAACCCGAACCTTCGGTTGGTTTCGGTTCAGGAAAATTTTGAAAAACCGAACCCGAACCTTCGGTTGGTTTCGGTTCAACAAAATTTTGGAAAACCGAACCCGAACCTTCTGGAGGTTTCGGTTTTGGAAAATTTTTAAGAAACCAAGGAGTGTAGATAAGTAATAAAAAAAAAAACTTTGTACATAAAGAAAAACGAATTTTGCACCAGAAATGTACAACAAGGAGAAACTACCTTTGAAATAATGAGCGAGTGAAATGGTGGAACCGAACCCAAACGTTCGGTTGGAATCGCTTCTTACGTTTGAGATCGAGAGTTGTGTGAGGTACTGACTCTGATTCCATCATACCTAGCCCTTGCAAAATTTTATTGAATGATGCTTCTGGAAGAGCTTTGGTGAAGACGTCAGCCAGTTGATCAGTGGTTCTTACGAAGTGAACTTCGACATTTCCATCTTCCACATGATCTTTGATGAAGTGATACCTCAGTGCTATGTGTTTGGTTTTAGAGTGTTGCACCGGGTTATGACAGATCCTAATTGCGCTTTCAGAGTCACAATATAGAGGGATTTTCTTCATATTGAGTCCATAGTCTCGAAGTTGACTCTGGATCCAAATCACTTGTGATGTGCAGGATGCAGCGGCAATGTATTCCGCTTCAGCAGTAGACAGCGACACACATGTTTGTTTCTTGGATTGCCAGCTGACCAACTTCCCATCAAGAAATTGACATCCACCAGTTGTGCTTTTGCGGTCGAGTTCACATCCTCCAAGGTCAGCATCAGAGTAGGCTTGAACGAAGAAGCCAGAGTTGGATGGATACCATAGACCTAAGGAGGCGGTTCGCTTGAGATAGCGTAGGATGTTCTTCACTGCCAGCATGTGAGGTTCGCGTGGGTTAGCCTGAAATCGAGCACAGTAACATACAGAAAACATGATATCAGGCCTGCTAGCAGTTAGATACATCAGTGAGCCTATCATTTGACGATAGAGCGTGATGTCGACAGCCGGTTTATCCAGTGAAGGGGTAAGTTTGGTGCCGAATGCCATTGGGACTTTGACTTTTGAGTCTCCCATCATTCCAAACTTCGCTAGGAGAGTCTTCGTGTAAGCTTCCTGGTTGATAAAGATGCCTTCGGGTCCCTGTCTTATATTTAAACCAAGGAAAAAATTAATAGGACCCATTGAGCTCATTTCAAACTTAGTCTCCATCAACTTTCTGAATTCAGCTGTTTAGCTGGGATTCGTAGAGCCAAAGATGATGTCATCGACATAAATTTGAACTATCATAAGGTGGTTACCTTCCTTTTTGCGAAAGAAGGTTGGGTCAACCGAACCTTGTTTGAATTTGGACATCTTTAAAAATTTTGTAAGCGTTTCATACCAGGCTCTCGGAGCTTGTTTGAGGCCATACACAGCTTTATCCAGAATGTAGCATTGATTTGGATATTTTTCGTTCACGAACCCAGGAGGTTGCTCCACATACACAGTTTCTTCAAGTTCTCCATTGAGAAATGCGCACTTGACGTCCATTTGGAAGACCTCAAAGTTTTTGTGAGCAGCATATGCCAGAAATATTCTAACCGATTCTAGCCTAGCTACTGGAGCGAACGTCTCTTCGTAATCTATCCCTTCCTCCTGACAGTATCCTTTGACAACCAGACGTGCCTTGTTCCTTATGACATTACCTTCCTTGTCCATTTTGTTTCTAAAAACCCATTTTAGACCAACAACTGAAGCATCCGGAGGAGTTGGAATGAGGCGCCAGACTTTGTTCCTTTCAAACTCGTTTAGTTCGTCTTGCATTGCTTGAACCCATTCAGAGTGATCGAGGGCAGTGTTCACTGTCTTCGGTTCAACTTTTGATATAAATGAGTTAAACATACAAAACTCAACCTTTGAGAATAAGGATGTCTGTTTTGCCTTCAGTTGAGATCGGGTCAGAACCTTTTCAGATACATCACCAACTACTTGAGAGATAAGATGATCTCTGGTCCATTTTGTAAGAGGAGGGTAATTCGGATCGAAGGTTGGATCTAGTTCAGCGTTGATCATCTCTTCAGGCTCAGATTGGCTATCGAAATCAAGCGTCATATCATCATGCTCCCCCTCAATTGATGAGTCTTGAGAAACATGAGGTTCAGGGGTTTCTTGTGGTGCTGGATTTTCAGGCATTGAAGCACCTTCGTTTGGAGGGGCACCTTCGGTTGGAGAGTTACCTTCAGTTGATGAAGGACCTTCGGTTGAAGTAGTAGAGCTTGGCTCCCCCTGGACATGTGAGCTTGGCTCCCCCTCGACTAAAGCATTGTTGTTTGGAGATTCATCAGCAGGCGATTCTCCTTCATGCATTCTTCTTGCAGCATCGTCGACAATCTGCTTCATATGATCTATTTTGTTGTCGGCTGCACCTGCTTCGGAGAGAGAAGCTTTTTCCGGTTCGTCAAAGAGATCCAAATTCTCGTATATATTGGCGATTGAGACTGTGACTTGACCAGTTTGAGGAAAGATTTCCCTGGCAGTATCATCTATGGCCTTTAGCTTCTTGACATAGTTATCGTCGAAGGTCACATAGTATGTCTCTTCAATTCTTCTTGATTGTTTGTTTAGGACCCTGTACGCCTTTGAAGTGAGTGAGTAACCCAGAAAGATTCCCTCGTCGGCTTTGACATCAAACTTGTTGCGGTGTTCTTTAGAATTAAAGATAAAACACCTTGAGCCGAAAACGTGGAAAAATTTCACATTGGGCTTCCTGTTGTTTAATATCTCATATGGTGTGAGCGTGAATCGCTTGTTGAGATAGGACCTGTTTTGTGTATAACAAGCAGCAGAAATAGCATCAGCCCAAAAATAAAGAGGTAAGGAAGCGAAACTTAACATAGTTCGGGCAGCTTCACATAGAGATCGGTTTCGTCTTTCGACTATTTCGTTCTGCTGTGGTGTGTAGGGAGCTGAGAAATTATGGCTAATTCCCTTTTCTGCAAGAAACTCTTCAAACTCCCTGTTCTTGAATTCGAGACCATTGTCACTCCTGATGTTGCGAACGACCTTCTTGAGCTGGACTTCAATTTGCTTGATAAACACTTTCAACTTTTGAGTCGCTTCAGATTTGAGCTTTAGAAAGAACACCCATGTAAATCGAGAGAAGTCATCAACGATAACAAGAATGTACTTGCTACCACCGATGCTTTCAATAGATGAAGGACCACACAAATCGATATGAAGCAATTCGAGTGGTTCAACAACTTTTGTGTTAATTATGGATGGGTGACTTTGACGACTCTGCTTTCCCATTTCACATGCAGCACATAAATGCTCTCTGTCAAACTTGAGCAATGGAAGACCCCTAACATGACCTCCAGTGACAAGTCGGTTGATATCTTTGAAATTGAGATGAGAGAGTCTTCTGTGCCACAACCAGCTTTCGTCGGATTGAGCTTTTGATAGCAGACATATTGCTGGATTTCCTTTGATGGGTTTCATGTTCAGCGGAAACATTTCACCCTTTCGCTCTGACTTCAGAATCACTTTCTTTGTCTTTTTCTCTATGATTTCAGAAGCTTCATCATCGAATGAAACTTTAAGACCTGTACCTCCAACAAGCTGAGATACACTGATGAGGTTGTGTTGAAGTCCTTCCACATAGGCCACCTTCCTAATGGTAAAATCACCATTCGTTATCATCCCATATCCCTTTATGGTGCCGAAAGAGTTATTTCCAAACTTAACGTTGCCACCATTTGCAAGAGATCTGTATTCCCTGAGTTCCTCTTTTCTCCCTGTCATGTGACGCGAGCAGCCACTGTCGATGTACCATTCTTCGTCAAACTGCTCGTCACTTATAACCTGCAAAAATTAAGCAGATTTAGGAACCCAAAGTTTCTTGGGTCCATGTGAGGTTTTCATGGGAACAGGAATAGTTAGAGAGATGTCAACAAGATAGGTTCTTTTAATTAGAGTTGTTTCATCTTTCTTTTTAATGGTGAATACTTTTATTTTGTTAGGATTGGGTTGGTTTCCTGTGGGCTCAGGCTTGGATTCATCGACCTTTCGCTTTCCCTTCTGTTCAGCTGATGAATGAGGTTTTTGAGGAACAGTGGGACTAGCTTTAGAGCAAGATGGAGATGAATGAGTAGAAGTAGAATGACGAGAAGAGTTAGAACGAGAGAATTTGGATGGGGAGGACTTTCTGGCTGATGACTCTAGGTGACCCTTTTGCTTTTGATCATTAGTGGGGTTAACCTTTGAGTCTTGTTCTCGTCTGACTTCAGAGCCAAATCTCTGAGTTCGGTTGGAGTTGTTCTTGGAACCGAACCTTTGCTTTCGGTTGTTGGAATTATCAGGCTTTCTTACGGGATTGTTTTCATACTTCAGATTCTTGTCTTTGTGTGAATAGTATGCATTCTGGGAGTGCCAGAATTGTTTCCTTTCAGAAAGGTTTTTCCTGTATCTTAGGTTCCTTTCTATCTTTTTATCCCTCATCTGTTTAGGTTGATGATGAACGTTCGCTTTCGCTTTTGATATCACCTTGGCTGGTTCCTTTTGAACATTAGGAGTTTTTCTTTGAGCCGAGGGAGCAGCTGGAATATCTGAAGAAGATTCAGTTTGCCCTGAGGAAGTGGAAAGAGTATCTGATGAAGTTTCACTTGGAGCTGTTGGCGTTGAAGGAATGTCTTCTTTTGCTGAACGATCAACCTCTTGAGGAGTATCTTTTGTACCACTTGTGCTTGGTTCACTGAAATTATCAGGCTTGTTCAAGGGTTCAGGTATGTATCTCCCTTTCTTCATCCAAGAGGTTCTTTCAGATAGGCCAACGGTTTCGTTTCCATTGTCAATAGGAGCTTCCCAGAAGAACTCATCACAGCCATCAGCATTGTCTTCGTTAACAATAGCCGTGAGTTCAGCTGTTTGATGTTCGGTTACTCCAGTCACTTTGTATACCTGATTCGGAGTGGTTCTGACTTTTTGATACACAACAGCCTTTTCTACTAATTTCGGGGACTTTTGTTGGGACAATCTAGCGAATTCCACTGAATTTTCAGAAATAAGATTTTTGTGGTTTTTAGATTCGTTTTTAACAAATTCTGAGCAGTCAACCGTATCCTCTACAGAAATTTCACTCATGTTTTCGTCCTCGTTAAGCTCAGATGCATTTTCAACATCGATTTTATTTTCTGAGCTTACTTTGGCATTTAGAGAGTCAAACTTTTGTATGGTTTCGGTTCTCAGTTTAAGTCTGTCATTTTCGTCCAAAAGATTTTTGAGCATGTCCTTATGGTCTTTGGATTTAATGAAGGACTCAATTTTGTCCAGTCCAATCTGATAAGTTGGGTTGACATCATCAGACGAAATCACACTCTCACAATTATAAGCTTCGGCATCGATTTCATCCTCCTTAAATTCTAGGAATGGTAAAATCATACGGTGGATCTTTTTGCCTATCTCACAGTCTAAGTGAAGCTGAGTAATATTGGAATATAAACGTTTAGCTATTAAACAAAAAACATTTCGTTGTTTTAACAATTTCAAATTGTCTCTCTGCAAATAAATATTTTCGTCTTTGACTTTAATTAATTCCGACTCTTTTAACTCAATCCACATACGCCGCTCCTCACTCTTCGACGCCACCCTGCTTAATTGATCAGTCAGGTTAGAATTGGTGACTCGAGTTTGAGTTAAGCTACTATCTAAATGAGAAATTCTTGTGTTAACGTTTTTTAGTTCTTTCTCATATGAGGATGATGGTACTTTAGATGAAATAAAAACAGATTGTACCTTCTTTATCAGTTCATCAAGCTCATTGAACTGTTGGCTGAGTGGTTTGGCCGTGAAGCACATATCTTCCTGCACCTTCGGTCCATTGCTTCCTCCATCGGTATTGTATCCCCTCATCTGAGATGCGCTTGACACGATGAAGCATTTTCCACCACTGCTTTCCTCCTTAGCCATATAAGCCTTTCCATGAGTAGGCTTCCTCACTTCTTCGTCTTCTGAGTCAGTAGACCAAACTTCAGTGCTACCGAACTCATCGTCATTAACCGAACCCTGCACAATAGGAGCATTAATAAAAGGGTTAGCGGTAGACTTTTTCTTTCTCAACTCATCAAATCTCTTCTGCAGCACGGCTTCCTCATCCTTTCCGTCATCCTTTTCAGCCATCCTTTTAAGAACACAGTCCTTAGCATAGTGGTTCTTGCCACCACAGTAAAAACAGCTTACTCCAGAGTCGCCATCTACCTTCGGTTCCTTCTTGGACTCCTCAGCCTTCGGTTCATTGTTCGCCTTTTCAGAGCTGTAACTCCCCTGCCAGTTTCGGTTTTTGTTGTTGGGGAATCTCTTCTTTATGAACCTGTTAGGATTGGATACCATCATGGCATAATCCTCAGTTGAGAGGTCATATTCTTCTAAATTGAGCTCTTCATCCTCCATCACAGCTTTACTTTTAGATAGGAGGGCCAACGAACCAAGACTAGAGACAACATTTTTCTCTTGAACCACAATCTTCTCTTGGGACTTTAGAATACCCACCAGTTTTGCCAAAGAGTATGATTTAAACTGTTCATGGGCTTTGACGGTGGAAACAACTGCTCTCCATTCAGATCGCAGTCCGTTCAAGAAAGTAACCTTTTGTTCGATGAGCTTCCTTTCAATGTCGTGTTTGATCATCTTGCTGAGAGATGATTGAAGCGATCAAACGTCTGGGTCACAGTTTCTTCATCCCCTTGCCTGAATTCTCCAAACTCAGATAGAAGCAAGGTTTGGATAGAATGTTCAAGATCTTCGTCTGTGGAATACAGTTCGCGAAGTCTATCCCACACTTCCTTCACCGTAGTGCATGAGCTGACCAATCTGAATGTGTCGGACTGAAGGGCGAATCTGATCAACCTTAGTGCCTTAATATTGCACTGGAATTCGTCACGTCCTTAAGCAGATCATTGTATTCTTTTTGCGTCTTAATAACTCTGGATGTTGCGGAATGAGAAAACGGTCCATTGATAATGGCTTCCCATATGAGAAAACCATTGTCCTCCGATCCAATCACGTAATCTTCAAAATGATGTGCCCATACTTCATAGTCATGGGTGTATAAGATTGGAATCTTTGTCGTCGAACCAATGCTGTTGGAGATATTAATAGGGTTTTATTGCGTCGCGTCCATTATGATCGTAATAACCTGTTCAAAGATCAGACTTGTAATAAAGCAGATTAGGGCAAAACAATAAATACTAAGATACGTCAATTATGATGACGGCTCAATAAATATTGATGATTGCGGAAAACCCTAATGGAAATCTTTTTCACAGAAAAGATGTGTATCGATTACACAGCCTCCTGCTCTGATACCAATTGATGGGATTAAACAACTTTTAATCTATGAAGATCGATTAGATCTTGAACAAGTATAAGTATAAGAAACAGCAAGAACGCAATAATAATAGCAAACCAGAAAACAAAATTAAGAATGCAACAGCTTGAATCAATCGTGTTGAATGATTAAATAAAATCCTTAGAAGAGCTCGATTAAGAACATCAACTGTAAAGGATTGGAAGATTACAAGAGAGCAATATCGTAGAACTCTGGAATGTAAAAACTCAAATCTTGAATCTTAAATCTTAACCTAATATGCATGCAAGCATTAACTTATATACAATACATAAAAGGCTCTCGGTTGGACAGGCCCAAACCGGAGAATACAAGGCTAATCTACGAGCCCAAAAGACACAACATAAAACAAAACTTCAGCCCAACAGGTTTGAATAACTTAGTCATTCCGGAAGAATAACCTAGTTTATTCGGGAAGTCAAAACATGCAAAATGAAACACAATAATAATTGAATCTAATATGGTATCAAAACCTATGAACATAAATAAAACACCTTTTATTTATCACCATATGATTACACATTATTCATTGTATACTGTTTCAGCTATCAACTTTATTCTTGAATTTAAAACAATAGTTGTCCCATGCTCCAAGAATGTACACTATGTTTTCTAAACACTAGTCATCCCATACACCAAGTATGCATACTATGTTTGTCTATGATCTTTACTTTGTGAACTAGATCCATTGAACATAACTTCAATGATTCTCTTTTCACACTCCCAAATCCTTACTGCAAATACAAGAATTCCAAATTCATGTCATTTACTGAAATATGTTAGATTCTAAACTTATATGCATTGATCCTCTTGTAATGATTATGCACAAAGTCAGAAGGACTTGACAACAACCATTACAGACCATTCCAAAGGAGATCAGCTCCTTGGGAACATCCTTCTTGCATTAAGTTTCCTAATCTTTAACAGATTGAAAATTCTAACTTTGAAACATTTCCAGACTCCATTTTGACTGTCACTTCTAAAAAAGAGTTGCCTCCTTACAAATTATGTCAATATGGTCCTTCAAGAATTATCACTATACTTCCAACTGTCCTTGAGCAACCAATTTTTGGTAAACCTTAGATTGTCCCCGACAATTGTTTAATCCTTTTAGTCATATCCAGTTCTAAACCTTTTCCCTTCTTAATGCCCCAGGCATTTGGAAAATTTTAGAAAGGATGAATATAGCACATATAATCGATCCTATATCCGAAGCATATGGAACACGATTCATGATGTCTCACATAAAGACTAAACCAGTCTTTTGCTATAATATTACCTTTTCAATTTGCCAAGTTCTCATAATTCAGATTATGAAAAGGGATGCCGTAATCATAATCGAATTTTAGAACGCAAATAATGGACTCATATACAAATTTTCCTTATGTTAAGCCATTCCAACATGAAATTCATATATATCCTTGACTAAATGATTAAAAACTCACGATCTAAGCTTATAGATTTGAGATGAAGTATAATTTCCTCTCCCTTAATTATAGCAAAATAACTCTTTCCCAATTGAAACTTTTGTTTTCTATAATTAACATTGCTAACTTGCAATACTTTTCAAATGTCATGCTCCCACTAACATGATGATTATTAGCATAACACTTATGCTCCCACTAGCTTTGACATGTACTTAGAAATCAACTGACTTTCTGTTGGATAAGGTGTCTAAGTCCATAACTTATTTGGTATATACTTGACCCGATCCGGCATGGTCCATTTGGGTTGCACTTCACCCGAACTATTTATGGATAATTTTATGAGAGTTATACACATATGTTTATTAATATATTATAAGTTATAATATATTAATATGAATTCATGTTATTTAATTAGTCTTAGTCTTAAATTAATTATGAATTAATTTAGAGATTAAAAGGAAGACTAATTAAATTGTGGGCTATTGTTTTATATGGTGTGGGCTAACACTCATTTGTTAATGGGCTAGGCTTATATGGAAGTCCATGGATGATCCATGGAGCTTTTAACCCATGGATCCTTGGAAAAGGAAAGGTCATGGGTTATTAGGGTTTCACCCTAACCATGCACACTATATAAGCATGCTTATGGAGCATGAAATGGAAACTAGTGAACTAGTGTGTGTGTGTGTGCTTGTGTGTGGCCGAAAATACAAGTGTGTATTCTCTCTCAAAGTTTTCCAAGAGTTTGTGGTGTTTTGTGATTCCATTTGAGGCATTCACACTATTGGTGCTTGGCCGTCAAACTCCTCAAGAACCAAACTCATCTAAAAGGTATGTAATCTCTTTTAACTCTTTTATGTTCAAATGTTCCCCATGCCATGTTAGATAGTGATGAGATTTAAAACCTTTAAATCTATGAAGATCGATTAGATCTCAAACAGGCAAATAAATATAAAACTGTAAGAACACGAAAATAAGAACGAGACAGGTGTGAATCAAACGAGTCGAATGATTAAAACAAAATCCTCAGAAGAGCTCGATTAAGAACATCAACTGTAGAGGATTGGTAGGTTACAAGAACGATTAAAGAAATATGGGAATACTATCGTTACGCTCTAGAATTATCGTATCAATCGTTTTTCATCCTTGACCTAATATCCATGCAAGCATATATTTATATATTAAACATAACAGGCTCACGGTTGGACAGGCCCAAACCGGAGTATAAACAAAATAACTAAACCATCGAGCCCAACGACGCAACACTTCAAAATAATCTTCAGCCCAACAATCTCCCCCTTTGCGTCACTTGGAGCGAGACCTTCACTTGTTACTTGGGCCAGCAGCTGAAGCAGGTACCTTCTTCTTCACAGTGTTAAACAGACATTTGGTGAGCGAGAGTATTGTCTGTCTAAACCTGATGTACCATTGGATCATGTCGTCGAAGTACTTGACATCATCAGCCGAATTCTCTTTACACCTCTTGATGATCGATAATACATGCTCCAGACAAGCAGTAGTGTAAAGGTGTTTGTCAGCTAAAGCAAAGAGACATTTCTGTCCTTCAGCTCTAGTGAACATAACCGAGTTGCGTCTCGGGTCGATTCTGCCCATTTGCATTTGGTTGAGATCATTGGCCGATCCCACAGGAGCTATCTTCGGTTTCTTCTTGAAGACTGTGGCGACCTCCTGATCCATAAGGGCAACCTCCATGATGTAGCAGGCTAACATCCTTTTGATATGGTCTATAATGGGACCATATTCGGCTTCATTAGTCAAAAGGATATTATACAGGACAATCCAATCATGAGGATTTAAGTTCGGTAGATCTGCCAGGGAGATGTGATGTGCAGTTCTTGCAGATCCCCGAATCACCTTGAACCGAACGTTTATAAAATGACCTTCGGTGTAAGGCTTCAGTACCCGAACGTTCACAATCTTCTGGGCGCTCCAAGTTAGGTACTGAGGACGAGCAGCCGCCAGATAGAAGTCGATGAGCTCCCTATCAAGCTCAGCGTTCGGATGAAGGACTTCAAAGATGTTTGAGAAGGCGTGGAAGATAAACGCCTTTCGAGTCAGCGGCATGTCGAACTGCGAGTCGACAATATTATTGCAGTCGAACGAGATAACCGGCTCGAGCCATAATATGTTGGGAGTGTCTATGGCCTCTTTAAACATTCTCTCCCGAGTCCATGCAGGGAATAGAGTCTTCCTGCTCTCGAGGAGATCGTGGGCTTCCTTTTGCTTGCGTTCGGCTTCTTCAGCCTCTCGCGCCACACGATTTACATCTTCATCCACATTGCGACTGTTCTTTCGTTTCAACATGTCAGCAATGGTCTCCCTGTCTTCATCTTCATCTTCATCTTCTTCCTCAGCTATGTTTTTCACTTTGTCCTTCACACCCGAACCCGAAGCTTGACCAGTCGGAGGTGGTTCGATTGTGTGAGTAGCTTTGGAGGAAGGAGGTGGTTTCGATCCGTTCTTCTTCTCATCTCCCCCTTGTTTCGGAATGGACACGAAACTCGGAAGGCCTTCGATTTTGCTGAGAAGGTCCATGGCCGGAGAGAGCTTTTCAGCGAGGGTTCGCCTCACCGAATGGTTTAGGATAGGATCGTGTGCTTCTAGGATGTTGGATAACGCAGCGTGGACATCCGAAACACAAGTTTTGATCACCTCCCTTTTGGATCGAAGAGCTTCCAGCTGTTGTTGAGAGGTGGATAGCTGAGTGCTCTTGACCTTTAGGGCGGTTGTTTTGCTCGCCAGAACGTCCATCAAAGAGGTTTCAGCCGCAAGATCCTCTTGTAGCTTAGCAAGGCGTTCATCGATGGAGGCACGAAGGGCCGAGTTGTCGTCGCTTATGTTTTGGCGAAGGGCAGCGAACAAAGTCAACTCCAAGGAGACGAACTTGGCCAATTGCTGAACAATCGGTTCCAAAGTTGTCTTCGTGGCGTCAGCGCTTTCCTGTAAGGACTTCAACAGGATAGAAGCGTCGGAGAATAGTTTATCGACTTTTTCGGTCGCAGCCTCACAGGCTCTGGTTGAGGCGTCAATAGCAGCAGTTGCGGAGGCCACCGAATCATGTTGAGCCCTGGAGAAGGCATCAACAATTTTCTGAAGCGCAGCTTCAAAGAGAGAGGACTGCTGGTTGGAAGAGGAGGCGAGAAGTAGATCAACCTTCTCGTTAAGCTCTTTAAGATGCTTCTTTGTCACTGGAGCATCATCCTCCTCGTCACTCTGAACCTGAAACGGACTATAGTAGACCGAATCAAAGTTCATGTGTTCACCACCAAGGTAAGGGTTGTCTCCATCAGAGGCATTTTCTGGAGATGGAGGGGGTGGTGAAGCTGGGGGTGTTGTGGTTGGGGTATGTTGAGGTTGAGTGGGTGTGGGGTTAGTTTCAGGTGGTGGTTGAGTGTGGGTAGGTTCGGTTGTATGGGTTTCGGGTTGAGGTGGTTCAGTGACGGGTGGGGTTTCGGTTACTGGTGGTGTTTCGGTTGTAGTTGTGAAAATGGGTGGTGGTATAGGGAAAGATGTTTGTGGAATAGTGGTAGAGGGGATTATGGTCGGAATGGAAGTAGGAATGGTGGGAGGAGGTGAAGGAACTGGTGAATTATGAATATCCATCTCTGGAGTAGGAGACCGTGGTGGTGTGTTGCCTCGTTGTGGGGTTTCGCCTCCTTGAGAGCCGTCCGAACCCGAACTCTCGTGCTCAGAGTCACTCGAAGAAGAGGGAATAACGAGCTTGCGCTTCGGTTGTGTCTTCCTCCTCTTCGGCTGTGGGGACTGTGCAACCTTTGTCTGTTTCCTCTTCTTGGGAGAAGGACCCTTAGGAGCTTTGGGTGCTTGCTTCCCTTTTTCAGCCTTTTTGCCCCTGTTCACCGGTTTGTCTGCATCGTGAATAGACCTGAGCATATTCGGTGTAAGTTCCCTAGGATCAGTTGGCCTGAATTCCTTGATTGTCCGAATCAACCTGCTGTCAGAGGGCACGTCGTCATACATTGTCTCCGGAATGGAGCCAACGAAAGAGAATTTAGATGCATCCGAGACGATGATCTTCTTGGTATGAAACGTACCAACAGAAGACATCGATGCACCAGCAGCAATGGGAATGTCGAACTTGTCCATCGCCCACTTTGTAATGAATATCCAGAACCGGGCCAACGACACCTCAGAGTGTCGTGATGATGAAGAAAGGCTCTGGATGATCTGTTGCCATAGGACCAACCCATAGTCCAGGTTAATCCCGTTGTAGACCGCGTACATGATCGACAAGAAAAGTCGACTAGCACCGTCGGACCCTGAACTCGGTTCCGACAAGCCCTTGAATAGGACTGTAAACAAGCCGTTCCATTGTGGCGGCAGGCAGGACTTTTTGAACTTAGCGACGGAGGTGAGGACCTCCGTGTACCCCATGTTGTAAAACATATTGTACAGATACCCAACCGGAATCGTCTCCGGATTTATTCTCGATGGGTCAACAGCCAACCCTAGCATTGTGCAGAAACGTTGTCGAGAAACGAATGTCTTGTGTTCAGCAATCTCGAAGAACACCCGGTCAACTGCTTTGTCATAATAAGCAGTCGCATAAACCTACGAGAGGGCCACCATGGGCACAGACTCGATCCTGGAGAGAGCTGGAGCGAGTTGGGAGTACTTCAAGCACTCAATAATCGGCGACATGTAGGAGTCGTACGCCAAAGGGTTGAGGTCAATCACCAGACATTGTTGTGGACGGATGGGGAGGATTTGTGAAGTAGCATGGACGGAAGAAGATTCAGCCATTGTTGAAGGTATGAAGAAGATAATGAACAGGAAAGCTGTTTGGGAGTTTTTGTTCTTTGGAAATTTCGGAGGCAGTAAAGAGGTAAAAGGTGGTGTAGACGACCTTTTATAGTGGGTGATAGGAGAGAGAAAAATCGTTTCAAATCTTCTATGGAAATACGAAAAGGTTTCCTGAGTGACAGATGGATGACAGTTGAGGCGTGCGATGATCACGTAGGAGAGAGTGTCAGATTCCTAGGATCACGCCGCCCAACAAGCGCCGTTTCAGAGAGAAAACCGTTTCAATTCCTCACGCGCCTTTAATTGCCAGAGTGATGACGCTTGGATTTCGCACACGCGTCCACAATGTCAGTAAAAGCATGGCCGTTTCAAATTCACACGCGCCCACTTTTTACCGTTGTTTGAATTTCAATCCGTTTAACTCCCGCCGAGTCAGCAACCTTTCGTCTTATCCTTTTAAACGGCATCTTTTGAATTAAATACCCACGTGGATTGTTTTTGACCACAGCTCCATAATTAACCACCAAGTAATAATAGAGCCTGTAAAATTTAGTAACGGAATTTTGGAAAATCAAAGATTTTCGTGCAAATAGTGTAAAAGAAAAAGAAATAAAGCAACTCTTTTAAGGATATTCTGTGATGTCAATAATGACACGAAACTGATGATCCCGGGCACGAATCTCTTCCTTCAAGGTCAAGAGAGACCTTAAAGTGTTAGTGTGGATTACCGTTGAATTACGATCAAACACTTATTAATAAATGTTGAAAGGCTTCTTTTAATTAGGCTAAATAAGGGTGGCTTTCGCTTTGATTCAACAATTCTATTCTTGAAGTAAGAAAGAAAGTGAACAAAGTACTTGTGAGACCGGTGTAGCCTGTTGAACAAGTAGGTAGGAATTTATTTTAAATTGGCTTGGAAAATTATAAAATCTCAGAAAAAAGTAAAAACTGGATCCCAAGGGAAGAAATGTTATGGTGTTTAACAATTTCATAGGAATCACGCAAAAGAAAATTTGAGATTGCATGAAGGTACATTCGTCAATTCTTTGGTGAAAACTTGAGCAAATTAATTGTTCACCGTCAATTCATTAGGTGTTGAATTTTGGGTTTCACTCAGCTCGTAGTGACACGAAACTAAGATCATAAACACAGATGTTGTGTAACCATAAACCTCAGTGGTAATTTCTGAGAGTCTCAAGGGTTACGTTGATGAAACGAATGTAGTGGAGAAGAGTTATGGAGATGGTGTAAGAAGATATAGTACCTCTGCTGCGAAAATAAGGACCTAGCAGAAAACTCTTAACTCATGTGAGAAAAGAGTGAGGTAGCTCACGATTAGAATAAATGTGTTAGCCTTATTGGGAAGACAAGGTTTGTGTATACCAGGTCATAAAGGCTATTATTCAAAATCTTATGAGGCTTGGGACACATACAGCAGCATGCTTCTAGGGACACTTAAGTAATTCATCAAATATACCCCCATAAACGAACGAACACACAAGAAAAAAAATATTTTTGGAATTTTTGAGATTTATTAAAAAAAATAAAAGAAAAGAAAAAAAAATAAAAAGAATAAAAAAATAAGTAAGAGAAGAAAAAAAATAAGACTTAAAAAAAACTTTGGAAAAAATATGAAAAACCGAACCCGAACGTTCGGTTGGTTTCGGTTGGAAAAAAAGTTGAAAAACCGAACCCGAGCGTTCGGTTGGTTTCGGTTCCAGAAAATTTTGAAAAACCGAACCCGAGCGTTCGGTTGGTTTCGGTTTAACAAAATTTTGAAAAACCGAACCCGAGCGTTCGGTTGGTTTCGGTTCATCAAAATTTTGAAAAACCGAACCCGAACCTTCGGTTGGTTTCGGTTTTGGAAAATTTTAAGAAACCAAGGAATTTAGACATGCAATTGGAAAATACTTTTAACACAAAGAAAAACAAAATTGTACAAGAAATATACAATAGAGAAAAACTACCTTTGAAGTGATGAGCGAGTCAGATGGTTTAACTGAACCCGAACGGTCAGTTGGTTTCGCTTCTTACGTTTGAGGTGGAGAGGTAGTGTGGGGTACTGACTCTGATTCCATCATACCTAGCCCTTGCAATATTTTATTGAATGATGCTTCAGGAAGAGCTTTGGTAAAGACGTCAGCCAGTTGATCAGTGGTTCTTACGAAGTGAACTTCGACGTTTCCATCTTCCACATGATCTTTGATGAAGTGATACCTTAGTGCTATGTGTTTGGTTTTAGAGTGTTGCACTGGGTTATGACAGATCCTAATTGCACTTTCAGAGTCACAGTATAGTGGGATCTTCTTCGTATTGAGTCCATAGTCTCGAAGTTGACTTTGGATCCAAATCACTTGTGATGTGCAGGATGCAGCGGCAATGTATTCCGCTTCGGCAGTAGACAACGACACACACGTTTGTTTCTTGGATTGCCAGCTGGCCAACTTCCCATCAAGGAGTTGACAGCCACCAGTTGTGCTTTTTCTGTCGAGTCCACACCCTCCAAGGTCAGCATCAGAATAGGCTTGAACGAAGAAGCCTGAGTTGGAAGGATACCATAGACCTAAGGAGGTGGTTCGCTTGAGATAGCGTAAGATGTTCTTCACTGCAAGCATGTGAGGTTCGCGTGGGTTCGCCTGAAATCGAGCACAATAACACACAGAAAACATGATGTCAGGCCTGCTAGCAGTAAGATACATTAGTGAGCCTATCATTTGACGATAGAGCGTGATATCAACAGCCGGTTTGTCTACGGATGGAGTTAGCTTGGTGCCGAATGCCATTGGGACTTTGACTTTGGAGTCTCCCATCATACCAAACTTTGCTAGGAGAGTCTTTGTGTAAGCTTCCTGATTGATAAAGATGCCTTCGGGTCCCTATCTTATATTTAAACCAAGGAAGGAGTTAATAGGACCCATTGAGCTCATTTCAAACTTAGTCTCCATCAACTTTCTGAATTCAGCTGTTAAACTGGGATTCGTAGAGCCAAAGATGATGTCATCGACATAAATTTGAACTATCATAAGGTGGTTACCTTCCTTTTTGTGAAAGAAGGTTGGGTCAACCGAACCTTGTTTGAATTTAGACATCTTTAAAAATTTAGTTTGCGTTTTATACCAGGCTCTCGGAGCTTGTTTAAGGCCATACACAGCTTTATCCAGAATATAGCAATGGTTTGGATACTTTTCGTTCACGAACCCAGGAGGTTGCTCCACATATACAGTTTCTTCGAGTTCTCCATTGAGAAATGCACACTTGACGTCCATTTGGAAAACTTCAAAGTTTTTGTGAGCAGCATAAGCTAGAAATATTCTAACAGATTCTAGCCTTGCTACAGGAGCGAAAGTCTCTTCATAATCTATCCCTTCCTCCTGACAGTATCCCTTTACCACCAGACGAGCCTTGTTCCTTATAACATTACCTTCCTTGTCCAATTTGTTCCTAAAGACCCATTTGAGACCAACAACCGAAGCATCTGGAGGAGTTGGAATGAGGCGCCAGACTTTGTTCCTTTCAAATTCGTTCAGTTCGTCTTGCATTGCTTGAACCCAATCAGAGTGATCGAGGGCAGTGTTAACTGTCTTCGGTTCAACTTTTGATACGAATGAGTTAAACATACAAAACTCAACCTTTGAAAATAAGGATGTCTGTTTTGCCTTCAGTTGTGATCAGGTCAGAACCTTTTCAGATACATCACCAACTACTTGAGAGATAGGATGATCTCTGGTCCATTTGGTAAGAGGAGGGTAATTCAGATCAAAGGTTGGGTCTAGTTCAGCATTGATCATTTCTTCTGGCTTAGATTGGCTATCGTAATCAAGCGTCATATCATTATGCTCCCCCTCGATTAATGAGCTTTGAGAAACTTGAGGTTCAGGGGTTTCTTGTGGTGCTGAGCTTTCAGGCCTTGAAGCACCTTTGGTTGGAGAGGTACCTTCGGTTGGAAAAGTACCTTCGGTTGGAGTTACACCTTCGGTTGGAGTTGTAGAACTTGGCTCCTCGACATGTGAGCTTGGCTCCTCCTCGACATGTGAGCTTGGATCCCCTTCGACTGAAGCATTGTTGGATGGAGGGTCATCAGGGGTCGATCCTCCTTCATGCATTCTCCTTGCAGCTTCTTCGACAATCTGCTTCATGTGGTCAACCTTGTTATCTGCTGCACCTGCTTCTGAGAGAGAAGCTTTCTCTGGTTCGTCAAAGAGCTCCAGAAATTTATCGTATAAGTTAGCGATCGAGACTGTGACTTGGCCAGTTTGAGGAAAGATTTCCCCAGCGGTATCTTCTTTGGCTTGAAGCTTTTTGACATAGCCATCGTCAAAGGTCACATAGTATGTCTCTTCAATTTTTCTCGAACGCTTGTTTAGGACCCTGTATGCCTTGGATGTGAGAGAGTAGCCCAGAAAGATTCCCTCGTCGGCTTTGACATCGAATTTGTTGCGTTGTTCTTTAGAGTTAAAGATGAAACACCGTGAGCCGAATACATGAAAAAATTTCACATTGGGCTTTCTGTTGTTTAGTATCTCATAAGGTGTGAGCGTGAATCGCTTGTTGAGATAAGACCTGTTCTGTGTAAAACAAGCAGCAGAAATAGCATCAGCCCAAAAATAAAGTGGTAAGGAAGCGAAACTTAGCATAGTTCGGGCAGCTTCACACAAAGATCGGTTTCTTCTTTCGACAATTCCGTTATGTTGTGGTGTGTAGGGAGCTGAGAAGTTGTGACTAATTCCCTTTTCTGCAAGAAACTCTTCAAACTCTCTGTTCTTGAATTCCAGACCATTGTCGCTTCTGATGTTTCGAACGACCTTCTTGAGCTGTACTTCAATCTGCTTGATGAACACTTTCAGCTTATGAGTTGCATCCTATTTGAGCTTTAGAAAGAACACCCATGTAAATCTTGAAAAGTCATCAACAATAACAAGAATATACTTGCTACCACCGATGCTTTCGATAGATGAAGGACCATACAAATTGATATGAAGTAATTCGAGTGGTTCAACAACTTTTGTGTTAATTACAGATGGGTGACTTTGACAACTCTGCTTCCCCATTTCGCATGCAGCACACAAATGATCTCTGTCGAACTTGAGCAATGGAAGACCCCTAACATGACCTCCAGTGACAAGTCGGTTGATATCTTTAAAGTTGAGATGAGAGAGTCTTCGGTGCCACAACCAGCTTTCGTCAGATTGAGCTTTTGATAACAGGCATATAGCTGGGTTTCCTTTGATGGGTTTAAGGTTTAGAGGAAACATTTCACCCTTTCGCTCGGACTTGAGAATTACCTTCTTTGTCTTTTTCTCAATAATTTCAGAACCTTCATCATCGAATGAGACTTTGAGACCTGTACCTCCAACAA
This sequence comes from Lactuca sativa, assembly GCF_002870075.4. Taxonomy (NCBI): domain Eukaryota; kingdom Viridiplantae; phylum Streptophyta; class Magnoliopsida; order Asterales; family Asteraceae; genus Lactuca; species Lactuca sativa. The sequence continues at coordinate 294,852,519 of NC_056630.2, read as the reverse complement.
GCTGAGATACACTGATGAGGTTGTGTTGGAGTCCTTCCACATAAGCCACCTTCCTTATAGTAAAGTCCCCATTTGTTATCATCCCGTCTCCCTTTATGGTGCCGAAAGAGTTATTTCCAAACTTGACGTTGCCACCATTTGCAAGAGATCTGTATTCCCTGAGCTCCTCTTTCCTCCCTGTCATGTGACGTGAGCAGCCACTATCGATGTACCATTCTTCGTCGAACTGCTCGTCACTTATAACCTGCAAAAGTTAAGCAGATTTAGGAACCCAAAGTTTCTTGGGTCCACGTGAGCTTTTCATGGGAACAGGAACAGTAAGAGAGATGTCAACTAGATATGTTCGTTTTATGAGAGTTGTTTCATCTTTCCTTTTAATGGTAAAAACTTTTATCTTATTAGGATTGGGTGCGTTCGGTTTGGACTCTGGTTTGGAATCATTAACCTTCTGTTTGTCCTTTTGTTCAGCTGATGAATGAGATTTTTGAGAACGAACAGAATTAGCTTTAGAGCAAGATGGAGATGAATTGGTGGAAGTAGAAGAATTAGAAGAACTAGAAGCATTAGAATGAGTGGGTTTGGATTGAGAGGACTTCCTGGCTGGAGACTCTAAGTGACCCTTTTGCTTTTGATCATTGGAGGGACATACCTTAGAGTTTTGTTCTCTTTTGACTTCAGAACCAAACCTTTGCGTTCGGTTGGAATCGTTCTTTGAACCGAACCTTTGGTTTCGGTTGAAGTCATTTTCAGAACCGAACCTTTGCTTTCGGTTGGTATTTTCTTGTGAACCGAACATTGGCTTTCGGTTGTTGTGGCTCTCAAGCTTTCCGACAGGATTGTTTTCATACTTCAGATTCTTGTCTTGATGTGAGAAGTATGCATTCTGGGATTGCCAGAATTGTCTCCTTTCAGAGAGATTCTTCCTGTATCTTTGGTTCCTTTCTCTCTTCTTATTCCTCATCTGCTTTGGTTGATGATGAACATTAGCTTTCGTTTTCTGTTTCTCCTTGGCAGGTTCCTTTTGAACTGAAGGAGTTTTACTTTGAGCTGAGGGAGTAGAGGGAATGTCTGAAGGAATTTCACTTTGAGCTGAGGGAGTAGAGGGAATGTCTTATTTTTCCGAACTTTCATCCTCCTGAGGAATATCTTCCGTACCACTGGTGCTTGGCTTATCGAAATTATCCGGCTTATTCAAGGGTTCAGGTATGTATCTTCCTTTACTCATCCAGGAGGTTCTTTCAGATAAGCCAACGGTTTCGTTTGCATTATCTATTGGAGCAGACCAGAAGTACTCATCACAGCCATCAACATTGTCCTCGTTTACAATAACTGTGAGTTCAGCTGTCTGATGTTCGGTTACTCCAGTGACCTTGTATACTTGATTAGGAGTGGTCCTGACCTTCTGATACACAACTGCTTTCTTTGCTAAGATCGGGGACTTTTGTTGGGACAATCGAGCGAAATCCACTGAATTTTCAGAAATAAGATTCTTGTGGTTTTCAGGTTCTCTTTTAACAAATTCTGAGCAGTCAACCGTGTCCTCTACAGAAATTTCACTCATGTTTTCGTCCTCGTTAAGCTCAGATGCATTTTCAACATCAATTTTGTTTTCTGAGCTTATGTTGGCGTTTAAAGAGTCAAATTTTTGTATGGTTTCGGTTCTCAGTTTAAGTCTATCATTTTCATCCAAAAGATTTTTAAGCATGTCCTTGTGGTCCTTGGATTTAATGAAAGACTCAATTTTGTCCAGTCCATACATGTAGGTCGGATTGACATCATCAAACGATATCACACTCTCACAATTATAGGCTTCTGCATCGATTTCATCCTCCTTAAACTCAAGGAAGGGCAAAATCATGCGATGGATCTTTTGGCCTATTTCACAATCCAAGTGAAGCTGAGTAATATTAGAATATAGACGTTTTGCAATTAAACAAAAAACATTCCGCTGTTTTAATAATTTTAAATTATCTCTTTGCAAGTAAATGTTTTCGTCTTTAACTTTAACTAATTCAGACTCCTTCAACTTGATCCACATTCGCCACTCCTCACTCTTCGACGCCACCCTGCTTAATTGATCAGTTAGGTTAGAATTGGTGACTCGAGTTTGAGTTAAGCTACTATCTAGATGAGAAATTCTTGTATTAACGTTTTTTAGTTCTTTCTCACATGAGGATTGCGGTACTTTAGATGAAATGAAAACCGATTGTACCTTCTTTATCAGTTCATCAAGCTCATTGAACTGCTGGCTGAGTGGTTTGACCGTAAAGCACATGTCCTCCTGCACCTTCGGTTCATTGCTTCCACTATCGGTGTTGTATCCCCTCATCTGAGATACATCAGACATCATGAAGCATCTTCCTCCACTGCTCTCCTCCTTTTCCACATAAGCCTTTCCATGAGTAGGCTTCCTTACTTCATCGTCTTCTGAGTCAGTAGACCAAACTTCAGTGCTACCGAACTCGTCATCAGCAACCGAACCCTACACAATAAGAGCATTCATAGAAGGGTTAGCAGTAGACTTCTTCTTTCTCAATTCATCCAGCCTTTTCTGCAACACAGCTTCCTCATCCTTTCCATCATCCTTTTCAGCCATCTTCTTAAGGACACAATCCTTAGCATAGTGGTTTTTCCCGCCACAGTAGTAACAGCTCACTCCGGAGTCGCCATCCACCTTCGGTTCCTTCTTGGGCTCCTCAACCTTCGGTTCATTGTTAACTTTCTCTGAACTGTAACTTCCCTGCCAGTTTCGATTTTTATTGCTGGGGAATCTCTTCTTTATGAACCTCTTGGGGTTAGACACCATCATAGCATAATCCTCAGACGTGAGGTCATACTCTTCCAAGTTAAGGTCTTCATCCTCCATCACAGCTTTACTCTTTGATAAAAGGGCCAACGAACCAAGGCTTGACACAACGTTCTTTTCCTGCAGTACTATCTTCTCCTGGGACTTGAGAATACCCACCAGTTTCGCCAGAGAATATGATTTAAACTGTTCATGGGCTTTGACTGTAGACACCACCGCTCTCCATTCAGACCTCGGACCATTTAAGAAAGTAACCTTCTGCTCGATAAGCTTCCTTTCAATATCATGTTTAATCATTTTGCTGAGAAGATGATTGAAGCGATCGAACGTTTGGGTCACTGATTCTTCGGTTCCTTGCCTAAATTCTCCAAACTCAGATAAGAGAAAGGTTTGGATAGAATGTTCAAGATCTCCGTCTGTAGAGTACAGTTCGCGAAGTCTATCCCAAACTTCCTTTGCCGTCGTGCATGAGCTGACCAACCTAAAGGTGTCGGACTGAAGGGCGAATCTGATTAACCTTAACGCCTTGATATTGCACTGGAATTTGTCCTTTTCGTCTTGTGCAATATCTTTAACATCCTTCAGCAGATCATTGTACTCCTTTTGAGTTTTAATAATCCTGGACATTGCAGAATGAGAGAATGGTCCATTAATGATGGTTTCCCATATGAGGTATCCATTATCCTCAGATCCTATCACGTAGTCTTCGAAGTGATGCGCCCATACTTCATAGTCATGGGTATATAGGATTGGAATCTTTGTCGTCGAACCAATGCTGTTCAAAATATTAATAGGATTTGATTGCGACTCGTCCATTATGATCGAAAAACCTGTTCAAAGATCAGACTTGTAATAAAGCATATTAGGGCAAAACAATAAATATCAAGATACGTCAATAATGAGATGACGGCTCAATAAATATCAGTAATTGCGGAAAAACCCTAATTGAAACCTTTTCACACAAAAGATGTGTATTGATTACACAGCCTCCGGCTCTGATACCAATTGATGAGATTTAAAACCTTTAAATCTATGAAGATCGATTAGATCTCAAACAGGCAAATAAATATAAAACTATAAGAACGCGAAAATAAGAACGAGACAGGTGTGAATCAAACGAGTCGAATGATTAAAATAAAATCCTCAGAAGAGCTCGATTAAGAACATCAACTGTAGAGGATTGGTAGGTTACAAGAACGATTAAAGAAATCTGGGAATACTATCGTTACGCTCTAGAATTATCGTATCAATCGTTTTTCATCCTTGACCTAATATGCATGCAAGCATATATTTATATATTAAACATAACAGGCTCACGGTTGGACAGACCCAAACCGGAGTATAAACAAAATAACTAAACCATCGAGCCCAACGACGCAACACTTCAAAATAATCTTCAGCCCAACAGATAGGTTATAAACCTTGGAAAATTATTATTTTGCATGTATTTAGACAAACATAGATCGAAGGTTTATTAGGGTTGCATGCACACTTAGGAAGTGTTAGATTGCTCAAAACCCAACAGTGGTATCAGAGCCTAGGCTTGCTTGCTTAATACTTGATGCAAAATAGTGAAAAAGGTTTAAATTGTTGCTGTCTGGCTGATGGACTCGCCGAGTCCATGGGGGGACTCGCCGAGTTCAAGGCAAGATTCATCCTACTCGGCGAGTAGGTTCGTGCAATCGGCGAGTAGAATGATCAGAATGCAGAATTTCGACTTTTGCTGCTGGAAATGGACTAGAAACATTACCCTAAACTGTTTTGGTGTTTTAAAACTTGTTTTAGTTGGTGTAATGGTTGTTCTAATCCATTTACAATAGCATATATCAAAATTCCATATTTTTTATGTGTTCATATAATTCTTGAAATTTTGATGATCATGTTCATGTTCTTATGAATTTAGAAGATGATAGGAATTATTTGCTGAATTGTTTAGAATTAATTCTTGATCATTTATGTGTTTTAATGGAGTCCATAATTTGTCCTCAAGTTATGGATATCCAAAGGTCACTTTTCTTTAACACACACTTAAAACACATAAGTTACATGAAAATGAAGAGTCTTCATTTTATGAACCTTTAATTCATAAGTTATGAAATGAAAAGTCTTGGATGGTTACAAAAGCTGAAGAGTCTTGTCCTTAAGTTATGGAGGTTCAAGAGTCACTTCATTAATAAATATATAAATAAAGTGTAACCTTAATTAATTTCATAAGTTATAAAAATAAAGAAAAGTAATTCTTTTATTAGTTTAAAGTCTTCCATAACTTGTCCTCAAGTTATGGAACTTGAAGAGTTTTTGGATTAAAACTACTTTAAACACATAAATCATGGAATTAATTAGTTTTGAATAGTTTCAAAACTTGCCCTCAAGTTTTGGAATTTGGAAAATTTTTACACACTTTAATAAACTTTAATTCCATCACATAGAATTTTAAAAGTTAAAATTCAACACTTATACTATTTATAACATTAATGGTTAATTATATATATATATATATATATATATATATATATATATATATATATATATATATATATATATATATATATATATGTATAAGAACAAGTTGTTTTACCGTTAGTAGGCCTCATTCACGAAGCCGGTCTATAAGGTGGGTATAAGGTTGTTGCCTATAAAATGGCGACTTAATGGGTGTCCACTCTCACCCACCGCTTGCTTGATCGGTGGAGGGTCGTTAGCCGAACGGGTAGGACAATGAATTTAAATCCTCATTAAAAGTATAATGATTATTATAAAGTAACTAAATATTTTTTATTTAATTCCCAATCTTAGTTACTTTAGGAAAAATGTGAATGTGGTGCTAGCCCATGGAATTCACACTTTGTACCTTACCAAGTCGTTGGTGGAGCGTGTGTGGTTAACCGGCACACTAACTTGGACTAGTAAGGATCACGAAGGGTGACTTAATGTTTGTCATAGATCAATGGAGCGTGTGTGGTTAACCGGCAAATTGGTTAGGTGATAATATTAAGGGTACCAAGTGAATTGGTATGGTTATTCACACCTTGTTTTGTGATCCTCGGCATCCCAGTCACAAAATTTGAGAGGGCACACTCGAGATTGAAACATCCCATTGAAAAGTTCAATGAATCTCAAAAGATCTAGGAATTTCAAATCCAATTAAAACCTAATAAATTATTTCGTTTTTTTATGGTGGAAATTGGTGAATCGTCATTCGCCTACCTTCAAATATTTTATAGCTTGGATTACGGCATCCCTCTTCCAAATTATAAAATATTGTGTTGGGTCCTAGCCTTAATATTTCATATTGGGTGTTATATGAAGGAATTTGAATCAACTAACTTGATTTTCTCCCATTATAGATGTCTGGTTCAGACAACTATGATCTTCCCAAATCTCTTGAAGATGGTGTCCCTCAACATCATGCTTCACTTCCTCCACCTCCTCCAATTATTCTCCCTCACCCACAAGTTCTTGAAAAGTTTAAAGTCACTCAATCCCTATTGGCAAGCATAGTCTATGTGTGCTCACATCTTGGAGATAAAGTCACATATTGACAAGCCGGGAGAGTTGGGTGTCAATATCCCGTGAAAGTTGGATGTTCAATCACTTTCTTAGTAACATAGTGAGTCTCTTTGGGACTACTATGAGACGGACTATGACATGACCCATTAATGATGTTATCTATTTGCTTGGTGTTGTGGAATCAGCAATGATTTGGAACACCAGTAAAGCAAATTTGATTAAATGAACAACTTCCCAAGTCTACATGGACATTGACAATGGTAGCATTGGATACCTAGAAAAAGATTTCTCTTCCCAATGGAAAGGGATCGGCTATTGTCAACTCGGTTGACCAAATAGTAAAGAGAAAGGCAAATTTTGAGATAGTCTCATGTGCCATTACCAAAGGGTCCATGTGTTTTGTTGCCAAAGGAAGGGGCATTGGTTGCGAAGCTGTCCTATTCACCTGGAAGGTCATAAGGTTGATCAAGTCAAGAGGTTTGACTCTACTTCGGGTAAAGTCCACTGTCTAACTCTATTAAGTTCCTATTTAGAGATTCTTATTACATAATGTGAATGGGTCACATGCTGATGTTTTTTTAAGAATCAAAGAAAAGATAGGAAGCTTAAAGTAAGTATATGTTGATTCTGATTGCAAAGGTGGGTTTCGATCGCATGGTTCGGCAATCAGAATTTTGAGTTGTTGCTTAAATGTTATAATATATTGCTTATGAATAGATAACAACAAGGTTTTCATGTGGATTGTAAGGATAAGTTTTTCTGCAAAGTTTTAAAATAAAAGAAAAAAAATGTTTTAATTTTATTTATTTTAAAAATATCCTTACAATGGCATCTGTGGAAAATTGTTGCTTATATGTTTCCAGTAATAGCAATATTGGAAAGTGGATTTGATTCTTTCATTTGTGGTAGTGTCTGAATTTACCAAATGAAGAAAGTTTTTCATCACCCATGTTTCAATTGGACAGAAACTTGGAATCATACAAGTTGTATTGTATGATGAATGAGAATTTTCATCTTTGAAAATTAAGACTAATTCTTTGATCACATGTATATGTGAGTCAATTGAAGGACTAAGGAAGTAGGTACATTGGGTGTGCGTTGGTCAAGGTCCACTACAAAGATTGATTTGTCATGATTTACTAAAGATTAGTAAATATAATTATATTTGTAAGGTTAATTATAATTCTGTAACATTGGAAAGGTTACAATGTATGACAAAACAAATGAGAAGAATCAAATTAGGCAGAAGGATAAAAGTTTCTCAAATCTGAAAGGATGGGAGAGTACTTTAGTATCATATTTCATGATCATCTTAATGATTATGAAACCATATCACAAATTCATACTCTAAGGATGTCTTAGTGCATTGTTATGGCTAAGAAGAGAGGTCATGAATTGTTAGATTGGTTAAAATCAAGAAGATGAGTCATACTTCGTTCCAAGACAATTCATAGAGTCATACTCCAAGATTGTAACTTTGAGTGACATAAAGGAAGATTTATTAACACTAGTCAAATGTAAGAGTAAAATGTATTCTACTCTTGTACATTGGAGATTGGTAAGTCGTGATGTCTTGGATGAGACAAAGACCAACTAAGATCAATTGTGTGAAGTGTTAGTCTTGATAAGAATCCGCATTGTCCCTTGAATATTTGTTTTGTCAAGGAATGGTTCTTGACTGGGGAAACTTATATGTCAAGGGGACAGTGGGAGCCTTAAAGATCCTGGAAGAGTTTCAAGATTTAATCAAGAGTAAAACCTGTAATTTATCACTAGCACGCGACTTAAGGCTTGCAACCTATCGTGTTGACATAATTCTTATTTCTGTACCTACATCAAATAAGTTGAATTTGCATGTGATTTATCAGAGTTCAACTTGGAAGCATTGGTGGGCCTTGTGCTACCAAGGTGACAAGAAACTAAGATTGAGCAAGTTTAATCCATATAAGACTGAATTTGTCACTAACCTTATCTTGTGATTATGGTTATGACAAATTCACATGGATAGGAACTCATACACTATAAATCTAAGTGTCATAAGGTTTCTCTCCGATTCATGAAAATGATGGTGAGGAAACGCTTTCACTAAGTAGATTTTACGTAGATATCAATTGTGTTATTTGCATTTTCAAAAGTCGTTAGTGGAGCGCGTGTGGTTCACCGGCACACTAACATGGACTTGTGAGAAATGGCAACCGTCTAAACAATTAAGACTATGATTACGGCATCCCTTTTTTCATAGTTCTGAAAATTGTTTAGACACACATGTGAGGTATCTAAGAAAGGGTGTATGAATCTAAATTTCAGAAGTCCAGCAGATTTCTGGAAATATGTCAGAGCTAGTGGGAGCATAAGTGTTATGCTGATAATCATCATGTTAGTGGGAGCATGATTATTACGTTTAGTGTTGCAAGTTAGCAATGTTAATTATAGAAAACAAAGTTTCAATTCGTGAAGTTGCAGGGGTTGAAAAGTTGTTTTTCTATAATTAAGGGAGAGGAAATTATACTTCATTTCAATTATAAATCTTAGATTGAGATTTTAATCATCTTTAGTCAAGAATATATATATATATATATATATATATATATATATATATATATATATATATATATATATATATATATACATACATATATATGAATTTTATGTTGGAATGGTTCAACTTGAAGAAATTCTATATATATTGCGTTTTCAAAATTCGATTATGATTACAGCATCCCTCTTCATAGTTAAATTTTGAAAACATGGCAAATAAAAAACATTGTAGCAAGAGACTGGTCTAGTATCATGTCTTTATGTGAGACATCATGAATCGTGTCCCATATGCTTCGGATGTAGGATCAATTTCATGTGCTATAATATTCATCTTTTCTAAATTTTCCAAATGCTTAAGGCATTGAGAAGGGAAAAGTCTAGAACTGGATATGACTAAAGTGATTAAGCAATTGTCGAGGACAAATCTGAGGTTCGGCAAAGATTGGTTGCTCAGGGACAGTTTGAAGTATGATGTAAGTTGTCGGAAAGGACCGTATTGACATGTTCTGAAAAGAAGTAACTCTTGTTCGGAAGTGATAGTCAAAATGGGACTATGGAAATGTCTCCATAGGTGGAAGTTATTCAATCTATGTAAGATTAGAAAACCTTAATGCAAGAAGGATGTTCAAAGTAATGTACTTTGAATATGAGACTTCCGTTCCATAGAGGTTGACCTTCTTTGGAATACTCTGTAATGACTGGTGACAAGGTTTTGGTGACTTTGTGCATAATCATTACAAGAGGAACATTGCATAAAAGTTTATAATCTAACAGATTTTTTGGTAAATGATAGGAATCGGGGATTCTCAGATTTACAATAAGGATTTGGGATTGTGAAATGAGTATCATTGGAATCATGTTCAGTTGATCTACATCACAATGTAAGGATCATAGACAAACATAGTGTGCATACTTGGAGTATGGCATAACTATTGTTTAGAAAAACAAAGTGTACATGCTAGGAGCATGGGACGACTGTTGTTTTATTCAAGTCTTAAGTTGATTGTTTGAAACATTATACAATGAATAATGTGTAATCAATATGGTGATAAATAAAAGGTGGTTCTATTTATATTCAAAAGGGTTCTGAGACCATATTGGATTCGATTATTATTGTGTTTCACTTTGCATGTTTTGACTTCCTAAATAGCTAGGTTATTCTTTCCGAATGACTAAGTTATTTAAACACTCCACAGTCGTTCATATGTTGGAAGTAGGTATGAATCAAGACTGTCATGAATTGGGTTTGTAGATGGCTAAATGGGTTTAGTCATAGCAATGGTTGCTACAACATTCATGAGTGCTCATAAGTTATGAGTATTGGATTAAACCCACGCTCACTTGTATCACTTCATGGAATTTATCTCGAGTGATCGTGAGACGGTAATATCTTATAAATCTTCAAACCTAGAGATATGAGTTGTTACCTATGAGTTGGTTGTGCATTTATTGCATGTAAATGCATCAGTAACTTGATGTTATAAAACGTGCCTTTGTGTACAATTCAAGAAGTAGTAGAACAAGCATATGAGTCGAAGTTTATATGTTCCTTCTAGAAATAGAAGCGATATCCGGGCCCCTCGATGATTTTGTTGTGACCTATGTACCGGCCGGTCAGAACTAAATTGATGTGTTCGATTAAGTTCTTTGTCAAACAAATCGAAAATCGGGAAACAAACTGCTGGACAATAAGTACGACGTTGTTCCATGTATTTGTCCGACTGATATCATGAGAACAGAGGATTATACGATCACTTATCTTAAAATGGCGCTTCATAGTTCAACAGAGTTTTCGAGAGCTACGATTGTTGGTTGGTTCGTGAAGTAACATACGCAAATATTGTTATTAGACTTATCCAAGTGGGAGTCTGTTGGATAAGGTGTCTAAGTCCATAACTTATTTGGTATATACTTGACCCGACCCGGCATGGTCCATTTGGGTTGCACTTCACCCGAACTATTTATGGATAATTTGATGAGAGTTATACACATATGTTTATTAATATATTATAAGTTATAATATATTAATATGAAGTCATGTTATTTAATTAGTCTTAGTCTTAAATTAATTATGAATTAATTTAGAGATTAAAAGGAAGACTAATTAAATTGTGGGCTATTGTTTTATATGGTGTGGGCTAACACTCATTTGTTAATGGGCTAGGCTTATATGGAAGTCCATGGATGATCCATGGAGCTTTTAACCCATGGATCCTTGGAAAAGGAAAGGTCATGGGTTATTAGGGTTTCACCCTAACCATGCACACTATATAAGCATGCTTATGGAGCATGAAATGGCAACTAGTGAGCTAGTGTGTGTGCTTGTGTGTGGCCGAAAATACAAGTGTGTATTCTCTCTCAAAGTTTTCCAAGAGTTTGTGGTGTTTTGTGATTCCATTTGAGGCATTCACACTATTGTTGCTTGGCCCTCAAACTCCTCAAGAACCAAACTCATCTAAAAGTTATGTAATCTCTTCTAACTCTTTTATGTTGAAATGTTCCCCATGCCATGTTAGATAGGTTATAAACCATGGAAAATTATTATTTTCCATGTATTTAGACAAACATAGATCCAAGGTTTATTAGGGTTGCATGCACACTTAGGAAGTGTTAGATTGCTCAAAACCTAACACTTTCTTACCAAAGTTCAGATTTCTGATACTAGATTGTTTTGATAAAACTTTATCAAAATCATACACCTTCCCTTAGATAGCACACTTGTGTGTCTAAACAATTATGAAGAGGGAAGCCGTAATCATAATGGTTAGACCTTTTTGCCACTTCTCACAAGTCCAGGTTAGTGTGCCGGTAAACCAGACACGCTCCACTAACGACTTTGAGAATGCAAATATCACAATTGCTATTTAGCTAAAATCTACTTAGTGAAAGTGTTTCCTCACCATCATTTTCATGAATCGGAGAGAAACCTTATGACACTTAGATTTAATGGTGTATATGTTCTTATCCATGTGAATTGTCAAAACCATAGACACAAGACAAGGATAATGACAAATCTAAACTCATATGGACTGAACTGAATCTTAATTTCTTGCCACCTGGCAGCTCAAGGGCCTGCCAATGCTTCCAAGTTGTTGTGCAACTAATTGAGAACTCTAAGAACTCATATGCAAAGCCAAATTTAACTGGGATGGGCACAGAATATGTCAACACGATAGGTTATAAACCTCAAGTCGTGTGCTAGTGAAGAACTTCAGGTTTTACTCTTGATTAGTTCTTGAGACTTTCAAGACCTTTAAGACTCCCACTGTCCTCTTGACATATAAGACTTTCTTGTCAGTTATTCAAGAGATAGTGTGGATTCTAATCAAGACAAACACTTCACAAAATTGGCCTAAGTTGGTCTTTGTTTTATCCAAAACATCACAACTTACCAATTTCAAATGTACAAGAGTAGAAAACTTTTACTCTTACATTTGACAAGTGTTTTAAACCTTCTTTAAGACATGTCACTCAAGTTACAATCTTGGAGTATGACTCTAAGACTTGTATTGGAACGAAGTATGACTCATCTTCTTTATTTAACCATTTCAACAATTCAAGTTCCTCTTCTTAGTCATAACAATACACTAAGATTTCCTTAGAGAACTAACTTTGATATGGTTTCTTAATCATTAAGATGATCACAAAAACTGATACTAAAGTACTCTCCCATCTTTTCAGATTTGAGAAACTTTTATCCTTCTTCCTAAGTTGATTCTTCTTATTCGCTCTAACTTACATTAAAAGTTTTCCAATGTCTCAGAATTATACTTTAGCCTATAAGTATAACCATATTTACTAAGCTATAGTAAATTATGACGAATAATCTTATCGATCTTTTATGGTGGACTTAATCAGTGCACAAGACTGTGTACTCGATCCCTTAGTCCTTCACTTGACTCACACATCCATGCGAACAAGTAATTAGTCTTAATTTTCCAATACTTTGAAAGTTCTCATTCATCATGCTATACAACTTGCATGATTCCAAGTTCCGGTCCAATTGAAACTTGGGTGATGAGAATATTTCCTTATTTGGTAAATCTAGACATTACCACAAATGAAAGAATCAATTTCATATTTCCACTCTTGCTATTAATGGAATCATATAAGCAACACTTTTTTTTCCTCAGATGCCATTGTAAGGATATTTTAAAATAAATAAAATCAAAAAATTTTCTTTTATTTTAAAACTATGCGGAAAAAGTTATCCTTACAATCCATATGAAAACTTGTTGTTATCTATTCCTAAGCAATATCTCATAACTCCTAAGAATTAGCTCAAGAATCCGATCTTCAAACTATGCGATAGAAATCCATCTACGCCATCAGATTCAGCATATTCTTTCTTTAAGTTTCTTCACTTTTCTTTGATTCTTAAAACATCAACATGTGACCCAGTCACATCATGTATCAAGAATCTCATATTAAAACTTAGCAGAGTTAGATAGTGGACTTTACCTGAAGTAGGGTCAACCTTATTGACTTTAACATCCTTAGGTAAAATTGGCAGCTTCGCAGCTAATGCCCCTTCCTTTGGCAATACAAACATATGGACCCTTCGGTAATGGTACACGGGACTATCACAGACTTAGCTTTTGTCTTTACCATTTGGTCAACCGAGTTGACTATAGCCGATCCCTTTCCATTGGGAAGAGAATGCTTTTCTGGATTTCCTGTGTCACTATTGTCAATGTCCATCAAGTTTTAAGGAAGTTGGTCTTAACAAATAGATAAGATCATTAAGGGTCTTGTCATAGTTTATTTCATGGGTGTCCCAAAGGAACTCACTATGTGACTTAGAAAGTGATTGAACCACCAACTTTCTCAAAACTTTAACAACCAACTCTCCTGGCTTGTCAATATGTGACTACATCTCCAAGACGTGGTCACACCTAGACCTTTCCTTGCCAATAGGGCTTGAGTGACCTTGAACTTGTGGGTTAGGGAGAATAATTGGAGGAGGTGAAAGAAGTATGATTTCCATGGGACATCATCTTCATTTAGGAAAGCTTGTTTCAAGAGATTTGGGAAGATCATAAATGTCTAAACCAGACATCTTTTGGGAGATATTCAAGATAGTTGATTTTAAAGTCCTTAATATGAAACCCAATCTGAAATATTAAGGCCAGGACCCTACAAACGATTTTATAACTTAGAAGAGGGATGCCGTAATCCAAGCTATAAAATATTTGAAGGTAGGTGAATGACGATTCACCAATTTCCACCCAGATAAACGAAATGTATTATTAGGTTTTAATTGGTTTTGAAACTCCTAGATCTTTGAGATTCATTGAACTGTTCAATGGCATGTTTCAATCTCGACTGTGCCCTTCAGGTTTTGTGACTGGGATGCCGAGGATCACAAAACAAGGTGTGAAGTAACCATGCAAATTACTTGGTACCCTTAAGTGTTTACCCCTCAATCGATGTGCCGGTTAACCACACACGCTCCATCGATACTAAGATAAACATTAAGTTACCCTTTACCTACCTCGTTAAATACGAGTTAGTGTGTCGGTTAACCACACACGCTCCACTAACCGACTTAAACAAAGTGCAAAGTGTAATTTCATGGATGAGCACCTTATTCACATTTTCCTAAGTAACTAAGATTGGGTATTATTAAGAGTTTAGTTACTTAGTATTTATCATTAATACTCTTAATGAAGGGAGAATTATAGTCCTGTCAAACCCGTTCAGCTAACGACCCTCCACCAGTCAAGCAAGCGGTGGGTGAGAATGGACACCCATTAAGTTTCCATTTTATAGGCAACAAACTTATACCCACCTTATAGACCGGCTTCGGGAATGAGGCGTACTAGCGGTAAGACTGACCTTACTCTTATACATATATATTATTAACTTATAATATTATAAAGTATGAGGGTTGAATTTTAACTCTTTAAAATTCTAAGGGCTAACTTGGAATTAAAGTATTCATAAGTGAAAACTTTTCAAATTCCAAAACTTGAGGGCAAGTTTTGAAACTATTCAAAACTAATTAATTCCATAACTTATGTGTTTAAAGTAGTTTTAATCCAAAAACTCTTCAAGTTCCATAACTTGAGGACAAGTTATGGAAGACTTTAAACTAATAGAAGAATTAACTTTTCTTTATTTTATAACTTATGGAATTAATTAAGGTTACATCTTTTTTATTTATTTATTATTTAATGAAGAGACTCTTGGTCCTCCATAACTTGAGGACAAGTTATGGAGTCATAAAACCATTTAATTAGAACTAGACTCTTCATTTTTTTAACCTTTGCCAACTTTTATGAATTTTATGAAACTTAAATGTGACTTTTCATATAACTTGAGGACAAGTTACAAAAACACATTTTAGAATCAACTCTTAGATTAATTTGGATTGAAAACAACTATTTCACTCAACTTTTCTATTAATCTAAGCAACTCATAAGAACAAGATAATTCAAATCAAACTTTTTCATGTAATTAGTCTAAACCTTAAACTAATATAAAACATGAATCTATTGACAATTATCTTTGAAATTGGATTAGCATGAACATTACCACATCAAAAAAAAGTTTATAAGTCCAAAAATATCTTAGGGTAATATTCCTAGTCCAATTCCAGCCAAAAAAGTCGACTTTATGCTGTCTGGGGGTCCAACTCGTCGAGTGCATAAACCAACTCGGCGAGTTGGATCGATTTGATCACTTTTTAAGCATGGACTCGCCGAGTCTCCTGATAGACTCGCCGAGTCTGATGATCAGACAACAATAATTTCGATTTTTTAAGCAGTTTTGCAAGTATAACAAGAAAACAAGCCTAGGCTCTGATACCACTGTTGGGTTTTGAGCATTCTAACACTCCTATGGTGTACATGCAACCCTATAAACCTTGGATCTATGTTTTCTCTATAATACATGCAAATAAGAACTTTCCAAGGCTTTAATCCTAACTAGCATATTATGAAGTTCTTATACTACAAAGTACTAGTTAGATGACATAACTTTTGATGTACCTTGATGTCTTCAAGCTTTAAGAGCTTAGACCCAATAGTGTGGAAGCCTCAAATGGAATCACAAATCACCAAAACACCTTGGAAGACTTTAGAGAATATGGATACTTGGTTCTCTCTAGTGAAATTGGCTAGCCCTTCTTAGTGTACCACACTAGTGCCCATTTCACCAACCAAGGACATCTTTATATAGTGTGGAGGATTAGGGTTAAACCCTAATACCCATGACCTTTCATTTCCTAGGATCCATGGGTTAAACACTTCATGGACTATCCATGAAAGCTTAGCCCAACCTAAATGAACTTGGCCCATTCCATATATATAAGAGTCCATATTTAATTAGTTCCTTTTGATCACTTAATTAATTATAAATTAATTCTTGATCAATACTAATTAAACGATATGATTCCATATTAATATATAGAACTTATAATATATTAATATTAATCATAAACATACTATTCTCAAAAGATTATCCATATAAATTGTGTCGGTGAAGTGCAACCCAAATGGACCATGCCGGGTCGGGTCAAGTACATACCAAATATAGTTATGGACTTAGACATTAATCCAACAAAAATGACTTGATCTTATATATATATATATATATATATATATATATATATATATACATATATATATATATATATATATATATATATATATATACACTTAACTTATAATATTATAAAGTATAAGGGTTGAATTTTAACTTTTAAAATTCTAGGGGTTGGAACTAAAGTTTACTGGATGACTTTACATATTCCAAAACTTGAGAGCAATTTTTGTAACTTTACAAAACTTTTCAATTCATAACTTATGAGTTATTGTTTATTAAAAATGAAGAATGAAGACTCTTCATTTTTTGTAACTTATGTGTTCTTTTAATGGATTTATTACAAAGTGACTTGTTGTTATCCATAACTTGAGGACAAGTTATGGACTCCGTTAAAACACATCATGATCATGAATTAACTACCAATCAATAGCATATAATTCCTATAATCTTGCAAGAACTCATAAGAACATGAATATTCATATCAAAATTTCAAGAACATATGAACACATATAAACATGGAATTTTGATATTAGTCATTGTAAATGGATTTGAACAACCATTACACCATCTATAACAAGTTTTAAAACACCAAAATAGTTTAGAGTAATTTTCTAGTCCATTTTCAGCAGCAAAAATCGAAAATCTGCACTCTGCCTGACCAACTCGTCGAGTGCATGAACTGACTCGCCGAGTTGGCCGCAGATACGCTTGGACTCTTCGATTCCCCTGCACAGACAGCAAGAATTTCGACTTTTTTCACTATTTTGCATCAAGTATCAAACAAACAAGCCTAGGATCTGATACCACTGAAGGGTTTTGAGCATTCTAACACTCCTAAGGTGTTCATGCAACCCTACAAACCTTGGATCTATGTTTGACTAAGATACATGCAAAATTGATTTTCCAAGGTTCATAATCCTATCTAGCATACATGGGGAACTTTTACAACATAAAGTAAGCTAGACCAACATACCTTGTAGTAGTTTGGATTCCTTGAAAACCTTGTGAGCCTAGCACCCCAAGTGTGATGCCTTAAATGTCTCACACAACACCAAATGCTTTTGGAATGAGTTGTGAAAAATGTCACACACTTAGAAATCAGCTATGCCCTCTCACTCTTGCTTAAGTAGCAGATTTTGGTGAATATGATGATCCTTATATAATGTGCTACTGTAACAACCCAAAGTTTTCCATCGCTGAGACCCGTTCCGCCCGTAAAATTCGTCGTTTATCAATTCGTTCCGATCTCGTTTTGGGATAAATTATTTAAACTTATATGTTTATTTAATACTAATGAGTGTCCAAACCCCTTAGGAACTCATGAAATTAGCCCACAATGTTTATTTCAGAAATTTTAGAAACGTCCCCGCCGGGTTACGGAAACTTAATCGGGTGCGACCAAAAGCCCCATTCAATGCCAGTATCGGGTAGAATTTCACCGTGCCCAAGTTTTGGGACCTATTTAAACGTGTTCAAGCTTTCATTTGAAGCTTTTTCTTCATCTCTCTACTCTCTCTCTAACCTCTCTCCTAAATTCAAGTTTAAGGGTCTAAAACCTCAAATTTAAGGCGTCTAATCACCAAGGTACCTTCCCTAACTTGTTATACAACCCCTCTAGCCTTCAAATTCGAGTTTAAACCATGGATTAGGACCATTATCATGAGTTTATGGCCCTAGAACAATCCTAGGCTGTAAACTCATATAAATGGGGTTTTTGAGCAACAAAACCCTTCCAAACCACAATTAGACCTTAGATATGGCTAGATGACTTAATGGATTGGACTTAGAATGCCTTGAACCATGATTTAGAGCCTTGTTCATGTGTTTACGGCCCTGGAGCATGCTTGGGCCGTAAACACGTATAAAAGGGGTTTTTATGCCCTTAAACCCTTCCAAAACACCAAAAAGGCTTAGATACGACTTGTAGAATTATGGAATTGGCCTTGGAACCCATTGAACATCAATTTAGAGGAGTAAACTTGAGTTTACTACCCAAGAACATGCTTGGGCCGTAAACTCATATTCTTGGGGAGTAAACTTCTCTAAATGTGCTAAGATGCCACTTAAACACACCTTAAGCCTTGGGATAAATTCTAGAAGTGACCACAAACAAGAATTGGACCTTAAAACATAATAAAACACCCATCTAAAGAGTTCATGGCCATGAGGGGGTTCATGGGCCGTAAACTCCTAAAAACCATGCCAAACGTCCCCTAAAAATCCATACAAGGCTTGGAAAAATCATTGGAATCACATGTGATTGTTTAAAGACCTAAAACTTTAAGGATTGGGTGAAGGGGGGTTTATGGCCGTAAACCCCATGTTTACTGCCGTAAACTCCAACAAATGGTCCCTAAGTGAGTTTTAATTCCTTCCAAAGCCTAAAACCCAAGCCTAGCATTAATCCCAAATGTTGTGAAGCCATTTTGCACCCAAAAGCACCCTCCATGGGTTCACGGCCGTGAACTCATGTGGATGGGGTGTTTAGGGCAGTAAACTCCTTAAGGGAGTTTACTCTTGAAGAGTAAACTCCATTCCCTAGTCATACAAGTCCTTAAGTGCCACCCGGGTCCTTCCAAACACTTGTAATGGGGTGTTTCCGCAACTAGAAGTATATGTCCTTAAAAAATTAATTAATCAAATCCTAATTAGATACAAATGTGTATCATTTCATAATCCATAGGAATCTTGTGCATTCGCGAACCTAGAACTGACGTTTAGGATCCAAACCGACGCGTTTCTCAACCGGTGAGTTCATACCCCTACCTTTTTTCAAATGTTTTTCAAATGTTTTCAGGGGGGGGGGGGGAATACAAGCAAAAGTGCAAGGAAATCTTGTACTTAAACTTATTTTCAGTTCAAATGTTTTATGTCATGTATGTTTCTAATATCAAAAATCGTGATAACTAATGTTTTGATTTGCAGGGTAAACTGTTAGTCTAAAGTCAGATTTCTTTGAAAAGTATTTTAAACTATATTACTCTTTGTAAAAGAAATCATATTAATCATAACTAAAACGAATACGAATATGAATACAACCAATAGGATATTACGAATACGAATACAAATATGAATAATAACCAATAAGATAGTATGAATACGAATACGAATACGAATACGAATACGAATATAACCAATAGGATAGAACGAATGCGAATACGAATATAAATAATAGGATAGAACGAATACAAATACGAATATAACCAATAGGATAGAACGAATGCGAATACGAATATAACTAATAGGATAGAACGAATACGAATACGAATAGAAATAGGACTACGAATGCAAAATAACGCCTTTGGATGACACCAAGACTTCGAATATACAGTTAGTGTACACCTTGAATGTCACCAGAGTTTCGAATTTAATACGAAAGTACGCCTCTGGACCTCTACTGAGTTTCGAATACATCCGCCTTAGAATATCGCCAGAGATACGAAAATACAACTAATGTACACTTTTGGAAATCAGCAGAATAATCAAAAATACTATAATGTACGTTTCTGGTGAATCCAAATATTCAAAAATACAACTAAGTTAGTAGATGATAGAAATTCCAATGTAGGATAACTAAGAGTTTAGAATACTTAACTAATACTGCAAGTATGGTAATCATTAGTACTTCGAAATCAAACTTAAGAACCAACCTCAACACATAGGAAAATATGGGATTTTCCTGAAGTAACATAACAACTAGTAACGAAATTAGAAACGAATAGACAACACATCACATAGGAAAATATGGGATTTTCCTTGGATAGCATAACCACTCATATATGAATAAAGTAACAAACGAATAACTAAACTATTAGAAAAATATGGGATTTTCCTGAAGTCACATAACAACTAGTAACGAAATTAGAAACGAATAGACAACACATCACATAAGAAAATATGGGATTTTCCTTGGATAGCATAACCACTCATATACGAATAAAGTAACAAACGAATAACTAAACTATTAGGAAAATATGGGATTTTCCTGGAATGACATAACAAACCGTTTTCAAATTTGTAACAAAAGATAACTAAATTGTTTTCATAAGAAAATATGGGATTTTCTTGAACAACAACTTTTTCAGAAAGCAAAGGAAACTCGTTCTTTTCAAAACTAAACCGCTTATGAACTCACCAGCTTTATGCTGATTTTCAAACTGCTTGTATTCTCAGGTCAGCATTAGACAGGTACACCACCATCTTTTGGAGAAGACGGAGCGTTCCGAAGACTCGTCTTTGCTTTTGTTCATATGATATATGTATATAACACTTTTATAACCTTTCTTTCAAACAGATGTAAATAATATTATGTAATGTAAAGCTGTGTGTTTACTGTTTTACTATGTTCATTTGATTTGATACTCAACGTGGAGTCAACCCCGGAAGTGTTTCCGCCTTTGGTTTTCGGGGTGTGACAGATTGGTATCAGAGCCCTTGTTTATAGTGAACTAGTATACCAAAACTTACATGGTATAAGACTATAAACATTAAGGGGCCTAAGTGCTCTGAACTAAAAGTATACTCTACAAATATAAGTATTTTCTAAAGTATACAAGTATACCGACCGTCGAAATCCATAACTACAAGTAGAACAAAATATAAGTAAATGGGTGTTGTACGCTGCGGTTAAACCTGGGCAGCTATGTAGTCGTGTCTAGGATCAATATAGCCTGGCCAACTATATTCATTCGAGACACGGCCAACATGTGCTTGGGAGTGACTGTGGTACGCAGCATACCTAAAACTTACCCAATACCCCAAACAACGAACCGTCGCTGCAGCGAACCATGAAATACTATGGGAGTATTTCTCGAGCCAATCAGTTGTAGAAATCCTCTTTCAAGCGTTGTTCCTTGATCATTCCTTTAGCGATAAATCTTATGCCTATGATCCTTTTCGATTCTAATGCCGAAAGAAATTAGCTAACTATTCATTCAATCATCTTTCTAAACTAAATCCTTCGTTAGTAATCGAAACGTGTACCGTCGAGATGACCAACCAGTGAGAAAGAGAACGTTAACGTCATACCCTTAGATCGTATTCTCAATTCGGATGATTATTCCTATCCATTCGACCTAATGGTAAACTTTTCGTGAAAAGCTTTGATGCGATCATTGGCATGTAATGACTGAGTCTCATTCATGCTGTTATTCTTGTTTTCGAAAGGGTCGTCCGTCCGAATCTTTCTTCTGACCCGACTCTCATGATTCTTGTCATCAAACCTAAACCCAAACTTCGCATCTTCGTACATCAAAGCTTAGAAAGTTTCCCACGCATTCCTCGTCCGTCTGATATTCGGGAAACGAGAAGTCTGCAACTCTTTCCCCGATGCCCTTCCCGAGAATTCTTGAGAATTCCTTCCGAACGTCTAGTCAAGTCTCATATCGACCTAATCCCTGGAACTGCCTCGTAACCGAACCTCCGGGAGGATGATGTATCCAATACAGCGACCAGGACCTGGCATGATCACCACGAGTTCGTAGTGGTGCCCTTCGGTCAACCATCTTCCCTGTTTATGTAGATAAGCAAGGCCATTATACCCGTGGACCTTTCCAAAAGCAAAGACGATAGGGAACTAGTCGGCACCAGAGATACCTATAGAAACCTGTAACTTAGTAACATTAGACCCTTCGCGAAACTTGTTGGAACGATTCCGTAACCTTCAAACTCCGGTTACCCTTGGAACTTAGTAACATCCATCTGGTACTTCACGTCTCGGTCTTTAAGAAGTATCTACCCAACGAAACCAAGACGCGTCCCGATATTGACGGTTCGCTGGAATGTCAAGCGGAGACCCGATGCCACTTGGGAGCGTGAAAACCCAGAGCAGCAAATCCATCCGTATCTCATTCCAATTCATGATATGTATCTTAATCTTTGAATTTCGGGAAAAAATTCCCTCTAACGGGAGGATAATGTAACAACCCAAAGTTTTCCATCGCTGAGACCCGTTCCGCCCGTAAAATTCGTCGTTTATCAATTCGTTCCGATCTCGTTTTGGGATAAATTATTTAAACATATATGTTTATTTAATACTAATGAGTGTCCAAACCCCTTAGGAACTCATGAAATTAGCCCACAATGTTTATTTCAGAAATTTTAGAAACGTCCCCGCCGGGTTACGGAAACTTAATCGGGTGCGACCAAAAGCCCCATTCAATGCCAGTATCGGGTAGAATTTCACCGTGCCCAAGTTTTGGGACCTATTTAAACGTGTTCAAGCTTTCATTTGAAGCTTTTTCTTCATCTCTCTACTCTCTCTCTAACCTCTCTCCTAAATTCAAGTTTAAGGGTCTAAAACCTCAAATTTAAGGCGTCTAATCACCAAGGTACCTTCCCTAACTTGTTATACAACCCCTCTAGCCTTCAAATTCGAGTTTTAACCATGGATTAGGACCATTATCATGAGTTTATGGCCCTAGAACAGTCCTAGGCTGTAAACTCATATAAATGGGGTTTTTGAGCAACAAAACCCTTCCAAACCACAATTAGACCTTAGATATGGCTAGATGACTTAATGGATTGGACTTAGAATGCCTTGAACCATGATTTAGAGCCTTGTTCATGTGTTTACGGCCCTGGAGCATGCTTAGGCCGTAAACACGTATAAAAGGGGTTTTTATGCCCTTAAACCCTTCCAAAACACCAAAAAGGCTTAGATACGACTTGTAGAATTATGGAATTGGCCTTGGAACCCATTGAACATCAATTTAGAGGAGTAAACTTGAGTTTACTACCCAAGAACATGCTTGGGCCGTAAACTCATATTCTTGGGGAGTAAACTTCTCTAAATGTGCTAAGATGCCACTTAAACACACCTTAAGCCTTGGGATAAATTCTAGAAGTGACCACAAACAAGAATTGGACCTTAAAACATAATAAAACACCCATCTAAAGAGTTCATGGCCATGAGGGGGTTCATGGGCCGTAAACTCCTAAAAACCATGCCAAACGTCCCCTAAAAATCCATACAAGGCTTGGAAAAATCATTGGAATCACATGTGATTGTTTAAAGACCTAAAACTTTAAGGATTGGGTGAAGGGGGGTTTATGGCCGTAAACTCCATGTTTACTGCCGTAAACTCCAACAAATGGTCCCTAAGTGAGTTTTAATTCCTTCCAAAGCCTAAAACCCAAGCCTAGCATTAATCCCAAATGTTGTGAAGCCATTTTGCACCCAAAAGCACCCTCCATGGGTTCACGGCCGTGAACTCATGTGGATGGGGTGTTTAGGGCAGTAAACTCCTTAAGGGAGTTTACTCTTGAAGAGTAAACTCCATTCCCTAGTCATACAAGTCCTTAAGTGCCACCCGGGTCCTTCCAAACACTTGTAATGGGGTGTTTCCGCAACTAGAAGTATATGTCCTTAAAAAATTAATTAATCAAATCCTAATTAGATACAAATGTGTATCATTTCATAATCCATAGGAATCTTGTGCATTCGCGAACCTAGAACTGACGTTTAGGATCCAAACCGACGCGTTTCTCAACCGGTGAGTTCATACCCCTACCTTTTTTCAAATGTTTTTCAATGTTTTTCAAATGTTTTCAGGGGGGGAATACAAGCAAAAGTGCAAGGAAATCTTGTACTTAAACTTATTTTCAGTTCAAATGTTTTATGTCATGTATGTTTCTAATATCAAAAATCGTGATAACTAATGTTTTGATTTGCAGGGTAAACTGTTAGTCTAAAGTCAGATTTCTTTAAAAAGTATTTTAAACTATATTACTCTTTGTAAAAGAAATCATATTAATCATAACTAAAACAAATACGAATATGAATACAACCAATAGGATATTACGAATACGAATACAAATATGAATAATAACCAATAAGATAGTATGAATACGAATACGAATACGAATACGAATACGAATATAACCAATAGGATAGAACGAATGCGAATACGAATATAAATAATAGGATAGAACGAATACAAATACGAATATAACCAATAGGATAGAACGAATGCGAATACGAATATAACTAATAGGATAGAACGAATACGAATACGAATAGAAATAGGACTACGAATGCGAAATAACGCCTTTGGATGACACCAAGACTTCGAATATACAGTTAGTGTACACCTTGAATGTCACCAAAGTTTCGAATTTAATACGAAAGTACGCCTCTGGACCTCTACTGAGTTTCGAATACATCCGCCTTAGAATATCGCCAGAGATACGAAAATACAACTAATGTACTCTTTTGGAAATCAGCAGAATAATCAAAAATACTGT
The DNA here is from genome assembly GCF_002870075.4 of Lactuca sativa. Lineage (NCBI taxonomy): Eukaryota > Viridiplantae > Streptophyta > Magnoliopsida > Asterales > Asteraceae > Lactuca > Lactuca sativa. The sequence continues at coordinate 294,827,873 of NC_056630.2, read as the reverse complement.
AATGTACGTTTCTGGTGAATCTAAATATTCAAAAATACAACTAAGTTAGTAGATGATAGAAATTCCAATGTAGGATAACTAAGAGTTTAGAATACTTAACTAATACTGCAAGTATGGTAATCATTAGTACTTCGAAATCAAACTTAAGAACCAACCTCAACACATAGGAAAATATGGGATTTTCCTGAAGTAACATAACAACTAGTAACGAAATTAGAAACGAATAGACAACACATCACATAGGAAAATATGGGATTTTCCTTGGATAGCATAACCACTCATATACGAATAAAGTAACAAACGAATAACTAAACTATTAGAAAAATATGGGATTTTCCTGAAGTCACATAACAACTAGTAACGAAATTAGAAACGAATAGACAACACATCACATAAGAAAATATGGGATTTTCCTTGGATAGCATAACCACTCATATACGAATAAAGTAACAAACGAATAACTAAACTATTAGGAAAATATGGGATTTTCCTGGAATGACATAACAAACCGTTTTCAAATTTGTAACAAAAGATAACTAAATTGTTTTCATAAGAAAATATGGGATTTTCTTGAACAACAACTTTTTCAGAAAGCAAAGGAAACTCGTTCTTTTCAAAACTAAACCGCTTATGAACTCACCAGCTTTATGCTGATTTTCAAACTGCTTGTATTCTCAGGTCAGCATTAGACAGGTACACCACCATCTTTTGGAGAAGACGGAGCGTTCCGAAGACTCGTCTTTGCTTTTGTTCATATGATATATGTATATAACACTTTTATAACCTTTCTTTCAAACAGATGTAAATAATATTATGTAATGTAAAGCTGTGTGTTTACTGTTTTACTATGTTCATTTGATTTGATACTCAACGTGGAGTCAACCCCGGAAGTGTTTCCGCCTTTGGTTTTCGGGGTGTGACAGATTGGTATCAGAGCCCTTGTTTATAGTGAACTAGTATACCAAAACTTACATGGTATAAGACTATAAACATTAAGGGGCCTAAGTGCTCTGAACTAAAAGTATACTCTACAAATATAAGTATTTTCTAAAGTATACAAGTATACCGACCGTCGAAATCCATAACTACAAGTAGAACAAAATATAAGTAAATGGGTGTTGTACGTTGCGGTTAAACCTGGGCAGCTATGTAGTCGTGTCTAGGATCAATATAGCCTGGCCAACTATATTCATTCGAGACACGGCCAACATGTGCTTGGGAGTGACTGTGGTACGCAGCATACCTAAAACTTACCCAATACCCCAAACAACGAACCGTCGCTGCAGCGAACCATGAAATACTATGGGAGTATTTCTCGAGCCAATCAGTTGTAGAAATCCTCTTTCAAGCGTTGTTCCTTGATCATTCCTTTAGCGATAAATCTTATGCCTATGATCCTTTTCGATTCTAATGCCGAAAGAAATTAGCTAACTATTCATTCAATCATCTTTCTAAACTAAATCCTTCGTTAGTAATCGAAACGTGTACCGTCGAGATGACCAACCAGTGAGAAAGAGAACGTTAACGTCATACCCTTAGATCGTATTCTCAATTCGGATGATTATTCCTATCCATTCGACCTAATGGTAAACTTTTCGTGAAAAGCTTTGATGCGATCATTGGCATGTAATGACTGAGTCTCATTCATGCTGTTATTCTTGTTTTCGAAAGGGTCGTCCGTCCGAATCTTTCTTCTGACCCGACTCTCATGATTCTTGTCATCAAACCTAAACCCAAACTTCGCATCTTCGTACATCAAAGCTTAGAAAGTTTCCCACGCATTCCTCGTCCGTCTGATATTCGGGAAACGAGAAGTCTGCAACTCTTTCCCCGATGCCCTTCCCGAGAATTCTTGAGAATTCCTTCCGAACGTCTAGTCAAGTCTCATATCGACCTAATCCCTGGAACTGCCTCGTAACCGAACCTCCGGGAGGATGATGTATCCAATACAGCGACCAGGACCTGGCATGATCACCACGAGTTCGTAGTGGTGCCCTTCGGTCAACCATCTTCCCTGTTTATGTAGATAAGCAAGGCCATTATACCCGTGGACCTTTCCAAAAGCAAAGACGATAGGGAACTAGTCGGCACCAGAGATACCTATAGAAACCTGTAACTTAGTAACATTAGACCCTTCGCGAAACTTGTTGGAACGATTCCGTAACCTTCAAACTCCGGTTACCCTTGGAACTTAGTAACATCCATCTGGTACTTCACGTCTCGGTCTTTAAGAAGTATCTACCCAACGAAACCAAGACGCGTCCCGATATTGACGGTTCGCTGGAATGTCAAGCGGAGACCCGATGCCACTTGGGAGCGTGAAAACCCAGAGCAGCAAATCCATCCGTATCTCATTCCAATTCATGATATCTATCTTAATCTTTGAATTTCGGGAAAAAATTCCCTCTAACGGGAGGATAATGTAACAACCCAAAGTTTTCCATCGCTGAGACCCGTTCCGCCCGTAAAATTCGTCGTTTATCAATTCGTTCCGATCTCGTTTTGGGATAAATTATTTAAACATATATGTTTATTTAATACTAATGAGTGTCCAAACCCCTTAGGAACTCATGAAATTAGCCCACAATGTTTATTTCAGAAATTTTAGAAACGTCCCCGCCGGGTTACGGAAACTTAATCGGGTGCGACCAAAAGCCCCATTCAATGCCAGTATCGGGTAGAATTTCACCGTGCCCAAGTTTTGGGACCTATTTAAACGTGTTCAAGCTTTCATTTGAAGCTTTTTCTTCATCTCTCTACTCTCTCTCTAACCTCTCTCCTAAATTCAAGTTTAAGGGTCTAAAACCTCAAATTTAAGGCGTCTAATCACCAAGGTACCTTCCCTAACTTGTTATACAACCCCTCTAGCCTTCAAATTCGAGTTTTAACCATGGATTAGGACCATTATCATGAGTTTATGGCCCTAGAACAGTCCTAGGCTGTAAACTCATATAAATGGGGTTTTTGAGCAACAAAACCCTTCCAAACCACAATTAGACCTTAGATATGGCTAGATGACTTAATGGATTGGACTTAGAATGCCTTGAACCATGATTTAGAGCCTTGTTCATGTGTTTACGGCCCTGGAGCATGCTTGGGCCGTAAACACGTATAAAAGGGGTTTTTATGCCCTTAAACCCTTCCAAAACACCAAAAAGGCTTAGATACGACTTGTAGAATTATGGAATTGGCCTTGGAACCCATTGAACATCAATTTAGAGGAGTAAACTTGAGTTTACTACCCAAGAACATGCTTGGGCCGTAAACTCATATTCTTGGGGAGTAAACTTCTCTAAATGTGCTAAGATGCCACTTAAACACACCTTAAGCCTTGGGATAAATTCTAGAAGTGACCACAAACAAGAATTGGACCTTAAAACATAATAAAACACCCATCTAAAGAGTTCATGTCCATGAGGGGGTTCATGGGCCGTAAACTCCTAAAAACCATGCCAAACGTCCCCTAAAAATCCATACAAGGCTTGGAAAAATCATTGGAATCACATGTGATTGTTTAAAGACCTAAAACTTTAAGGATTGGGTGAAGGGGGGTTTATGGCCGTAAACTCCATGTTTACTGCCGTAAACTCCAACAAATGGTCCCTAAGTGAGTTTTAATTCCTTCCAAAGCCTAAAACCCAAGCCTAGCATTAATCCCAAATGTTGTGAAGCCATTTTGCACCCAAAAGCACCCTCCATGGGTTCACGGCCGTGAACTCATGTGGATGGGGTGTTTAGGGCAGTAAACTCCTTAAGGGAGTTTACTCTTGAAGAGTAAACTCCATTCCCTAGTCATACAAGTCCTTAAGTGCCACCCGGGTCCTTCCAAACACTTGTAATGGGGTGTTTCCGCAACTAGAAGTATATGTCCTTAAAAAATTAATTAATCAAATCCTAATTAGATACAAATGTGTATCATTTCATAATCCATAGGAATCTTGTGCATTCGCGAACCTAGAACTGACGTTTAGGATCCAAACCGACGCGTTTCTCAACCGGTGAGTTCATACCCCTACCTTTTTTCAAATGTTTTTCAATGTTTTTCAAATGTTTTCAGGGGGGGGGGGGGGGGGGGAATACAAGCAAAAGTGCAAGGAAATCTTGTACTTAAACTTATTTTCAGTTCAAATGTTTTATGTCATGTATGTTTCTAATATCAAAAATCGTGATAACTAATGTTTTGATTTGCAGGGTAAACTGTTAGTCTAAAGTCAGATTTCTTTAAAAAGTATTTTAAACTATATTACTCTTTGTAAAAGAAATCATATTAATCATAACTAAAACGAATACGAATATGAATACAACCAATAGGATATTACGAATACGAATACAAATATGAATAATAACCAATAAGATAGTATGAATACGAATACGAATACGAATACGAATATAACCAATAGGATAGAACGAATGCGAATACGAATATAAATAATAGGATAGAACGAATACAAATACGAATATAACCAATAGGATAGAACGAATGCGAATACGAATATAACTAATAGGATAGAACGAATACGAATACGAATAGAAATAGGACTACGAATGCGAAATAACGCCTTTGGATGACACCAAGACTTCGAATATACAGTTAGTGTACACCTTGAATGTCACCAAAGTTTCGAATTTAATACGAAAGTACGCCTCTGGACCTCTACTGAGTTTCGAATACATCCGCCTTAGAATATCGCCAGAGATACGAAAATACAACTAATGTACTCTTTTGGAAATCAGCAGAATAATCAAAAATACTGTAATGTACGTTTCTGGTGAATCTAAATATTCAAAAATACAACTAAGTTAGTAGATGATAGAAATTCCAATGTAGGATAACTAAGAGTTTAGAATACTTAACTAATACTGCAAGTATGGTAATCATTAGTACTTCGAAATCAAACTTAAGAACCAACCTCAACACATAGGAAAATATGGGATTTTCCTGAAGTAACATAACAACTAGTAACGAAATTAGAAACGAATAGACAACACATCACATAGGAAAATATGGGATTTTCCTTGGATAGCATAACCACTCATATACGAATAAAGTAACAAACGAATAACTAAACTATTAGAAAAATATGGGATTTTCCTGAAGTCACATAACAACTAGTAACGAAATTAGAAACGAATAGACAACACATCACATAAGAAAATATGGGATTTTCCTTGGATAGCATAACCACTCATATACGAATAAAGTAACAAACGAATAACTAAACTATTAGGAAAATATGGGATTTTCCTGGAATGACATAACAAACCGTTTTCAAATTTGTAACAAAAGATAACTAAATTGTTTTCATAAGAAAATATGGGATTTTCTTGAACAACAACTTTTTCAGAAAGCAAAGGAAACTCGTTCTTTTCAAAACTAAACCGCTTATGAACTCACCAGCTTTATGCTGATTTTCAAACTGCTTGTATTCTCAGGTCAGCATTAGACAGGTACACCACCATCTTTTGGAGAAGACGGAGCCTTCCGAAGACTCGTCTTTGCTTTTGTTCATATGATATATGTATATAACACTTTTATAACCTTTCTTTCAAACAGATGTAAATAATATTATGTAATGTAAAGCTGTGTGTTTACTGTTTTACTATGTTCATTTGATTTGATACTCAACGTGGAGTCAACCCCGGAAGTGTTTCCGCCTTTGGTTTTCGGGGTGTGACAGATTGGTATCAGAGCCCTTGTTTATAGTGAACTAGTATACCAAAACTTACATGGTATAAGACTATAAACATTAAGGGGCCTAAGTGCTCTGAACTAAAAGTATACTCTACAAATATAAGTATTTTCTAAAGTATACAAGTATACCGACCGTCGAAATCCATAACTACAAGTAGAACAAAATATAAGTAAATGGGTGTTGTACGTTGCGGTTAAACCTGGGCAGCTATGTAGTCGTGTCTAGGATCAATATAGCCTGGCCAACTATATTCATTCGAGACACGGCCAACATGTGCTTGGGAGTGACTGTGGTACGCAGCATACCTAAAACTTACCCAATACCCCAAACAACGAACCGTCGCTGCAGCGAACCATGAAATACTATGGGAGTATTTCTCGAGCCAATCAGTTGTAGAAATCCTCTTTCAAGCGTTGTTCCTTGATCATTCCTTTAGCGATAAATCTTATGCCTATGATCCTTTTCGATTCTAATGCCGAAAGAAATTAGCTAACTATTCATTCAATCATCTTTCTAAACTAAATCCTTCGTTAGTAATCGAAACGTGTACCGTCGAGATGACCAACCAGTGAGAAAGAGAACGTTAACGTCATACCCTTAGATCGTATTCTCAATTCGGATGATTATTCCTATCCATTCGACCTAATGGTAAACTTTTCGTGAAAAGCTTTGATGCGATCATTGGCATGTAATGACTGAGTCTCATTCATGCTGTTATTCTTGTTTTCGAAAGGGTCGTCCGTCCGAATCTTTCTTCTGACCCGACTCTCATGATTCTTGTCATCAAACCTAAACCCAAACTTCGCATCTTCGTACATCAAAGCTTAGAAAGTTTCCCACGCATTCCTCGTCCGTCTGATATTCGGGAAACGAGAAGTTTGCAACTCTTTCCCCGATGCCCTTCCCGAGAATTCTTGAGAATTCCTTCCGAACGTCTAGTCAAGTCTCATATCGACCTAATCCCTGGAACTGCCTCGTAACCGAACCTCCGGGAGGATGATGTATCCAATACAGCGACCAGGACCTGGCATGATCACCACGAGTTCGTAGTGGTGCCCTTCGGTCAACCATCTTCCCTGGTTATGTAGATAAGCAAGGCCATTATACCCGTGGACCTTTCCAAAAGCAAAGACGATAGGGAACTAGTCGGCACCAGAGATACCTATAGAAACCTGTAACTTAGTAACATTAGACCCTTCGCGAAACTTGTTGGAACGATTCCGTAACCTTCAAACTCCGGTTACCCTTGGAACTTAGTAACATCCATCTGGTACTTCACGTCTCGGTCTTTAAGAAGTATCTACCCAACGAAACCAAGACGCGTCCCGATATTGACGGTTCGCTGGAATGTCAAGCGGAGACCCGATGCCACTTGGGAGCGTGAAAACCCAGAGCAGCAAATCCATCCGTATCTCATTCCAATTCATGATATGTATCTTAATCTTTGAATTTCGGGAAAAAATTCCCTCTAACGGAAGGATAATGTAACAACCCAAAGTTTTCCATCGCTGAGACCCGTTCCGCCCGTAAAATTCGTCGTTTATCAATTCGTTCCGATCTCGTTTTGGGATAAATTATTTAAACTTATATGTTTATTTAATACTAATGAGTGTCCAAACCCCTTAGGAACTCATGAAATTAGCCCACAATGTTTATTTCAGAAATTTTAGAAACGTCCCCGCCGGGTTACGGAAACTTAATCGGGTGCGACCAAAAGCCCCATTCAATGCCAGTATCGGGTAGAATTTCACCGTGCCCAAGTTTTGGGACCTATTTAAACGTGTTCAAGCTTTCATTTGAAGCTTTTTCTTCATCTCTCTACTCTCTCTCTAACCTCTCTCCTAAATTCAAGTTTAAGGGTCTAAAACCTCAAATTTAAGGCGTCTAATCACCAAGGTACCTTCCCTAACTTGTTATACAACCCCTCTAGCCTTCAAATTCGAGTTTAAACCATGGATTAGGACCATTATCATGAGTTTATGGCCCTAGAACAGTCCTAGGCTGTAAACTCATATAAATGGGGTTTTTAAGCAACAAAACCCTTCCAAACCACAATTAGACCTTAGATATGGCTAGATGACTTAATGGATTGGACTTAGAATGCCTTGAACCATGATTTAGAGCCTTGTTCATGTGTTTACGGCCCTGGAGCATGCTTGGGCCGTAAACACGTATAAAAGGGGTTTTTATGCCCTTAAACCCTTCCAAAACACCAAAAAGGCTTAGATACGACTTGTAGAATTATGGAATTGGCCTTGGAACCCATTGAACATCAATTTAGAGGAGTAAACTTGAGTTTACTACCCAAGAACATGCTTGGGCCGTAAACTCATATTCTTGGGGAGTAAACTTCTCTAAATGTGCTAAGATGCCACTTAAACACACCTTAAGCCTTGGGATAAATTCTAGAAGTGACCACAAACAAGAATTGGACCTTAAAACATAATAAAACACCCATCTAAAGAGTTCATGGCCATGAGGGGGTTCATGGGCCGTAAACTCCTAAAAACCATGCCAAACGTCCCCTAAAAATCCATACAAGGCTTGGAAAAATCATTGGAATCACATGTGATTGTTTAAAGACCTAAAACTTTAAGGATTGGGTGAAGGGGGGTTTATGGCCGTAAACTCCATGTTTACTGCCGTAAACTCCAACAAATGGTCCCTAAGTGAGTTTTAATTCCTTCCAAAGCCTAAAACCCAAGCCTAGCATTAATCCCAAATGTTGTGAAGCCATTTTGCACCCAAAAGCACCCTCCATGGGTTCACGGCCGTGAACTCATGTGGATGGGGTGTTTAGGGCAGTAAACTCCTTAAGGGAGTTTACTCTTGAAGAGTAAACTCAATTCCCTAGTCATACAAGTCCTTAAGTGCCACCCGGGTCCTTCCAAACACTTGTAATGGGGTGTTTCCGCAACTAGAAGTATATGTCCTTAAAAAATTAATTAATCAAATCCTAATTAGATATAAATGTGTATCATTTCATAATCCATAGGAATCTTGTGCATTCGCGAACCTAGAACTGACGTTTAGGATCCAAACCGACGCGTTTCTCAACCGGTGAGTTCATACCCCTACCTTTTTTCAAATGTTTTTCAATGTTTTTCAAATGTTTTCAGGGGGGGGAATACAAGCAAAAGTGCAAGGAAATCTTGTACTTAAACTTATTTTCAGTTCAAATGTTTTATGTCATGTATGTTTCTAATATCAAAAATCGTGATAACTAATGTTTTGATTTGCAGGGTAAACTGTTAGTCTAAAGTCAGATTTCTTTAAAAAGTATTTTAAACTATATTACTCTTTGTAAAAGAAATCATATTAATCATAACTAAAACGAATACGAATATGAATACAACCAATAGGATATTACGAATACGAATACAAATATGAATAATAACCAATAAGATAGTATGAATACGAATACGAATACGAATACGAATATAACCAATAGGATAGAACGAATGCGAATACGAATATAAATAATAGGATAGAACGAATACAAATACGAATATAACCAATAGGATAGAACGAATGCGAATACGAATATAACTAATAGGATAGAACGAATACGAATACGAATAGAAATAGGACTACGAATGCGAAATAACGCCTTTGGATGACACCAAGACTTCGAATATACAGTTAGTGTACACCTTGAATGTCACCAAAGTTTCGAATTTAATACGAAAGTACGCCTCTGGACCTCTACTGAGTTTCGAATACATCCGCCTTAGAATATCGCCAGAGATACGAAAATACAACTAATGTACTCTTTTGGAAATCAGCAGAATAATCAAAAATACTGTAATGTACGTTTCTGGTGAATCTAAATATTCAAAAATACAACTAAGTTAGTAGATGATAGAAATTCCAATGTAGGATAACTAAGAGTTTAGAATACTTAACTAATACTGCAAGTATGGTAATCATTAGTACTTCGAAATCAAACTTAAGAACCAACCTCAACACATAGGAAAATATGGGATTTTCCTGAAGTAACATAACAACTAGTAACGAAATTAGAAACGAATAGACAACACATCACATAGGAAAATATGGGATTTTCCTTGGATAGCATAACCACTCATATACGAATAAAGTAACAAACGAATAACTAAACTATTAGAAAAATATGGGATTTTCCTGAAGTCACATAACAACTAGTAACGAAATTAGAAACGAATAGACAACACATCACATAAGAAAATATGGGATTTTCCTTGGATAGCATAACCACTCATATACGAATAAAGTAACAAACGAATAACTAAACTATTAGGAAAATATGGGATTTTCCTGGAATGACATAACAAACCGTTTTCAAATTTGTAACAAAAGATAACTAAATTGTTTTCATAAGAAAATATGGGATTTTCTTGAACAACAACTTTTTCAGAAAGCAAAGGAAACTCGTTCTTTTCAAAACTAAACCGCTTATGAACTCACCAGCTTTATGCTGATTTTCAAACTGCTTGTATTCTCAGGTCAGCATTAGACAGGTACACCACCATCTTTTGGAGAAGACGGAGCGTTCCGAAGACTCGTCTTTGCTTTTGTTCATATGATATATGTATATAACACTTTTATAACCTTTCTTTCAAACAGATGTAAATAATATTATGTAATGTAAAGCTGTGTGTTTACTGTTTTACTATGTTCATTTGATTTGATACTCAACGTGGAGTCAACCCCGGAAGTGTTTCCGCCTTTGGTTTTCGGGGTGTGACAGATTGGTATCAGAGCCCTTGTTTATAGTGAACTAGTATACCAAAACTTACATGGTATAAGACTATAAACATTAAGGGGCCTAAGTGCTCTGAACTAAAAGTATACTCTACAAATATAAGTATTTTCTAAAGTATACAAGTATACCGACCGTCGAAATCCATAACTACAAGTAGAACAAAATATAAGTAAATGGGTGTTGTACGCTGCGGTTAAACCTGGGCAGCTATGTAGTCGTGTCTAGGATCAATATAGCCTGGCCAACTATATTCATTCGAGACACGGCCAACATGTGCTTGGGAGTGACTGTGGTACGCAGCATACCTAAAACTTACCCAATACCCCAAACAACGAACCGTCGCTGCAGCGAACCATGAAATACTATGGGAGTATTTCTCGAGCCAATCAGTTGTAGAAATCCTCTTTCAAGCGTTGTTCCTTGATCATTCCTTTAGCGATAAATCTTATGCCTATGATCCTTTTCGATTCTAATGCCGAAAGAAATTAGCTAACTATTCATTCAATCATCTTTCTAAACTAAATCCTTCGTTAGTAATCGAAACGTGTACCGTCGAGATGACCAACCAGTGAGAAAGAGAACGTTAACGTCATACCCTTAGATCGTATTCTCAATTCGGATGATTATTCCTATCCATTCGACCTAATGGTAAACTTTTCGTGAAAAGCTTTTATGCGATCATTGGCATGTAATGACTGAGTCTCATTCATGCTGTTATTCTTGTTTTCGAAAGGGTCGTCCGTCCGAATCTTTCTTCTGACCCGACTCTCATGATTCTTGTCATCAAACCTAAACCCAAACTTCGCATCTTCGTACATCAAAGCTTAGAAAGTTTCCCACGCATTCCTCGTCCGTCTGATATTCGGGAAACGAGAAGTTTGCAACTCTTTCCCCGATGCCCTTCCCGAGAATTCTTGAGAATTCCTTCCGAACGTCTAGTCAAGTCTCATATCGACCTAATCCCTGGAACTGCCTCGTAACCGAACCTCCGGGAGGATGATGTATCCAATACAGCGACCAGGACCTGGCATGATCACCACGAGTTCGTAGTGGTGCCCTTCGGTCAACCATCTTCCCTGGTTATGTAGATAAGCAAGGCCATTATACCCGTGGACCTTTCCAAAAGCAAAGACGATAGGGAACTAGTCGGCACCAGAGATACCTATAGAAACCTGTAACTTAGTAACATTAGACCCTTCGCGAAACTTGTTGGAACGATTCCGTAACCTTCAAACTCCGGTTACCCTTGGAACTTAGTAACATCCATCTGGTACTTCACGTCTCGGTCTTTAAGAAGTATCTACCCAACGAAACCAAGACGCGTCCCGATATTGACGGTTCGCTGGAATGTCAAGCGGAGACCCGATGCCACTTGGGAGCGTGAAAACCCAGAGCAGCAAATCCATCCGTATCTCATTCCAATTCATGATATGTATCTTAATCTTTGAATTTCGGGAAAAAATTCCCTCTAACGGGAGGATAATGTAACAACCCAAAGTTTTCCATCGCTGAGACCCGTTCCGCCCGTAAAATTCGTCGTTTATCAATTCGTTCCGATCTCGTTTTGGGATAAATTATTTAAACTTATATGTTTATTTAATACTAATGAGTGTCCAAACCCCTTAGGAACTCATGAAATTAGCCCACAATGTTTATTTCAGAAATTTTAGAAACGTCCCCGCCGGGTTACGGAAACTTAATCGGGTGCGACCAAAAGCCCCATTCAATGCCAGTATCGGGTAGAATTTCACCGTGCCCAAGTTTTGGGACCTATTTAAACGTGTTCAAGCTTTCATTTGAAGCTTTTTCTTCATCTCTCTACTCTCTCTCTAACCTCTCTCCTAAATTCAAGTTTAAGGGTCTAAAACCTCAAATTTAAGGCGTCTAATCACCAAGGTACCTTCCCTAACTTGTTATACAACCCCTCTAGCCTTCAAATTCGAGTTTAAACCATGGATTAGGACCATTATCATGAGTTTATGGCCCTAGAACAGTCCTAGGCTGTAAACTCATATAAATGGGGTTTTTGAGCAACAAAACCCTTCCAAACCACAATTAGACCTTAGATATGGCTAGATGACTTAATGGATTGGACTTAGAATGCCTTGAACCATGATTTAGAGCCTTGTTCATGTGTTTACGGCCCTGGAGCATGCTTGGGCCGTAAACACGTATAAAAGGGGTTTTTATGCCCTTAAACCCTTCCAAAACACCAAAAAGGCTTAGATACGACTTGTAGAATTATGGAATTGGCCTTGGAACCCATTGAACATCAATTTAGAGGAGTAAACTTGAGTTTACTACCCAAGAACATGCTTGGGCCGTAAACTCATATTCTTGGGGAGTAAACTTCTCTAAATGTGCTAAGATGCCACTTAAACACACCTTAAGCCTTGGGATAAATTCTAGAAGTGACCACAAACAAGAATTGGACCTTAAAACATAATAAAACACCCATCTAAAGAGTTCATGGCCATGAGGGGGTTCATGGGCCGTAAACTCCTAAAAACCATGCCAAACGTCCCCTAAAAATCCATACAAGGCTTGGAAAAATCATTGGAATCACATGTGATTGTTTAAAGACCTAAAACTTTAAGGATTGGGTGAAGGGGGGTTTATGGCCGTAAACTCCATGTTTACTGCCGTAAACTCCAACAAATGGTCCCTAAGTGAGTTTTAATTCCTTCCAAAGCCTAAAACCCAAGCCTAGCATTAATCCCAAATGTTGTGAAGCCATTTTGCACCCAAAAGCACCCTCCATGGGTTCACGGCCGTGAACTCATGTGGATGGGGTGTTTAGGGCAGTAAACTCCTTAAGGGAGTTTACTCTTGAAGAGTAAACTCCATTCCCTAGTCATACAAGTCCTTAAGTGCCACCCGGGTCCTTCCAAACACTTGTAATGGGGTGTTTCCGCAACTAGAAGTATATGTCCTTAAAAAATTAATTAATCAAATCCTAATTAGATATAAATGTGTATCATTTCATAATCCATAGGAATCTTGTGCATTCGCGAACCTAGAACTGACGTTTAGGATCCAAACCGACGCGTTTCTCAACCGGTGAGTTCATACCCCTACCTTTTTTCAAATGTTTTTCAATGTTTTTCAAATGTTTTCAGGGGGGGAATACAAGCAAAAGTGCAAGGAAATCTTGTACTTAAACTTATTTTCAGTTCAAATGTTTTATGTCATGTATGTTTCTAATATCAAAAATCGTGATAACTAATGTTTTGATTTGCAGGGTAAACTGTTAGTCTAAAGTCAGATTTCTTTAAAAAGTATTTTAAACTATATTACTCTTTGTAAAAGAAATCATATTAATCATAACTAAAACGAATACGAATATGAATACAACCAATAGGATATTACGAATACGAATACAAATATGAATAATAACCAATAAGATAGTATGAATACGAATACGAATACGAATATAACCAATAGGATAGAACGAATGCGAATACGAATATAAATAATAGGATAGAACGAATACAAATACGAATATAACCAATAGGATAGAACGAATGCGAATACGAATATAACTAATAGGATAGAACGAATACGAATACGAATAGAAATAGGACTACGAATGTGAAATAACGCCTTTGGATGACACCAAGACTTCGAATATACAGTTAGTGTACACCTTGAATGTCACCAAAGTTTCGAATTTAATACGAAAGTACGCCTCTGGACCTCTACTGAGTTTCGAATACATCCGCCTTAGAATATCGCCAGAGATACGAAAATACAACTAATGTACTCTTTTGGAAATCAGCAGAATAATCAAAAATACTGTAATGTACGTTTCTGGTGAATCCAAATATTCAAAAATACAACTAAGTTAGTAGATGATAGAAATTCCAATGTAGGATAACTAAGAGTTTAGAATACTTAACTAATACTGCAAGTATGGTAATCATTAGTACTTCGAAATCAAACTTAAGAACCAACCTCAACACATAGGAAAATATGGGATTTTCCTGAAGTAACATAACAACTAGTAACGAAATTAGAAACGAATAGACAACACATCACATAGGAAAATATGGGATTTTCCTTGGATAGCATAACCACTCATATACGAATAAAGTAACAAACGAATAACTAAACTATTAGAAAAATATGGGATTTTCCTGAAGTCACATAACAACTAGTAACGAAATTAGAAACGAATAGACAACACATCACATAGGAAAATATGGGATTTTCCTTGGATAGCATAACCACTCATATACGAATAAAGTAACAAACGAATAACTAAACTATTAGGAAAAATATGGGATTTTCCTGGAATGACATAAGAAACCGTTTTCAAATTTGTAACAAAAGATAACTAAATTGTTTTCATAAGAAAATATGGGATTTTCTTGAACAACAACTTTTTCAGAAAGCAAAGGAAACCCGTGGACCTTTCCAAAAGCAAAGACGATAAGGAACTAGTCGGCACCAGAGATACCTATAGAAACCTGTAACTTAGTAACATTAGACCCTTCGCAAAACTTGTTGGAACGATTCCGTAACCTTCAAACTCCAGTTACCCTTGGAACTTAGTAACATCCATCTGGTACTTCACGTCTCGGTCTTTAAGAAGTATCTACCCAACGAAACCAAGACGCGTCCCGATATTGACGGTTCGCTGGAATGTCAAGCGGAGACCCGATGCCACTTGGGAGCGTGAAAACCCAGAGCAGCAAATCCATCCGTATCTCATTCCAATTCATGATATGTATCTTAATCTTCGAATTTCGGGAATAAATTCCCTCTAACGGGAGGATAATGTAACAACCCAAAGTTTTCCATCACTGAGACCCGTTCCGCCCGTAAAATTCGTCGTTTATCAATTCGTTCCGATCTCGTTTTGGGATAAATTATTTAAACTTATATGTTTATTTAATACTAATGAGTGTCCAAACCCCTGATGAAATTAGCCCACAATGTTTATTTCAGAAATTTTAGAAACGTTCCCGCCGGGTTACGGAAACTTAATCGGGTGCGACCAAAAGACCCGTTTAATGCCAGTATCGGGTAGAATTTCACCATGCCCAAGTTTTGGGACCTATTTAAACGTGTTCAAGCTTTCATTTGAAGCTTTTGCTTCATCTCTCTACTCTCTCTCTAACCTTTCTCCTAAATTCAAGTTTAAGGGTCTAAAACCTCAAATTTAAGGCGTCTAATCACCAAGGTACCTTCCCTAACTTGTTATACAACCCCTCTAGACTTCAAATTCGAGTTTAAACCATGGATTAGGACCATTATCATGAGTTTACGGCCCTAGAACAGTCCTAGGCTGTAAACTCATATAAGTGGGGTTTTTGAGCAACAAAACCCTTCCAAACCACAATTAGACCTTAGATATGGCTAGATGACTTAATGGAATGGACTTAGAATGCCTTGAACCATGATTTAGAGCCTTGTTCATGTGTTTACGGCCCTGGAGCATGCTTGGGCCGTAAACACATATAAAAGGGGTTTTTATGCCCTTAAACTCTTCCAAAACACCAAAAAGGATTAGATACGACTTGTAGAATTATGGAATTGGCCTTGGAACACATTGAACATCAATTTAGAGGAGTAAACTTGAGTTTACTGCCCAAGAACATGCTTGGGCCGTAAAATCATATTCTTGGGGAGTAAACTCCTCGAAATGTGTTAAGATGCCACTTAAACACACCTTAAGTCTTGGGATAAATTCTAGAAGTTACCAAACACAAGAATCGGACCTTAAAACATAATAAAACACCCATCTAAGGAGTTCACAGCCATGAGGGGATTCATGGGCCGTAAACTCCTAAAAACCATGCCAAAAGTCCCCTAAAAATCCATACAAGGCTTGGAAAAATCATTGGAATCACATGTGATTGTTTAAAGACCAAAAACTTTAAGGATTGGGTGAGGGGGAGTTTACGGCCGTAAGCTCCATGTTTACTGCCGTAAACTCCATTAAATGGTCCCTAAGTGAGTTTTAATTCCTTCTAAAGCCTAAAACTTAAGCCTAGCATTAATCCCAAATGTTGTGAAGCCATTTTGCACCCAAAAGCACCCTCCATGAGTTCACGGTCGTGAACTCATGTGGATGGGGTGTTTAGGGCAGTAAACTCCATTCCATAGTCATAGAACTCCTTAAGTGCCACCCGGGTCCTTCCAAACACTTGTAATGCGGAATATCATGAACAATCAAGAATCAATCACCATAATATGCAAGTAATGTGATAAAGGGTTTTTGTATATTGATTATCTCATGAACGTACAGAAAAAAACCCTAATATGGTAAAAAGCTTACACCAAAAGTAAACCTAATGATTATTTATAGGGAACTATAAATATCTACCATAAATATAAAATAAATGCCTAATATAAAACCAATGCCTTAGAAGAGCTCGATTAAGAACTTCTACTGTAAAGGCACCGTAGGGAATCATAAAATGATTAACCCTAAAAAGGCTTCCCTAAATAACCAAATATGCCATATCAGTTTCAATATCTCAAATACTAAACAATCTCCCCCTAGATGTTGAAACTGATGAAGATCACAATTTCAGATCTTCTTGGCATTTCTCCCCTTAAATTGTGATACTCATCAGCACATGGGGTCTTCAAAGCGAGAGAATTATAAATAATCTTCCAAATACGAACTCCCCCTTGAATAATCATCACTCCCTCTGGAATCTTCAACAAATACCATGGAGAGAATCCGGAAAGTTAAGAAGTATCACCAACAATCTTCAACACCCGTCAGATATGATGAAATAAATCCCGTTAGAATAAACCCATTTCTCAGAAATTAAAACCGCAAAAATAACAAAAATTAATTTTGTATTTTCCAATATTTAAATTTAGACAAAAGAATAGAATAAGAAGCAATTATTTTAGAAGGGTGTGAAAAGAATAAGACCAAAGAAAAGGATAAGAAATGAAAATATTTTGGAAAGAATGGGTAAAAATCCAAAAAGTTTACAAAGAATTTGGGATATGTGGTTAAATCGGTGATGTTCTGAAAGTCAGGGGGCTGAAGATGAAAATATATCCCATTGCTTCATTTTAACGCTGAAAGAAATAAAATTGAGTCGTCTTCTTCGTTCATTCAGAGAACGGCGTTTCTTTGACTTTTAAAAAGTCCAAATAGATCCCGCTTAGAAATTTACTCCTGATACGAATCCATTGAAGCTCCATTTGAAATTGCAGGAGAACACAAACATCATTCAAGCAAATATTTCCGATTACAATATCAAGTTTCGATTTTGATTTGTAAAATCTGATTCTGAGTCAGTCCAATTCTGTATTCAATTTTGATTCTCGAAACTTTGATGTTTATAACGACGAAAAGATTCTGATTGTAGTTTGATTGGTTCAGATCACAAATCGCTTTTGATACTATTGATTTCTGTTTTCAAACAAAATCCAAATCGATTTAGAATAATGACGTCGACTGATTTTTGTTCCTATTTCCCAATGTCAAATTCACAAGTTAGAAGACCCGTTATCATATTTGGAGTGCCGATTATATAAAATATCAAACAGCGACTTCACGATGCCGACGATTTTTGACATCTAATTCCGACAAAAATTCCGATTTCAATTCACTTGAACCCTGATTTCAGTTTCGTTTTGCTTTCAGTATTCACATTTGAAATCGAACTCTCTTGATTTGAGCGAGAGTAACTGAGTTTAGAAACAGCGACAAGGTTCGCTGCAAGTTCAATGGTGCAAATCAAGGCAGCCCGGAATCGTTGACCTCTCGCTCCTATGAGTTTTGCTTCTTCATTGTAAGGTTTTAGTGAGTTCGGTTCTTGACGAACCAACTTTCACCTCTTGTGGCATTCGGTTCCAACTGTGAATCCAGATTCGTTCCTATCGCTCCCAATCGAATGTTCATGAACCGAAAGCTAATCAAGGACCGAAAGCAGGTTCGCTTCAGTTTCATACCCAAAGCGAAATAGACCGAACGTTCGGTCTATTTCGGTTCCAATTGAGTTTCGCTTCTTAATCTTGAGTTCAGTTCTTAGGTTCGCTTCAAATACAGTTGCAGGTTCGCTCCTTCAATTACACAACCGAAAGCGAAATCAATCGAACGTTCGGTTGTGAACAATAGATTTGGGTTCGGTTGTTAATCGAGAGTTCAGTTCTTTAATTGTGAGGTTCGGTTCTTAATCTGAGTTTCGCTTCTTTAACTTGAGTTCGGTTCTTATTCATGAGGTTCGCTTCTATGAGTTCAGTTCATAATCTCCTTCTTGACTGAGACTTTCGTTTTTGAGTCGGCTTCAAAGAAACATAGATATACAGTATGCCGACTGCAAATGAACAAACGAAACCTTGAACACTAACACTGCGATTAATTGCAAAATTGGAAGTCTATACCAAAGTTATGATTTTGGCCCCTAGAGAATCAGCGAAGTGACACAATCATCCCTTTACATCTTCATAGTTGAGAACAAAACCTTTTATTGAGATTAAATCCGGAAGCAACCCCTCCTATTACAACAAATTGACAGTTTGTATGCTTTAAGCAGAAAAGTGTCAGAAAGCAGCTTTATTTTTGCAGAATAATGACACTTTTCACCCCTTTTTCAACTTTTTCAGCTTTTTGTCAATTCCAACACATAAAAAAACAATAAATTTGATTTATTCAATAAGATTTCATATCTTTGACCCAATATTCACCAGATTTCACCAAGATTTTGTCCCCATTTTTATTTTTTTTTATCTTTGACCCAATCTTCATGAACATATTTTTTCGTGAACAGAAAAATAAAGACTCCATCAAGTCTTGGCAGTTCGGAAAGTCGTTTTTCGTGCTAACGTCAAATTTTCATGACTTTTTCGGATTTTACACTTCATTGTGTGTATCATTTTGTCACGGGGGAGCATAGTAATTTTTATCTATTCAAGATCATTCTCATGACCATTAGAAGACTTTATAATCACGTTTTCGATTATAAATCGGGGGAGAATTTGGTATGGCCATTCGAAATTGGATTTGTGACTTTTCAAAGTAGAAGTTTTTTTTTCATAAAGCTTGTGGTAGAATTATGAAGGTAGCTTTTACAGTGGACGTTCTTCATCGAGCTTTGCTAAAGCTTTTACAGAGAAGTATCCTTTACAGCGAAATTTCTTTATCGAGCTTTGCTAAGGACTTGTTATATCTCCGACTTCTAGTATTTTCTTGCTCAAGCGGCATTACGAATCTTAAAGTTTGGGTTATTACATGATATTTTTTGATGGCTTATATCATTAGCTTATTTGAAGATCATTGTGACTTGGAGGGGGAGCTCTTCAAAGACAAGAAGTGATTCGGTTTCTTTGTTCTGAAATGGGTTTTTATGGCGGGCTTGGTTTTCATGTGGATTTTTTTTGGGATTACATTCGAAAATGAAGTTTAAAGACATTACTTCAGTGCTTGATTTATATATCCTAGAGCCGGTGGTTGAAGACTATTGAAGAATCAAGATTCGTGGATTGCTTCATCTATTCCTCGTTACAAGATCTTTTTATTCGCTAGATGCTTGTTTTGGAAGTTAAAGCATTGTCATCCATTCCATACTTTGAGGGGGAGATTGTAGGGTTTCAAAGCACTCCATGGATGATGGCAATGGGACCCTTGATGAAGTGTAGGTTAAAAGCCCAAGACTTGTCTTTTCAGTATAAATAGTCATGTATTATTCATTATTAGGGTTAAGAGAGTGAGGCAAAATGTAGCCGCCACGTGAGGTTTCTTATGTAGTGTTAGATCCTTTAGTCTATGCTAAAAGTGTAATTTATTACTCATATTTGAATAAATCGAGTGATCATTCGACATCATCTTCATATTTGTGTTTGTACTTATTTTCCGCATCTTGTTCTTCAAATCTCAATTAGGGTTTTAATCCCAACATAATGTTTTAATTTGCAGGGTAAACTGTTAGTCTAAAGTCAGATTTCTTTAAAAAGTATTTTAAACTATATTACTCTTTGTAAAAGAAATCATATTAATCATAACTAAAATGAATACGAATACTAAAACAAAAACGAATACGAATATGAATATAACCAATAGAATAGTACGAATACGAATACGAATATGAATAATAGCCAATAGGATAGTATGAATACGAATACGAATACGAATACGAATATAACCAATAGGATAGAACGAATGTGAATACAAATATAACTAATAGGATAGAACGAATACGAATACGAATATAACCAATAGGATAGAACGAATGCGAATACGAATATAATTAATAGGATAGAACGAATACGAATACGAATAGAAATAGGACTACGAATGCGAAATAACGCCTTTGGATGACACCAAGACTTCGAATATACAGTTAGTGTACACCTTGAATGTCACTAGAGTTTCGAATTTAATAAGAAAGTACGCCTTTGCACCTCTACTGAGTTTCGAATACATCCACCTTAGAATGTCGCCAGAGATACGAAAATACAACTAATCTACTCTTTTGGAAATCATCAGAATAATCGAAAATACTGTAATGTACGTTTCTGGTAAATCCAAATATTCGAAAATACAACTAAGTTAGTAGATGATAGACTTTCCAATGTAGGATAACTAAGAGTTTAGAATACTTAACTAATACTGCAAGTATGGTAATGATTAGTACTTCGAAATTAAACTTAAGAACCAACCTCAACACATAGGAAAATATGGGATTTTCCTGAAGTAACATAACAACTAGTAACGAAATTAGAAACGAATAGACAACACATCACATAGGAAAATATGGGATTTTCCTTGGATAGCATAACCACTCATATATGAATAAAGTAACAAACGAATAACTAAGCTATTAGGAAAATATGGGATTTTTCTGAAGTCACATAACAACTAGTAACGAAATTAGAAACGAATAGACAACACATCACATAGGAAAATATGGGATTTTCCTTAAATAGCATAACCACTCATATACGAATAAAGTAACAAACGAATAACTAAACGATTAGGAAAATATGGGATTTTCCTGGAATGACATAACAAACCGTTTTCGAATTTGTAACAAAAGATAACTAAATTGTTTTCATAAGAAAATATGGGATTTTCTTGAACAGCAACTTTTTCAGAAAGCAAAGGGAACTCGTTCTTTTCAAAACTAAACCGCTTATGAACTCACCAACTTTATGCTGATTTTCAAACTGCTTGTATTCTCAGGTCAGCGTTAGACAGGTACACCACCATCTTTTGGAGAAGACAGAGCGTTCCAAAGACTCGTCTTTGATTTTGTTCATATGATATATGTATATAACACTTGTATAACCTTTCTTTCAAACAGAGGTAAACAATATTATGTAATGTAATGTTTTGTGTTTACTGTTTTACTATGTGCATTGGATTTGATACTCAACGTGGAGTCAACCCCGGAAATGCTTCCGCCTTTGGTTTTCGGGGTGTGACAGTTACAATTAGGGTTACACCATGTAAACCCTAATTGTCTCGACCTTTCATTTCCATGACCCATGGGTTCTATAACCACCATGGAGCATCCTATGGGTTTTAGCCCAACTTGATAATTCGTGGAGCGTTAGCCCACTATACAAGTATGGATGATTACACAATCAACCCATATATCTAATTAGTCACCATTTGATCACTTAATTAATTCTAAATTAATTCTTGATCAATAGTAATAAAATAATATTATCAATATATTAGAACTTATAATATATTAATACACCATAGGTGTTATTTCTCTCATTTTAGTCTATCCAAATGCATGATGCCATGCAACCCAAATGGACCATGCCAAACCGGGTCAATTACATACCAGAAATAGTTATGGACTTAGACACCTTATCCAACGTCAGCTTCATATTGTACTCATCCAGGATGTCAAATGCTTCTTTAGGTCTCTGAGGCGATCTTCGGATTTCATTAACTTCACTACTATGTCGTCAATATAAACTTCCATGGTGTCCCCCAGCTTATCTTTGAACATCCGATTCACCAACCTTTATTATGTCGCACCTGCATTTTTCAGACCAAAAGGCATTGCGGTGTAACAATATATACCTGTTGGTGTTATGAATGCAGTATCTTCTTGGTCTGATGATTCCATTCGGATCTGTTGGAATCCTGCCAAAACATCCATGAAGGTCAGGAGTTCATGGCCAGTCGTTGCATCTATCATAGAGTCAATATGCGATAGAGGGAAAGGATCCTTAGGACAAGCCTTGTTAATATTCGTGTAATCAACGCACACTTGCCATTTTCCATTTTTCTTTTGTACAACAACCACTTTAGTTAGCCATCTTTGAAACTTTACTTCCTTGATCATCCTTGTTTTGAGGAGCTTCTCCACTTCTTCTTGGATGATCTGATTCATTTCAAGCGCAAATTTTCTTCTCTTTTGGTGTATTGGTCTGAAAAGAACGGATCAATATTAAGTTTATGAGTAATAATACTCTTGTGCATACCTGTCATATCTTCGTGTTTCCATGCAAATATCTTGCTTCTCTTTCTTAAGAAATTCATAGATCCTACTCGATCTGCTCAGGCATTGGGGATCCTATGAGGACTTTAGCTTCAGGATCCTCGATGCCTAGGGTCACTTCCTTTACGTCTTGTTCCTTTGTCTCTAGAACATGTTGTACCCCTGCCTTAATTGATATGCTTGTTGGGGTTTAGTCATAGATTTCATAGAGGTTTTGTAGCATTCTTTCGATTCTTATTTATCTCCCATGATAATCACCGTTCCCTATGGAGTGGGAAACTTCACACACTGATGATTTGTTGATAGAACCTCTTTCATTTCGTGGATCCATGGTCTACCTAGTATCACATTATAAGAAGACAAGGTATCAATAACAAAGAAATTTTAAATAGAGTTTACCCCTTCTATGTATATTATGTTGGATTAATGTCTAAGGCCATAACTATAATTGGTAAGACTTGACCCGACCCGGCATGGTCCATTTGGGTTGCATGGCATCATGCACTTGGATAGACTAAAATGAGAGAAATAACACTTAAGGTTTATTAATATATTATAAGTTCTAATATATTAATAAGATTGTTTAATTAGTATTGATCAATAATTAATTTAGAATTAATTATGTGATCAAAAGAAGACTAATTAAATATATGGGTTGATTGTGTAAATCATCCATACTTATATAGTGGGCTAATGCTCCATGGATTATCAAGTTGGGCTCAAACCCATTGGATGCTCCATGGATGTTCCATGGTGTATTTGAACCCATGGATCCATGGATATGGATAGCCATGACAATTAGGGTTTACCCTAATTGTAACACACTATATAATGATCTCTTTCTTGGGAAAATTGGCCACTAGTTATGCATGGAGGGCAAGCCGATTCTTGAAGTGTTCTAATTTCTCTCTAAGTTATTCCAAGTGCTTATGGTGTTGTGTGAACCATTTGAGGTGTCACACTTGGAGCACTAGGCACTCAAGCTTCATGAAACAAGCACCAACAAAAGGTATGTTATTCTAACTTGTGTTATACAAAGTTTCGTATGCTAGAATAGAACAATACCTTGGAAAGTTGATATTTGCATGTATAATAGAGAAAACATAGATCCAAGGTATTTAGGGTTGCACGTACACTTAGGAGTGTTAGATAGCTCAAAAACCAACAGTGGTATCAGAGCCTAGGCTTGTTTTCTTGTTGTACTTGCTTAAACTGCTTAAAAAATCGACTTTTGGTGCTGTCTGCCCAGCAGACTCGCCGAGTCCATGAAGGGACTCGACGAGTCCAAGGCAAAATGCATCCAACTCGCCGAGTTTGTTCATGCACTCGACGAATTGGACCTGCAGACAGCATATTTTCAAGTTTTGGTGCTGGAATCGGTCTAGAATCATTACCTTTGACTGTTTTGGGCTTATAAAACTTGTTTTGAATGTGGTAATGATTATGTTAAACCAATTTCAATGCTATAATAGAAGTTTCAAGTTTATATGTGCTCATGTTATTCTGAAAAATTGTTGATTATGAATGATCATGCTTATGAGTTTTGCTAGATCATAGGAATTGTGTGCAAATTGTTTGTTGATATAATTCATGATCTTGTTGAAAATTGTATGGAGTTCATAACTTGTCCTCAAGTTATGAATTTTCAAGAATTTTATGTTTCCTTGATTTATGAGTTAGTTTAGATTAATAATGAAAATTTATGTTTTAGTTGTTTTCAATCCATATTAGTCTTAAAGAAGTTCATAAAATATGTTTTTGTAACTTGTCTTCAAGTTATGTGAAAAGTCATATTTATGAATCTTAAAAACTCATAAAAGTTTTGTAGGTTACATAAAATGTAAGACTTTTTTTCCATTAAATAGTTTAATGACTCCATAACTTGTCCTCAAGTTATGGATGTTGAAGAGACACTTCTTTAAAGTGTTTTTAAAGAATAAGGGGTTACATTAAAATGAAGAGTCTTCATTTTAATGAACCATTAAACTCATAAGTTATGATTTAAAGAGTCTTGAAATAGTTTCAAAACTTGCCCTCAAGTTTTGGAATTTGAAAAGTTACTCCTCATGTATACTTTAATTCCAAATTGAACATTGAAATTTTAAAAAGTTTAAAATTCAACCCTTATACTATTATTATAATTTTAATTATATAGATATGTATAAGAGGAAGTCAATCTTACCGTTAGTAGGCCTCATTCACGAAGCTGGTCTATAAGGGGGGGTATAAGGTTACTGCCTATAAAATGGCAGTTTAATGGGTGTCCACTCTCACCCACCGCTTCCTTGACTGGTGGAGGGTCGTTAGCCAAACGGGTAGGAATGGACCATAATTCTCCCATTCATTAAAAGTATAATGAAAAATACTAAGTAACTAAACACTTATAAATCACCAATCTTAGTTACTAAGGAAAATGTGAAAAGGTGCTAGCCCATAAAATTACACTTTGTACCTTACCAAGTCGTTAATGGAGCATGTGTGGTTAACCGGCACACTAACATGGACTAGTAAGAGTGGCAAAGGGTAACTTGGCTTTATTATAGATCGATGGAGTCGGTGTGGTTAACCGACACATCGATTAGGTAATATTGTTAAGGGTACCAAGTCAATTTGTATGGTTATTCACACCTTGTTTGTGATCCTCGACATCCCAGTCACAAATTTGAGAGGGCACAATCGAGATTCAAACATGCCATTGAAAAGTTCAATGTATCTCAAAAGATCTAGGAGTTTCAAAACTAATAAAACCTAATAATAAAATATTTCGTTTTCATTGTGGAAATTGGTAAATCGTCATTTACCTACCTTCAACTATTTTATAATTTGGATTACGGCATCCCTCTTCCAGTTATAAATAGGTTGTTGGGTCCTAGCCTTAATATTTCATATTGAGTGTTATATTAAGGACTTTAAATCAACTAACTTGAATTTCTCCTATTATAGATGTCTAGTTTAGACAACTATTGTCTTCCCAAATCTTTAGGAACAAGCTTCCTAATGGAGATGATATCCCAAATGGCAATCACGGTGAAAGATCAATCCCTTTGTTGGGCATTTGTGGGACTAGAAATCATACTTCACTTCACCCACCTCCTCCAATAAATCTCCCTATCCCACAAGTTTTAAGACTTGCTAAGTTCTAAGTCACTCAATCCCTATTGGCAAGCAAAGTCTATGTGTGCTTAGATCTTGGGGATTAAGCCACATATTGACAAGTCGGGAGAGTCAGGTGTAGAAGTCTCGGGGTAGCTGGCTGCTGACTTGGTTCTTCAGTCACTCCCTGATGACAGGTCGTGACAAGACCCTTAATGATCTTACCTATTTGCTTGATGATGCTAAATCAGCAGTGATTTGGAGCATTAGTAAAGCAAATTGGATTGGAAGATCTACTTTCCAAACCTATTTGGACATTGAAAATGGTGACATTGGAGGTCCAGGAAAAACTTTCTCTTCCCAATGGAAAGGGATCGGCCATAGTCAACTCGGTTGACCAAATGGTAAAGAGAAAGGTTAAGTATGTGATAGTCCCATGTACCATTTCCAAGGAGTCCATAAGATTCTGTTGCCAAAGGAAAGACATTGGTTGCGAAGCTGCTAAATTTACCTGAAACATCTTAAGGATGGTAAAGTCAATAGGTTTGACTCTACTTCCGGTAAAGTCCATTATCTAACTCTATTAAGTTTCTATTCTGAGATTCTTATTGCATAATGTGACGAGGTCACATGTTGATGTTTTAAGAATCAAAGAAAAGGTGAAGAAACTTAAAGGAAGTATATGCTGATTCTGATCGCGAAGATGGATTTTGATCGCATGGTTCGGTGATCAGAATTTTGAGTTATTACTTAAGAGTTATGATATATTGCTTAGGAATAGATAACAACAAGTTTTCCATATGGATTGTAAGGATAAATTTTTCCGCAATGTTTTAAAATAAAAGAAAAATGGTTTTGATTTTATTTATTTTAAGTATCCTTACAATGGCATTTGTGAAAAATTGTTGATTATATGTTTCCATGGACAAGAAATATGGGTAAATGGATTTGATTCTTTCATTTGTGGAAGTGTCATAATTTACCAAATAAGGAAAGATTCTCATCACCCAAGTTTCAGTTGGATAGAAACTTGGAATCATGCAACTTGTATTGTATGATCATGAGAATTTTTATATATATTTGGGAAATTAAGTCTAATTCCTTGTTCACATGTATATGTGAATGAAGTGAAGGACAAAGGGATCGGATACACTTGGGTGTGCGCTAATCAAGTCCACCACAAGGTTGATAAGATTATTCATTATGATTTACTAAAGTTTAGTAAATATGGTTATACTTACAAGTTTAAGTATAGTTCTGGATCATTGGAGAAGTTTCAATGATAGACATAAAGAGTAAGAAGAATCAAATAAAGCAGAAAGATAAAAGTTTCTCTAATCTGAAGAGATGGGAGAGTACTTGAGTATCTTGTTTTATGGTTATCTTAGTGATTATGAAACCATGTCACAATTGATCCTCTAAGGACACCTTAGTTCATTTTGTTTGGCTAAGGAGAGGAATCGTGAATTGTTGAAATGGTTAGATCAAAAGATAAATTATACTCCAAGATTAAGCCTTGAGTGACATAATCTTAAGAAAGGTTTAAAACACTTGTTAAATGTAGAGTAAAATGTGTTCTTACTCTTGTACATTTGAAATTGGTAAGTTGTGATGTTTTGGATAAAACAAAGACCAACTAAGACCAATTGTGAGAAGTGTTTAACTTGATAAGAATCTGCACTAACTCTTGAATATTAGTTTTTGTCAAGGAATGGTTCTTGACAAAGAGAATCTTATATGTCAAGAGGTCAGTGGGAGTCTTAAAAGGATCTTAAGATAGATTCAAGAACTAATCAAGAGTTTTGTTAATCACTAGACCATGACTTCAGGTTTGTAACCTATCGTGCTGACATATTCTGTGCCCATTCCAGTTAAAGTTGGTTTTGCATTGGAGTTCTGAGAGTTCTCAACTGGTTTCATAACAACTTGGAAGCAATGGTAGGCCCTTGTGCTGCCAGGTGGCATGAAATTAAGACTGCACAAGTTCAGTCCATATGAATTTGGATTTGTCATTAACCTTGTCGTGTGATTATGGTTATGTCAAATTCACATGGATAGGAACACATACACCATCAAAATCTAAGTGTCATAAGGTTTCTCTCCGATTCATGAAAATGATGGTGAGGAAACTCTTTCACTAAGTAGATTTAAGTGGATAGCAAGTGTGAAGTTTGCATTCTCATATCGTTAGTGGAGCGTGTGTGGTTAACCGGCACACTAACTAATGAGAATGGAAAAGGTTTAGACTCACATGTGAGCTATCCAAGGAAAGGGTTAGACTCCAGGTGTATGATTTGATAAAGTCTTATCAAGGCAATCTAGTATCAGAAATCTGACTGATTTCTAGGTACATGTCAAAGCTAGTGGGAGCATAAAGTGTTATGCTAGTTAGATAATAATCATTATGCTAGTGGGAGCATGATGATTATGTTGCAAGTTAGCAATGTTAATTATAGAAAACAAAAGTTTCAACTCGCTTTGAAAAAGTTGTTTTACTATAATTAAGGGAGAGAAATTTATACTTCATTCCAATTCTACAAGCTTAGATTGAGATTTTAATCAACTTTAGTCAAGAATATATATGAATGTTATGTTGGAATGGTTCATCATAAGGAATTTCTATATATGTTTCTTTCTCAAAATTCGATTATGATTACAGCATCCCTCTTCATAGTTCGAATTATGAGAACATGGCAAATAAAAATTTTATAGCATGAATCGTATCCCATATGCTTCGGATATAGGATCGACTGCATGTGTTATAATATCCATCCATTCTAATTTTTCCTAATGCTTAGGGCGTTAAGAAGGGAAAAGGGATTAGAACTGGATATGACTAAGATGATTAAGCAATTGTCAAGAACAATTTGGGGTTTTCCAAAGTTTGGTTTCTCATGGACAATTGGAAGTATATAGTAAGGATCGTATTGACATATTTTGGAAAGAGGCAACTCTTGTTCAAAAGTGATGGTCAAGATGGGAATATGGAATTGTTTCCATAGGTGGAAGTTATTCTTTGAGTCTGTGTAAGATTAAAGAACTTAATGCAAAGAAGGATGTTCAAAGGAATGTACTTTGAATTTGAGACTTCATCTCCATGGAATTGCTTTCCATTGGAATACTTTGTAATGTTTGTTGGCAAGTCTTTGTGACTTGTGTGAATATCATTACAAGAGGATCATTGCATAGATTACGGTAAATGACAAGAACTTGGTATTCTTACATTTACAATAAGGATTGGGATTGTGAAATGAAAATCATTAAGGTCATGTTCAATTGATATACATTTCACAAAGAGATGACCATATGTAAACATAGTGTGCATACTTGGAGTATGGCATAGCTATTTTTTAGAGAAATATAGTATGAATGCTTGGAGCATGGCATCACTACTGTTTCAATTCAAGTATTAAGTTGATTAATCAAAACATGAATAATGAGTGATCAATATGGTGCTTAGATAAAAGGTGTTTTATTTACGCTAAAAGTGTTGAGGCCATATAGGACTAGTATTATTTTGTGTTTCACTTTGCATGTTTTGACTTCCAGAATAACTAGGTCATTCTCCCGAATGACCAAGTTATTCAAACCATCCACAGTCGGTCATATGTTGGAAGTAGATATGAATCAAGACTGTCGTGAATTTGGCTTGTATGATTTGTCTAAAGTGCTTTAGACAATGCAATAGTTGCTACAACATTCATGAGTACTCATAAGGGTTGAGTATTGGATTCAACCCACGCTCATTTGGATTCACTTCATGGATTTTATCACGAGTGAATCATGAGACGATAATATCTTATATTCTTCAAACCTAGAGATATGAGTTGTTGACTATGAGTTGGTTATATACTGATTGCACGTAAATGCATTGGTAACTCGATGTTATAAAACGTGTCTTTGTCTATGATTCAACAAATAGTTAGTACAAGCATATGAGTCGAAGTTTATCCATTCCTTTTACCTTCGGGATAAAAGTGATATCTGTGGGCCCCTCGATGATTTAGTGATGACAAAAGTAAGTGCTCGGTCGGGCCTGGACTGATTTGATTTGTTCAATTAGTCCGTCGTCATAAATCAGAAATTGGGAAACAACAAATGGACAGAGAGAATGATTATAATCCATGTCTCAGTCCATATGATATCTAGAATGGAGGAATATATGATCACTTATCTAATGGACAAGTCATTGACAGAGGTCAGAGTTCATCGACAAGGTCAGAGATCGACAGAAGCTTTTGAGAGCTACGATTGCTAGTCGGGTTCTAAAGTAATACTTGCAATAATAGTTTTAGACTTATCCAAGTGGGAGACTGTTGGATTAATGTCTAAGTCCATAACTATAATTGGTAAGACTTGACCCGACCCGGCATGGTCCATTTGGGTTGCATGGCATCATGCACTTGGATAGACTAAAATGAGAGAAATAACACTTAGGGTTTATTAATATATTATAAGTTCTAATATATTAATAAGATTATTTAATTAGTATTGATCAATAATTAATTTAGAATTAATTATGTGATCAAAAAAAGACTAATTAAATATATGGGTTGATTGTGTAAATCATCCATACTTATATAGTGGGCTAATGCTCCATGGATTATCAAGTTGAGTTCAAACCCATTGGATGCTCCATGGTGTATTTGAACCCATGGATCCATGGATATGGATAGCCATGACAATTAGGGTTTACCCTAATTGTAACACACTATATAATGATCTCTTTCTTGGGAAAATTGGCCACTAGTTATGCATGGAGGGCAAGCCGATTCTTGAAGTGTTCTAATTTCTCTCTAAGTTATACCAAGTGCTTATGGTGTTGTGTGAACCATTTGAGGTGTCACACTTGGGGCACTAGGCACTCAAGCTTCATGAAGACAAGCACCTACAAAAGGTATGTTATTCTAACTTGTGTTATACAAAGTTTTGTATGCTAGAATAGAACAATACCTTGGAAAGTTGATATTTGCATGTATAATAGAGAAAACATAGATCCAAGGTATTTAGGGTTGCATGTACACTTAGGAGTGTTAGATTGCTCAAAACCCAACATATTAGTAGCTTTATTTCTCCAATTGTGTGTTTTGTTTCCCCGCTAAATCCTATGAGGACTGAGGATATCCTAACTATCTCTGATTTTGGGATGTAAATTCTTTTTAGCACGTCTAGGAGTACGATATTGATCGAGGATCCTCCGTCAACAAGTATCCATCTGACGAAATGGTTGGCCATGTACAGTGTTATCATGAGTCTGTCATGGTGAGGATCTTGAATTCTTTCCCTGTCCGTCTCGTCAAATGTGAATTCTTTTTCACTGCTAATCATGGTATTCTTCTGTGATCTGTCCCCTT
The DNA here is from genome assembly GCF_002870075.4 of Lactuca sativa. Lineage (NCBI taxonomy): Eukaryota > Viridiplantae > Streptophyta > Magnoliopsida > Asterales > Asteraceae > Lactuca > Lactuca sativa. Next base: position 294,796,555 of record NC_056630.2, on the reverse strand, counting down.
TTTCTGTTTTAGAGACCTTCACGTGTCTTTTAGCATGAGAATAAGAGGTACCATAGATGTCGTTAGATCCGCCTGAGATAATTTGGCAACCCAAAAAGTTTTGTCTTTTAAATCCAGCCAATCAATCGAGAGTCAGACTCGTTTCTGCTATCTTTTAGCATTGTTTAAGGTCTGTTTGAGTGTTCTAAGCGTAGTACATTCAAGTTTTGGGTTTAGGGATGAGTTAGCTTAGGTTCATCGTGTTGCACTCGAGCCAAGCACTCCATCAAGAGGAGTGTACAGTCGCACACATGAGTTTACGGCCGTACACTCAATATGGTCGTGAACGCACCCCCATAAGTATCATATCCCTTCATTTTCTTCATTTCTTACACTTTCACCCCAACAACTTCTGTTCTCTCTCAGATAGTGTGTACTGGTCATGTCGGCGCCTTCCCGCAATCCTCACTGGTACCTGAAACACATCACACAAACAATATAAGCACAAGTCTTAGTGAGCTCCCCAAAATACCACATACAACACATACGTCCCTCGAGGCTACAGTACAACCCTCTGGTCGATGTGTCTCAGCGGGACCCTCCAGTCCCATAGCTCGTTGAACCCTCTGGTCCGGTCATAGCTCGTTGGTGTTGGATTAATGTCTAAGTCCATAGCTATAATTGGTAAGACATGACCTGACCCGACATTGTCCATTTGGGTTTCATGGCATCGGGACAATTGGATAGAAAAGATGAGGAAACGGATACTAGTGATTTATATTAATATATTATAAGTTTTAATATATTAATATATAAACATATTATTTAATTACTATTGATCAAGAATTAATTTATAATTAATTAAGTGATCAAAAGGAACTAATTAAATATGGACTCTAAGATATATTTGTTTGATGGGCCAAGTTCATTTAGGTTGGGCTAAGCTTTCATGGATAGTCCATGGAGTGTTTAACCCATGGATCATATGAAATGAAAGGTCATGGGTATTAGGGTTTAACCCTAATCTCCACACTATATAAAGATGTCCTTGGTTGGTGAAATTGGCACTAGTGTGTGTACACAAAAGGGCAAGGCCGATTTCACTAGAGAGAACCAAAGTATCCTTATTCTCAAGGTTATTTCAAGTGTTCATGGTGTTGTGTGAACCATTTGAGGTGTCACACTTGGGGCAATAGGCACTCAAGCTTCATGAAGACAAGTTACATCAAAAAACGTTACGTATTCTATCTATTTTATTACCCCAAGTATATGATATTTGTATGCTAGTATAAGGTAATATCTTGGAAACTTCATATTTGCATGTATAATAGAGAAAACATAGATCCAAGGTATTTAGGGTTGTATGTGCACCATAGGATGTTGTAGTATACTAAAACCCAACAGTGGTATTAGAGCCATGGGTTGTTTTCTGTTATATTCATGCAAATGTTTGATTTTCAAAGTTGAAATAAAAAAGAAAAAAAACATGAAATTTGTCAAATTTTAAGATAATTACTTGTTTTGTGAAAAACTAATTATTTGTAAAATTTGAATCATTTGCTATATGAGTTGAATTAAGTCAAATTTAGTAAAAGATTAAATAATATGATTATTTTATTAGTTTTAAAAGTTTGATCTAAATGTTTTAAGGAGTTACAAATTTTGTCATAAAATTTTGGAGCTCAAAAGTGTTTTTTTTTAAGTTGTGACCTTAGGTGTTTTGAAACCTCCATAATTTATGGATATGAAAAGGTTTTAAAATTAAAAAAAAAATGATTCAAAGTTTTTATGGAGATACAAAATTTGTTGTTAATGTTTTAAAGAATTCCATTACTAATTTTTAAGTTATGGAACATGAAAAGTTTCATCATAAAACAAGCATTTAACTCCACAAGTTATGGATTACCAAAAGTTTTATGTTTCCTTGATTTATGAGTTAATTTAGATTAATGGAAAAAAATTTGTCTTTTAGTTGTTTTCAATCCTAATTAATCTAGAGGTAGTTCATAAAATGTGTTTTTGTAACTTGTCCTCAACTTATATGAAAAGTCACATTTATTAATCTTAAAACTCATAAAAATGCCTTATGTTACAAAAAATGAAGAGTCTTTTCTTATAAATAGTCTTTATGGCTCCATAACTTGTCCTCAAGTTATGGATGTCCAAGAGTCTCTTCATTAAAAGTTTTAAAGCTTTAATTAAAACTCATAAGTTATGAAAATCCAAGAGTTTTGAATAGTTTCAACACTTGCCCTCAAGTTTTGGAATTTGAAAAGTTTTCTCTAATGAATACTTTAATTCCAAGTTAATGATAAATACTAAGTAACTAAACTCTTATAAATACCCAATCTTAGTTACTTAGGCAAATGTGAATAAGGTGCTAATCCATGAAATTACACTTTGCACTTTGTTTAAGCCCTTAGTGGAGCGTGTGTGGTTAACCGGCACACTAACCTGGACTTAACAAGCTAGGCAAAGGGTAACTTAATATTTATCATAGTATCGGTGGAGCGTGTGTGGTTAACCGACACATTGATTGAGGGGTAAATATTAAGGGTACCGAGTATATTTGCATGGTTATTTCACAACTTGTTTTATGATCCTCGGCATCCCAGTCACAAAACCTGAAGGGCACACTCGAGATTGAAACATGCCATTGAACAGTTCAATGAATCTCAAAAGATCTAGGAGTTTCAAATCCAAGTAAAACCTAATTAAATTATTTCGTTTTCATGGTGGAAATTGGTGAATCGTCGTTCGCCTACCTTCAAATATTCTATAGCTTGGATTACAGCATCCCTCTTCCAAGTTATAAAATAATTTGTAGGGTCCTAGCCTTAATATTTCATATTAGGTGTTATATTTAGGACTTTAAATCAACTATCTTGAATATCTCCCAAAAGATGTCTAGTTCAGACATCTATGATCTTCCCAAATCTCTTGGAACTTTGCTTCCTCCACCTCCTCCAATTATTCTCCCTAACCCACAAGTTCAAGGTCACTCAAGCCCTATTGGAAAAGCAAGGTCTAGGTGTGATCACATCTTGGAGATGAAGTCACATATTGACAAGCCGGGAGAGTTGGGTGTCAAAGTCTTGAGAAAGTTGGTGATTCAATCACTTTCTAAGCCACATAGTGAGTTCCTTTGGGACTCCTGTGAAACAGACTATGACAAGACCCCTAATGATCTTATCTATATGCTAAGATGAACTTCCTAGAACTTTATGGATATTGAAAATGATGACACTGGAAATCCAGAAAAAGCATTCTCTTCCCAATGGAAAGGGGTCAGCCATAGTCAACTCGGTTGACCAAATGGTAAAGAGAAAAGCTATGTTTGTGATAGTACCGCGAACCATTACCGAAGGGTCCATATGTTTGTATTGCCAAAGGAAGGGGCATTAGCTGCGAAGCTGCCAATTTTACCTAAGGATGTTAAAGTCAATAAGGTTGACCCTACTTCAGGTAAAGTCCACTATCTAACTCTGCTAAGTTTCTATACTGAGATTCTTGATACGTGATGTGACTGGGTCACATGTTGATGTTTGTAAGAATCAAAGAAAAGTGAAGAAACTTAAAGAAAGAACATGCTGAATCTAATCGCATAGATGGATTTCTATTGCATAGTTTGAAGATCAGATTCTTGAGCTACTTATTTGGAGTTATGATATATTGCTTAGGAATAGATAACAACAAAGTTACATGCTCTTTTGCATTGTAAGGATAGTTTTTCCGCAAAGTTTTTAAAATAAAAGGAAAAATGATGATTTTAGTTATTTTAAAATATCCTTACAATGGCATTTGAGGGAAAAAAAATTTGTTGCTTATATGATTCCATTAATAACAAGAGTGGAAATATGAAATTGATTCTTTCATTTGTGGTAATGTCTAAATTTACCAAATAAGGAAAGATTCTCATCACCCAAGGTTTCAGTTGGATAGAAACTTAGAAATCATGCAAGTTATATAGCATGATGAATGAGAACTTTAAAGCATTGGAAAATTAAGACTAACTACTTGCTCACATGGATGTGTGAGTCATGTAAAGGACTAAAGGATTGAGTACACATTCTTGTGCACTGGTCAAGTGCACCACAAAATATCGATTGTAGGACCTAGTTCTTGGTACGTATTCTGTTATTTAATCTTCAATTATTTTTCATTTTTGGCCTTGGACTCGGCGAGTCGAAGGACTAACTCGCCGAGTAGAAGCGGTATGAGACGCGGAATTTAAGTTGCGGACTCGATGAGTCGGGTCCCGGACTCGGCGAGTAGTCGCTATTTGGACAAAAGCCCTAATCCAGGGGTTTGCACCCTATTTAAACGACCTTATGCAGCCTCCACTCCCCCTTTATGCTCCCAAACAGTTCTCATAGAAAACCCTAGCCGTTCTTGATAAAATCTAAGGCTTTTGAGTTATTCTTGTGAGTTTTGAACTCAAGGAAGAAGGATCAAGAGGAGACTGAAGGATTCGAGTTTGGTTCATCATTTGCAGCCTACAAAAGGTATAAGGCCTGAACCTTGCTCATTCATTTGTTAGAACCCTCTTTGAGGTGATTTAGGGCTTTTATAAGCCATTTTTGGTGGCCAACCATGTTTGAAAACGTGGTTGGGGGTTTGAGCTTTTGGATCATGTCATTATTGGAGTCACAAGATAGATTTGAGCTGCTTTTGCACCCCAAGGAAGGCCCCATGCAACAAAAGAACCATTTTAGAGCCTTTTAAGCTCAAAAGTCCCATGCATGCATGTAAATTTTGTAACTTTACATGCTAGATAGAGTTTAGGGGCTTAGATCTATCTTTTGGACAAGTGTTGTACATCAGAAATCGAAGTTTTAAGGAGGGGATGTGACCGACTCGACGAGTGCATTCCTGGACTCGGCGAGTCCAAGGGTTCTGTCCCATATCTGTGAGGGTCAAAAGGACCGGTTGAGTGTGGAAAGGTTTTAGGGAGTCTCGGGGAGTGACCCAATGTTCTGGACTCAGCAAATTGTTCTGGAAATTCATGGTACTCGACGAGTCCAAGGAAATCTTCATAGAACTCGACGAGTTATTCATCAACTCGGCGAGTCGAGGACAGAACGTGTTCATCGGATGAAGATTAACTCGACGAGTTGTTCATACAACTCGGCGAGTTGGATGAAGGACCATTGAGTATCAGTTAGGAAGTGAACTCATCGATTCAATGCCTAACTCAACGAGTAGAGACGGGAGTAAAGACAATCGACTGGATATGGACTCGACGAGTTGACAAGCCAACTCGGCAAGTCGGGTCAACTGGAAGTTGACTTTGACTTTGATTTAACTTTGGTTTGGAATCAGTCAGGGGTAAAATAGTCATTTTACCCTGGGAATAGTATCAATTTCTGATTAAGTGTTTTATGGAAATATAGCCGAGGGATCACCGGAGCAGTTTTCAGACATTTTCGGATCAACTTTTCAGCAGCCAGCCTTTTGAGGTGAGTTACCTTCCAGTAGGGGTGGGTCTAAGGCCACAATGCCGACCCACAAATGAGGAGTATTTAGAAGATGATTGTCTCTGTGATAATTATCTTGGTTTGGTATGTGTTTGGTTATGAGTTATATCTGTATGATAAGTTACGTGCATGATAGGGATAGTTTCACTGCTAGTGGTCATTAGGACCAAGGGGTAGGTCAGTACCCGGATATGCCTGATTGTATGATTATAGCTTGTTACTGTATGCTAGTGGTAAGGGGTGGAATAGCCCCCAGTTACCGGTTTAAAGATACCGATGATGATTACCGGTTGAAAGATACCGATGACGATTACCAGTTGAAAGATATCGATGATGATTACCGGTTGAAAGATACCGATTGTATTGTATGGTATGTGGTATGTTGGGGGAACTCACTAAGCTTTGTGCTTACGGTTTCAGTTTTTTGTTTCAGGTAACTCTTCGTCTAAGGGGAAAGAGCCGGCGGCATAGCAGGGCATCACACACACACACATCTGATTTTCCGCATGGTGTTTTTTGGGATTGTACTCTGATATGATATTGTTTATGTTTTGGGTTTCAAACATGATACTTGATTTTATGAGATGACGTGTTTATACAATATTTTCTAGTGAATGCTTTATGAGTTAATTAATTGAAAATGAAATTTTTGGACTTGAATTTTGGGATGTTACATCGATAAGACTATTCGTCATGATTTACTAAAGTTTAGTAAATATGGTTATACTTACAAGCTTAAGTATAATTCTGAAACATTGGAAAAGTTCCAAATGTATGGCAGAGCGAATAAGAAGAATCAAATTAGGCAGAAGGATAAAAGTTTCTCAAATCTGAAGAGATGGGAGAGTATTTTAGTATCAGGTTGTATGATCATCTTAATGATTAAGAGACCTTATCACAATTCATCCTCTATGTGCATTCTGATAGCTAAGAAGAGGAGCAATGAATTGTTGAAGTGGTCAAATCAAGAAGATGATTCATATCTCATTCCAAAAACAATTCTTAGAGTCATGCTCCAAGATTGTAACTTGAGTGACATATCTTAAAGGAAGGTTTATTAACACTAGTCAAATGTAAGAGTAAAGTGTGTCCTACGCTTGTACATTTGAAATTGGTAAGTTGTGATGTTTTGGATAAAACTAAGGCCAATTGTGTGAAGTGTTTGTCTTGATAAAGAATCCAAATTATCTCTTGAATATTTGGCAAGATAGTCTTATATGTCAAGAGGACAGTGGGAGTCTTTAAGATCCTGGAAGAATTTCAAGATCTAATGAAGAATAAAAAACATGTAGTTTAACACTAGCACACGACGTGAGGTTTATAACCTATCGTGTCGACATATTTCTATTTTTGTGCCCATTCCAATTAAAGTTGGCTTTGCATATGATTTCTTAGAGTTCTCAATTGGTTGCACAACAACTTGGAAGCAATGGCAGGCCCTTGAACTGCCAGATCGCAAGAAATTAAGATTGAGTTCAGTCCATATGAGTTTGGATTTGTCATTATCCTTGTATTGTGACTATGGTTTTGCAAATTCACATGGATAAGAACACATACACCATTAAATCTAAGTTTCATATGGTTTCTCTCCGATTCATAAAAATGATAGTGAGGAAACACTTTCACTAAGTAGATTTTATCTAGATAGCAATTGTGATATTTGTATTCTCAAAGTCGTTAGTGGAGCGTGTGTGGTTAACCAGCACACTAACATAGACTTGTGAGAAGTGGCAAAGGTCTAAACAATCGAGACTATGATTACGGCATCCCTTCTCATAGTTCTTAAATTGTTTAGACACACCTATGAGCTATCTAAGATAAGGTTTATGATATTGATAAAGTTTTATCAAAGCAATATAGTATCAAAAATCTGAACTTTGGTAAGAAAGTCAATAACGTATTGTTTTTCTAGAAGTCCAGTTGATTTCTAAGTACATGTCAAAGCTAGTGGGACCATGCTAATAATCAGCATGTTAGTGGGAGCATGATAATTATGATAAAGGTTGCAAGTTAGCAATGTTAATTATACAAAACAAAAGTTTCAATTCATTGAAAAAGGTGTTTTGCTATAATTAAGGGAGAGGAAATTATACTTCATCTCAAATCTATAAGCTTAGATCGTGAGATTTTAATCAAATATAGTCAAGTATATATATGAATGTTATGTTGGAATGGCTCAACATAAGAAAATTCTATATATGGGTCCATTATTTGCGTTCTAAAATTCGATTATGATTACGACATCCCTTTTCATAATCTGAATTATGAGAACTTGGCAAATTGAAATGGAAATATAATAGCAAAAGACTGGTTTAGTCTTTATGTGAGACATGATGAATCGTGTCCCACATGCTTCAGATATATGATCGATTACATGTGCTATATTTATCCTTTCTAAAATTTTCCAAATGCTTGGGGCATTAAGTAGGGAAAAGGTCTAGAATTGGATATGACTAAACGAATTAAGCAATCGTCGAGGACAATCTAAGGTTTACCAAAGATTGGTTGCTCAGGGACAGTTGGAAGTATAGTGTTAATTGTTGGAAGGACCATATTTACATATTCTGGAAAAAAAAAGGCAACTCATGTTCATAAGGGATAATCAAAAGGGGAATATGGAAATGATCCCATAGGTGGGAGTTGTTCAATAAATATGTGTAAGATTAAGAAACTTAATACAAGAAGGATGTTTCCAAGGACTTGATCTCCTTTAGAATGCTCTGTAATGTTTGTTGTCAAGTCCTTGTGACTTTGTGCATAATCATTACAAGAGGATCAATGCATATAAGTTTAGAATCTAACAGATTTCAGTAAGTCGCATGAATTTGGAATTCTTGCATTTGTAGTAAGGATTTGGGACTGTGAAATGAGAATCATTGGAGTTATGTTCAATTGATCTATTTCACAAAGTAAAGATCATATACATACATAGTATGCATACTTGGTGTGCGGCATGACTAGTGTTTAGAAAAACATAGTGTACATGCTCGGAGCATGGGACAACTATTGTTTTAATTCAAGAATAAAGTTGATAGCTGAAACAGTATGCAATGAATAATGTGTAATCATATGGTGATAAATAAAAGGTGTTTTATTTATGTTCATAGGTTTTGATACCATATTAGATTCAATTATTCTTGTGTTTCATTTTGCATGTTTTGACTTCCAGAATAAACTAGGTTATTCTTCCGGAATAACTAAGTTATTCAAACCATCCACAGTCGGTCATATGTTGGAAGTAGATATGAATGAAGACTGTCATGGGTTGGCTTGTAGAGGTCCAAGATGGTGGACAAAGTTGTGCTACAACACTCATGAGTGCTCATAAGTTATGAGTATTGGATTCAACCTGCATTCATTAGAATCACTTCATGGATTTTGTCACGAGTGATCATCAGATGATAAAATCTTATATTCTTCAAACCTAGAGATATGAGTTGTTACTATGAGTTGGTTGTACATTGATTGCACGAAAACGCATTCGGTAACTCGATGTTATAAAACGTGCCTTTGTGTATGATTCAACAAGTATTCGAATAAGCCATATGAGTCGAAGTTTATCCATTCCTTTTACCTTTGGGATAAAAGCGATATATGTGGGCCCCTCGATGATTTAATGATGATAGATGTGAGTGCTTGGCCAAGCCAGGACTGATTTGATCTGTTCAATCAGTCAGTCATCATGAATCGGAAATCAGGAAACAACAAATGGATAGAGAGAATGATTTATAATCCATGTCTCAGTCCATATGTTATCTAGAATGGATGAATATATGATCCCTTATCTAATGGACAAGTCATTGACAAAGGTCAGAGTTCATCGAAAAGGTCAGAGTTCGACAGAAGCTTTTGAGAGCTACGATTGCTTGTCGGGGTTTGAAGTCATACTCAATAATAGTTTTAGACTTATCCAAGTGGGAGACAGTTGGATTAATGTCTAAGTCCATAAATATAATTGGTAAGACTTCTCCCGACCCGACATGGTCCATTTAGGCTGCATGGCATCGGGACAATTGGATAGACAAGATGAGGAAAGGGATACTAGTGATTTGTATTAATATATTATAAGTTGTAATATATTAATATATAAACATATTATTTAATTAGTATTGATCAAGAATTAATTTATAATTAATTAAGTGATCAAAAGGAACTAATTAAATATGGACTCTAAGATATATTTGTGTGATGGGCCAAGTTCATTTAGGTTGGGCTAAGCTTTCATGGATAGTCCATGGAGTGTTTTACCCATGGATCTTATGAAATGAAAGGTCATGAGTATTAGGGTTTAACCCGAATCTCACCACTATATAAAGATGTCCTTGGTTGGTGAATTTGGCATTGGTGTGTGTACACAAAAGGGCAAGGCCGATTTCACAAGAGAGAACCAAAGTATCCTTATTCTCAAGGTTATTCCAAGTGTTCATGGTGTTGTGTAAACCATTTGAGGTGTCACACTTGGGGCACTAGGCACTCAAGCTTCATGAAGACAAGTTACATAAAAAAAAAGGTATGTATTCTATCTATTTTATTACCCTAAGTATATGATATTTGTATGCTAGTATAGGGTAATATCTTGGAAACTTCATATTTGCATGTATAATAGAGAAAACATAGATCCAAGGTATTTAGGGTTGTATGTGGACCATAGGATGTTGTAGTATACTAAAACCCAACAGTGGTATTAGAGCCATGGGTTGTTTTCTGTTATATTCATGCAAATGTTTGATTTTCAAAGTTGAAAAAAAAAAGAAAAAAAAAACATGAAATTTGTCAAATTTTAAGGTAATTACTTGTTTTGTGAAAAACTAATTATTTGTAAAATTTGAATCATTTGCTATATGAGTTGAATTATGTCAAATTTAGTAAAAGATTAAATGATATGATTATTTTATTAGTTTTAAAAGTTTGATCTAAATGTTTTAAGGAGTTACAAATTTTGGCATAAAATTTTGGAGCTCAAAAGTGTTTATTTTTTAAGCTATGATCGTAAGTGTTTTGAAAGCTCCATATGTAGCACCTGGTTCCTGGTTCCGAATCGCCGAGTAGATACGGGACCCGGGACACGTTTAAGTTGGAGACTCGGCAAGTCCATATCCTGGACTCGGTGAGTCACCGCTGTTGGATGAAACCCTAAGTTTCAGGGGTTTGCACCCTATTTAAACATCATATCCACCCCAGGCCAGCCCCCATTCACCCTCAGAGCTCGCAACCCTCGTTCTAAGCTTGTTCATTGAGAGTTTGAAGCAATTGTTGTGTGTTCTTGAAGGTTTTGAGGCAAAAGGGGAGTAGATCAAGAGGAAGGGAAGGAATCCAAGCATCTTTGTGCTCTCTCAGCAGTCCCTTTGAGGTATAACCCGTTTTCCCCCTGTTTCTATGCTTATTACTTCATTTAAGTCATTCTTGAGCCTATCCCCAAGCTTGTATGTGCAATATAAGTCGTAATAAGTTGATTGGCCTTTAGATCTAGGCAAGATTGAGCTCCAAGAGCTCAGATCTGTTACCTTTATGGACCCATGTTGCTTGTTCACCCTAGATCTACCCTTTTGAGGCATTTTGAGACCTAAATCCCTTATTGGTGAGTATCTACACGTAAAGTTGGAAACTTTACGTGTCATTCATGCTCTAGGAACCCAGATCTGTAAATGGCATGGTCTAGAATCAAGCAAAATCGCGTATATAGTGATTGCATGGCGACGACTCGGCGAGTCTGCTCGCGAGTCTCCGAGTTGTCCCCTTTTCGTTGTGTCGAGTGGGTGTAGTGAGTCACGGGGTGTGACTCAGTGAGTTTGAAGCCAAACTCATCCATGGAGGAAGTCGGCGAGTCCATGCCCTGACTCTGCGAGTTCAAGGCAATCTCCTTAGATCAAGAACAGACTCGGCGAGTTGTTCATACAACTCGGCGAGTCACAGCATAAAGTGTTCTTCGGATGAAGATGAACTCGGCGAGTTGTTCATATAACTCGGAGAGTAGGATGAAGGACTTGAACCTCAGTTTAGAAGAAGAACTCGTCGAGTCAACACCTAACTCGTCGAGTAAGGACGGGATCCAGGACAATCGATTAGATAGGGACTCGGCGAGTTGGAGAGCCAACTCGCCGAGTCGGGTCAATTGAAAGTCGACTCTGACTTTGACTTATGACGTGATCAGGGGTAAAATGGTCATTTTACCCAATGGACAGTTAACAGTGATTGATTGAATATGTTGCGGGAATTGCAACCGGAGGATTTCCGGAGCAGCAATAGGCAGTCACTTCCCGACCAGATTAGCAGCTATTTCGAGGTGAGTTTCCTTTCCAGTAGGAACGGGTCTAAGGCACCAAGGCCGAACCGTGTAGACGAGATGTTAGTACTAGAGTGTGGGCCGAGCCCGTATCTCTGGGTTTAGTCAAGTATGATATATGTGTCAATATGATAGAGTTGCTTATACTTGTTGTCTGTGTGATACTTGTATATTATGGGTTAGTTGTTGAGTGTGGGCAGGGCCCTTATCTCTCTGAGGTTGGAGTGTGGGCTAGGCCCGTATCTCCCAGATAGTCGAGTGTGGGCGAGGCCCGTACCTCCCGGCTAGCGAAGTGTGGGCAGGGCCCGTATCTTCACAAGTGTGGGTGAGGCCCGTATCTCCCGGCTAGCGAAGTGTGGGCAGGGCCCGTATCTTCCCGAGTGTAGGCGAGGCCCGTAACTCCTAGCTGAATGTTGTTTGTTATATGCTTGTATGGTATGAGGTATTATGGGGGAACTCACTAAGCTTCGTGCTTATGGTTTTCAGTTTTGGTTTCAGGTACCTCCTCAGCTATGGGAAAGGAGCCGGCGCGGTAGCAGCATGTCACACACACACACACACACTCTCTTGTTTCCACAGTTACGAGTTTATTCTGGGATTGATACTCTGATATTTTGATTGATCAAATGTTGTGGTTTTTAATTTGGTTTTCGATGTGAAGTGGTTCAACTAAACAATGTTTTAATTGTTAACGTTTTCTATGTAATGTTTTATAAACGAAATTTTTGGACGTGAAATTTTGGGTCATTACAAGTTGGTATCAGAGCCCTGGTTTGAGGGATTCGGACTCACCTTCGGGGGTGTCTGAACTCAAATCGAGGGATTAAAAGATTTTCTAAAAGAAAATGTTTTCTAAAATTGAGAAAAGAGTTTTGAGAAAGAACGAAGTGTGTGATGTGCCCGACCGGCTGAGTTCAAGTAAGTATTCCCCAAAGTACCCATACAAGTTTATGTTATGTTTATCAGCTTTTGTAGAACAGCATGCTAGAATAGGACTAAGGGTCTAGGGGTGATGCCTTATGTGCATGCTTTATGTGTTTCAGCTGTATGAGAATTGCATGCTAGTATTAAGTAGACAGAAAGTAGGATAGCCTGATTAGGTTATGCCTGATGGAATGAGCTTAGCATTATATGCTAGTACAGTTCCTGTAAGTTGATAGAGTTGAATGAGATTGTTCCCTTAGTTCGAATGTTGCTTGCTTTGTGCTTTGTGGGACTCTGAGTGGTGGGAGTTAGCCATTAGGTGAATACGTCACGTCACATGTGATCAGGGTTGAATAATCTTAGAGTGTTGGATTTGGCCCTATTGCGCAGCTCTCGTTTGAGTCTAACCGTTGTAGGGGTGAGCCTGTTACTCGAAGGATTATCCGAGCCTCACCACATGTGATGGTGTTCAGGTAATGGTTAATTGGCACTATTAAGAGGCCTTCAGCAGCTGAGAACCTGGTAGGGTGGAGTCTGAGATTTCCCTAGGGCAAGCCTAGGATGAGTATAGTAGTGATCAGCCGTAGTGGAAGGGATCTGGTGGACTCGAGGCAGTCCTTGAAGAAGGTATGGATAGATGTAGAAGGTAGTATGGGCCCGTACTACTAAAAGCAGAGGATCCGTACCCGAACCAAGGAAGGCCAAGATAAGACCAGGGAACTTGTAAGTAGTTGTGATCCCTCAGGAAATATCAGTATCACTAATGTGTGTTATTATGTATTACAGAATGGTGGTACTTCGATCGAGGCCGATAGATGGCGGTTCATGAGAGGGGTCAGGTTCGGGATCAGGTTCCGAGCCGGTAGATGAGGGACTATGTGAGTTCATCGCGTCAGAGATCACCAGGGGTATCCTTAAGTCGACTCCCATTATCTTCGGGTCGATCAAGGAAGGGATCATCGAGTTGATGGAGGATCGCCTCAGGGCGTTAAGGAGCGACATGGCATCTGGCTTGTCAGGATCTCGCACACTGTCCTTTAAGGACTTCAGGGGTAGTGGTGTGCCGGATTTCCATGGGGTGAAAGACCCCATTGCTGCCAGACGATGGATTGCAGACATCGAGTCTGCACAGTTGACTAGCTTCTGCCCCGAGGGGTCGAAGGTGAGGTATGCAGCAGGGTGTTTGCGAGACCGAGCCCGGGATTGGTGGGAGTCAGTGGGTGACTCGTTGGGAGCCTCAGCTATCAAGGCTATGACCTGGTCAAACTTTGTGACCAGGTTCAGGGCAGAGTTTGCACCGGCTGTCAAGCTTCAGCAGCTGGCCAGGGAGTTTTTGGACATGAGGCAGACGACGAAGACTGTGGCGGAGATCACCGCCAAGTTCCGGGAGAGGGCCTTGTTGGTGCCCTAGTATGCGGGTGACGAGGATATGAGGAGGACCCATTGTCATGATATGCTACGGGCTGACAACCGGGAGCATGTCAGCTTTTCAGCTTTCCCTACCCTGGAGTCCATGATCGCCAGGGCGAGGGAAAGGGAGATTGATTTAGAGCACATTCAGAAGAGGAAGGAAGAGGCGGGGCAGGTGGTTAGGGCTTCAGGAAAGAAGCCTAGGGGATTAGATGGGAGGCCGAAAGGCCAAGGAGGACCCGGCCGCTGCGGGAAATGCGGCAGGACGCATGAGGGAGCATGTAGGATGGGATCAGCAGGCTGCTACAAGTGCAGCAAGGCGGGGCACTTTAGCAGGGATTGTACTACTCCAGTTTCGGCTATTCAGACGTCTGAGTTGCTGTGTTTCCACTGCAACCAGAGGGGCCACAAGAAGGCCAATTGCCCCCAGTTGACAGTTTCAGCACCGGTGAAGGCGCCAGCTCCAGCAACGCTGCGGATCACGGATGGCCGACTGGGCAAGGTAGAGGCTCCAGTGGTGAGGAGCTGAGCATTTTAGTTGACTACCGAGGAGGCATGTGCCGCACCCGATGTGGTGACGGGTATGATTCTTTTCCCCTATTTTTTATTTTTTATTTTATGATGTTATGGTATTGATATGTACTCGGTATATATATATATATATATATATATATGTTCTAGGATCGTTCCATGTGAACGGTATCCCAGTTCAGGTGTTATTCGACTCGGGTGCATGCCGATCATTTGTGTCCCTTGCGCTTAGCAAGAAGTTTCATGAGTCTTCGAGCATGTTGGATTGCCCTTTGGAGGTAGAGATTGCTGATGATCGATCGGTGCGAGCATCGACAATGTTTCGGGATTGCGTATTGCGTCTGTTTGAGGAGCGCTACTTAGTAGACCTGGTTCCCATTCCGCTGCGTGGGAACAAGGTGATTATAGGCATGGATTGGTTGAGCCCTAATGGGGCGGTGATAGATTGTGCGCAGCAGCTAGTGTGGGTCAGGACCCCAGGCCAGGGAGAGTTAGTGATTCATGACGAGAGGCCGCAGTATGGACCCGCAGTATGTTCAACAGCAAGGGCGAGACGCTATCTTCAGGAGGGTTGCACAGGATATGTCACGTATGTAATGGATACCCGGGAGGCGGGTAAGGCGACAGTGAGCGAGGTTCCGGTGGTGCGAGATTTCGCAGATGTTTTCCCAGAGGAGCTTCCTGGGATACCTCCGGAGCGGCAGGTGGAGTTCAGGATTGACCTCGTTCCTGGTGCGGCTCCGGTAGCCAAGGCACCGTATCGGTTGGCTCCTCCCGAGATGCAGGAGTTGTCTATGCAGCTGCAGGAGCTGCTAGACAAGGGATTTATTCGTCCGAGTAGTTCACCCTAGGGAGCCTCGATCCTGTTTGTGAAGAAGAAGGATGGGTCGCACCGGATGTGCATAGACTATTGGGAGCTGAATAAGGTAACGGTGAAGAACCGTTACCCACTCCCGAGGATTGATGATCTCTTTGACCAGCTTCAGGGAGCGTCTTGGTTTTCCAAGATCGATTTGCGTTCGGGATACCATCAGATGAGGGTCAGGGAGGAAGATACGCAGAAGACCGCGTTTCGGACGCGCTATGGCCACTATGAGTTCGTGGTGATGCCATTTGGGCTCACCAATGCTCCTGTCGCATTCATGGACCTCTTTTACTGCGTATGCAGACCGATGTTGGATCGGTCTGTGATAGTCTTTATCGATGACATCTTGGTTTATTCCAAGACCCAGGAGGAGCATGAGGAGCATCTGAGAGAGGTTTTGGAGACCCTGAGGAGGGAGAGCTTGTATTCCAAGTTCTCCAAGTGTGAGTTTTGGTTGCGTGAGGTACAATTTCTCGGACACCTTGTCAACCAAAACGGGATTCTGGTCGATCCGGCCAAGTTCGAGGCTGTGATGAGATGGGAGGTTCTGAAGTCTCCATTTGAGATTCGAAGTTTCCTGGGATTAGTAGGCTACTATCGGAGGTTTATTCAGGATTTCTCCAAGATAGCCGTACCCCTGACGCGGCTGACGAAGAAAGTCGTGGTCTTTCGGTGGGGACCCGAGTAGCAGGCTGCATTTGAGACACTGAGACGGAGACTGTGCGAGGCGCCGATCTTAGCCCTGTCAGAGGGCGTAGAGGATTTTGTGGTTTATTGTGACGCGTCCATTTCAGGGTTGGGCGCGGTATTGATGCAGAGGGGGCATGTCATTGCCTACGCTTCGAGGCAGCTTAAGCCTCACAAGGCGAACTGCCCGATGCATGATCTGGAGTTGGGGGCGGTGGTTTTTGCCCTCAAGATTTGGCGGCATTACCTCTACGGGGTTCGATGTACCATTTACACGGACCACAAGAGTCTGAGGTACCTCATGGATCAGCCGAATCTGAACATGAGGTAGCGTCGGTGGTTGGACGTGGTAAAGGATTATAATTGCGAGATCCTCTACCACCCAGGGAAGGCCAATGTGGTGGCTGATGCGCTTATCCGCAAGGCAGCGCCGATCAGGGACGTTTGCATGAGGATGACCGTGGTGACTCCCCTGTTGGAGCGAATTCGGGAGGCTCAACAGGAGGCTATCAAGGAGGAACATTGGAAGAGCGAGCGTGTGCTGGGTCAGGTTTCCTCCATTGATTATGACAGTCGAGGACTATTGACACTACACCGTAGGATGTGGGTGCCGTATCACGGAGGTGTGCGCCAGATTTTGATGGAGGAGGCGCACAAGTCCCGGTTCTCTATTCATCCAGGGGTGACGAAGATGTATAGGGATCTTCGTCTAGATTATTGGTGGCCCTGCATGAAGCGGGATGTGGCATGGTACGTCGAGCGGTGCTTGACCTGCAAGAAGGTCAAGGCCGAACATCAGAGACCGCATGGCAAGATGCAGCCGTTAGATATTCCACTGTGGAAATGGGATGATATCACGATGGATTTTATCACGAAGCTTCTCAGGACCGCACGTGGAGTGGATTCAATCTGGGTCATCGTGGATCGATTGACCAAGAGTGCTCACTTCATCCCGATCCAGGAGAGCGTATCGGCCGAGAAATTGGCCGACATCTATATCAGGGAGATCGTAGCGCGGCACGGGGTGCCAGTATCGGTTATCTCGGACAGGGATGTGCGTTTTACTTCCAGATTTTGGAAGAGATTTCATGACGAGTTCGGCACTCGATTGCATTTTAGCACCGCCTTTCACCCGCAGACGGATGGTCATAGCAAATGGACCATCCAGACCTTGGAGGATATGTTGCGGGCATGCGTGTTAGACTTCGGTGGTAGCTGGGATACCTATCTTCCCTTGGTCGAGTTCTCCTACAACAACAGCTACCACGCGAGTATCGACCGCCCTCCATTCGAGATGTTGTACGGACGGAGGTGCAGGAGCCCGATATGCTGGGGTGAAGTTTGTCAGAGAGTCATGGGGAGCACCGAAGTGGTGCTCAAGACGACCGAGAGGATCCAGCAGGTGCGGAGCAGGCTTCAGACTGCTCAGAGTCGACAAAAGAGTTACGCCGACAAGCGTCGATCCGACTTGGAGTTCCAAGTCGGGGATATGGTTCTCTTGAAGGTGTCGCCTTGGAAAGGCGTCATTTGATTCAGGAAGCGGGGCAAGTTGGGCCCGAGATTCATCGGACCGTTCAGGGTTGTAGCCCGGGTGGGCAAGGTGGCGTATAGGCTAGATCTGCCAGCCGAGCTCAGGCAGATCCACAACACTTTCCATGTTTCTCAGCTGCGGAAGTGTCTAGTGGACGATTCAGCGGTAGTGCCATTAGAGGATATTCAGGTTGATGACAGCCTGAATTACATTGAGTGCCCAGTTGCAATCCTCGACAAGAAGTCGAAGGATTTGAGGAACAAGAAGGTGGAGCTAGTCAAGGTGCAATGGCAGCACCGCAAGGGTTCGGAATGGACTTGGGAGCCGGTGGATGAGATAATGGAGCATTACCCCGAGCTGTTTTAGGATCGAGCAGCAGACTTCGAGGACGAAGTCTAAAATAAGTGGGGGAGATTTGTAGCACCTGGTTCCTGGTACATAAATCTTATTTGAGTATTCTCTTGGACTCGGCGAGTTATAGGTCCGACTCGCCGAGTAGATACGAGACCCGGGACACGTTTAAGTTGGCAACTCGGCGAGTCCATATCCTGGACTCGGCGAGTCACTGTTGTTGGATGAAACCCTAAGTTTCAGGGGTTTGCACCCTATTTAAACATCATATCCTCCCCAGGCCAGCCCCCATTCACCCTCAGAGCTCCCAACCCTCGTTATAAGCTTGTTCATTGAGAGTTTTTAGCTCCTCTAAATGGCTCGAACCTTTTGTCCACCCTAGATCTTTAGGGTTCTGAGCAATCTAACACTTCCTAAGTGTGCATGCAACCCTAATAAACCTTGGATCTATGTTTGTCTAATACATGCAAAATAATAATTTTTCCAAGGTTCATAACCTATCTAACATGGCATGGGGTACTTTTAAACATAAAAGAGTTAGATGAGATTACATACCTTTTGATGATGAGTTTGATTCCTAAGGAGTTTGAGGGCCAAGCACCAATAGTGTGAATGCCTCAAATGGAATCACATATCACCACAAACTCTTGGAAAACTTTAGAGAGAGTGTATACACACATAGAAAATCGGCCACACACACAAAACCACACTAGTTGCTATTTCATGCAACATAAGCATGCTTATATAGTGTGCATGGTTAGGGTGAAACCCTAATAACCCATGACCTTTCCTTTTCCAAGGATCCATGGGTTAAAAGCTCCATGGATCATCCATGGACTTCCATATAAGCCTAGCCCATTAACAAATGAGTGTTAGCCCACAGCATATAAAACAATAGCCCACAATTTAATTAGTCTTCCTTTTAATCTCTAAATTAATTCATAATTAATTTAAGACTAAAACTAATTAAATAACATGAATTCATATTAATATATTATAACTTATAATATATTAATAAATCTTAAGTATACAATTCTCATAAAATTATCCATAAATCGTTTGGGTGAAGTGCAACCCAAATGGACCATGCCGGGTCGGGTCAAGTATATATCAAATAAGTTATGGACTTAGACACCTTATCCAACAAGATCTACCCTTTTGAGGCATTTTGAGCCCTAAATCCCTTATTGGTGAGTATCTACACATAAAGTTGGAAACTTTACGTGTCATTCATGCTCTAGGAACCCAGATCTATAAATGGCATGGTCTGGAATCGAGCAAAATCGTGTATATAGTGATTGCATGGCGACGACTCGGTGAGTCGTTCATCAGACTCGGCGAGTCTGCTCGCGAGTCTCCGAGTTGTCCCCTTTTCGTTGTGTCGAGTGAGTGTAGTGAGTCACGGGGTGTGACTCAGTGAGTTGGAAGACAAACTCATCCATGGAGGAACTCGGCGAGTCTATTCCCTGACTCTGCGAGTTCAAGGCAATCTCCTTAGATCAAGAACAGACTCGGCGAGTTGTTCATACAACTCGGCGAGTCACAGCATAAAGTGTTCTTCGGATGAAGATGAAATCAGCAAGTTGTTCATACAACTCGGCGAGTAGGATGAAGGACTTGAACCTCAGTTTAGAAGAAGAACTCGTAGAGTCAACGCCTAACTCGACGAGTAAGGACGGGATCCAGGAAAATCGATTGGATAGGGACTCGGCGAGTTGGAGAGCCAACTCGGCGAGTCGGGTCAACTGAAAGTCGACTCTGACTTTGACTTATGACATGATCAGGGGTAAAATGGTCATTTTACCTAATGGACAGTTAGCAGTGATTGATTGAGTATGTTGTGGGAATTGCAGCCGGAGCATTTCCGGAGCAGCAGTAGGCAGTCAGTTCCCGACCAGATTAGCAGCTATTTCGAGGTGAGTTTCCTTTCCAGTAGGAACGGGTCTAAGGCACCAAGGCCGACCCGTGTAAACGAGATGTTAGTACTAGAGTGTGGGCCAAGCCCGTATCTCTGGGTTTAGTCATGTATGATATATGTGTCAATATGATAGAGTTGCTTATACTTGTTGTTAGTGTGATACATGTATATTATGGTTTAGCGGTTGAGTATGGGCAGGGCCCGTATCTCTCTGAGGTTGGAGTGTGGGCTAGGCCCGTATCTCCCAGATAGTAGAGTGTGGGCGAGGCCCTTATCTCCCGGCTAGCGAAGTGTGGACAGGGCCTGTATCTTCCCGAGTGTGGGCGAGGCCCGTAACTCCTAGCTGAATGTTCTTTGTTATATGCATGCATGGTATGAGGTATTATGGGGGAACTCACTAAGCTTCGTGCTTACGGTTTTCAGTTTTGGTTTCAGGTACCTCCTCAGCTAGGGGAAAGGAGCCGACGCGGTAGCAGCATGTCACACACACACACACTCTCTTGTTTCCGCAGTTACGAGTTTATTCTGGGAATGATACTATGATATTTTGATTGATCGAATGTTGTGATTTTTAATTTGGTTTTCGATGTGAAATGGTTCAACTAAACAATGTTTTAATTGTTAACGTTTTCTATGTAATGTTTTATAAACAAAATTTTTGGACGTGAAATTTTGGGTTGTTACACCATAAGTTATGGATATGAAAATGTTTTAAAATTAAAAAAAAAATTGATTCAAAGTTTTTATGGAGTTACAAAATTTGTTGTTAATGTTTTAAAGAATTACATAACTTATTCTGAAGTTATGGAACATGAAAAGTTTCATCATAAAACAAGCATTTAACTCCATAAGTTATGGATTACCAAAAGTTTTATGTTTCCTTGATTTATGAATGAGTTTAGATTAATGGAAAAAGAAATTTGTGTTTTTGTTGTTTTCAATCCTAATTAATCTAGAGGTAGTTCATAAAATGTGTTTTTGTAACTTGTCCTCAAGTTATATGAAATGTCACATTTATGGATCTTAAAACTCATAAAAATGCCTTAGGTTACAAAAAATGAAGAGTCTTTTCTTATAAATAGTCTTTATGGCTCCATAACTTGTCCTCAAGTTATAGATGTCCAAGAGTCTCTTCATTAAAAGTTTTAAAGCTTTAATTAAAACTCATAAATTATGAAAATCCAAGAGTTTTGAATAGTTTCAAAACTTGTCCTCAAGTTTTAGAATTTGAAAAGTTTTCTCTAATGAATACTTTAATTCCAAGTTAATGATAAATACTAAGTAACTAAACTCTTATAAATACCCAATCTTAGTTACTTAGGCAAATATGAATAAGGTGCTAATCCATGAAATTACACTTTGCACTTTGTTTAAGCCCTTAGTGGAGCGTGTGTGGTTAACCGGCACACTAACCTGGACTTAACAAGGTAGGCAAAGGGTAACTTAATATTTATCATAGTATCGGTGGAGCGTGTGTGGTTAACCGGCACATTGATTGAGGGGTAAATATTAAGGGTACCAAGTATATTTGTATGGTTACTTCACAACTTGTTTTGTGATCCTCGGCATCCCAGTCACAAAACCTGAAGGGCACACTCGAGATTGAAATATGCCATTGAACAGTTCAATGAATCTCAAAAGATCTAGGAGTTTCAAATCCAAGTAAAACCTAATTAAATTATTTCGTTTTCATGGTGGAAATTGGTGAATCGTCGTTCGCCTACCTTCAAATATTCTATAGCTTGGATTACAACATCCCTCTTCCAAGTTATAAAATAGTTTGTAGGGTCCTAGCCTTAATATTTCATATTGGGTGTTATATGAAGGACTTTAAATCAACTATCTTGAATATCTCCTAAAACATGTCTAGTTCAGACATATATGATATTCCCAAATCTCTTGGAACTTTACTTCCTCCACCTCCTCCAATTATTCTCCCTAACCCACAAGTTCAAGGTCACTCAAGCCCTATTGGGAAGGCAAGGTCTAGGTGTGATCACATCTTGGAGATGAAGTCACATATTGACAAGCCGCGAGAGTTGGGTGTCAAAGTCTTGATAAAGTTGGTGATTAAATCACTTTCTAAGCCACATAGTGAGTTCCTTTAGGACTCGTGTGAAACAGACTATGACAAGACCGTTAATGATCTTATCTATATGCTAAGATTAACTTCCTAGAACTTTATCGATATTGAAAATGATGACACTGGAAATCCAGAAAAAGCATTCTCTTCCCAATGGAAAGGGGTCAGCCATAGTCAACTCAGTTTACCAAATGGTAAAGAGAAAAAGCTAAGTCTATGATAGTACCGAGAACCATTACCAAAGGGCCCATATGTTTATATTGCCAAAGGAATGGGCATTATCTGCGAAGCTGCCAATTTTACCTAAGGATGTTAAAGTCAATAAGGTTGACCCTACTTCAGGTAAAGTCCACTATCTAACTCTGCTAAGTTTCTATACTGAGATTCTTGATACATCATGTGACTGGGTCACATGTTGATGTTTGTAAGAATCAAAGAAAAGTGAAGAAACTTAAAGAAAGAACATGCTGAATCTGATCGCATAGATGGATTTCTATCGCATAGTTTGAAGATCGGATTCTTAAGATACTTATTAGGAGTTATGATATATTGCTTAGGAATAGATAACAACAAAGTTTCATGCTCTTTTGCATTTTAAGGATAGTTTTTCCACAAAGTTTTTAAAATAAAAGGAAAAATGATGATTTTATTTATTTTAAAATATCCTTACAATGGCATTAGAGGGAAAAAAATTGTTGCTTATATGATTCCATTAATAGCAACAGTGGAAATATGAAATTGATTCTTTCATTTATGGTACTGTCTAAATTTACCAAATAAGGAAAGATTCTCATCTCCCAAGGTGTCAGTTGGATAGAAACTTGGAAATCATGCAATTCGTATAGCATGATGAATGAGAACTTTCAAGCATTGGAAAATTAAGACTAACTACTTGCTCACATGGATGTGTGAGTCAAGTAAAGGACTAAAGGATCGACTACACATTCTTGTGCACTGGTCAAGTCCACCACAAAAGATCGTTAAGACTATTCGTCATGATTTACTAAAGTCGACGAAGGCTCATTGTTTTGGGTATTGGGTAAGTTTTAGGCATGCTGAACACCACAGTCACTCCCAAGCACATGTTGGTCGTGTCTCGAATGAATATAGTTGATCAGGCTATACTGATCCTAGACACGACTACATAACTGCCCAGGTTTAACCGTAGCGTACAACACCCATTTACTTATGTTTTGTTCTACTTGTAGTTACGGATTTCGACAGTTAGGTATACTTGTATACTTTTGAAAATACTTATATTTTAAAGTATACTTTTAATTCAGAGCACTTAGGCCCTTTAGTGTTTATAGTCTTATACCATGTAAGGTTTGGTATACTTTGTTCACTATAAACAAGGGCTCTGATACCAATCTGTCACACCCCGAAACCCAGGGCGGAAACGTTTGGTAAATATCATAACCAATGTACATAGTAAGCGAAGTAAACATAAACATTACATTACATAATAGAATTTACATTTGCTTGAAAGTAAAGTGTTACAAGTTTATACATCATATAAACAAAAGCTAAGACGAATCTTCACTACACTCCGTCTTCTCCAAAAGATCGCGGGTACCTGTCTAATGTGGACCTGAGAATACAAGCAGTTTGAAAATCAGCATAAAGCTGGTGAGTTCATAAGTGTTTTGTTTTCTGAAAATGAACATGTTTCCTTTAGTTTTCTGAAAAAGTTGTTATCCAAGAAAATCTCATATTTTCTTATAAAGACAGTTTAGTTAAAACTTCTAAACTCCGTTCAGTACAACAGTAGATAGTTTAATATGTAAAAGACAAAACTACAAATTTGGTCCCTGTGGTATTCAAAAATCTTTGGATAGGGTCCAAAAAGTTTCGAGCTTGCATGGAAGGTCCAAAATCAAAACATTTATGTGATTTTGGTCTAAATTTTTTTGAAAAGACGATTATGCCCTTTTATTTTCTTTTTTGTATTTTTTATAATTATTCTAATACTATTTTAATTAAAAAAAAAAGAAAAAAGAAAAAAAAAAGTATCCCCACCCAACTCACCGTTCTCTCTCTCTCTCTCTCTCTCTCTCTCTCTCTCTCTCTCTCTCTCTCTCTCTCTCTCTCTCCGTTCGTCTTCTCAAATCTCATGAACTTCATCTTCTTAAGATATCCCCAAATTGATGAACAAAATCCAAAATCAAGCCATATAAAGAAATTGAAAGCCAAACACACTAACACACATATTCACATTCCAACGCAAAGCACCAACATCGACTGGAAACAATCTCATTAATAGGATTGAGTCCAGAAAACATATATATTTGTATCGATTTCTTGTGCATCCCCACCACAAGCTTTTTCTCCTGGAGAAGTAACTGCAATCATCAATTAAAAGTCGTCTAAGGAACAAGATTGCAGGGTTCAAAGTTGTGGATGAAATCGCATATAAACTATACATACCAACGACAAGAACCAAAGAATAAATAAAAACCCATTCATCCCAAAATATTTCCTCCTCTCTCCTTCTTTCTCGTTCTAAAACCTTTCTTCTATTACCAATCCATGTGACAATCTGTTTTCAGAAAAACGTTGTAATATCATCGATTATAATGGAGGACTCGATGAGTGGTGGTGAAGGTCGATAAATGGGGTTGTGGAACGGTTTTTGCTCCGATTTTATTGTGAGGATAAAAGATGAACACAATTTTAGAGGACAGTGATGGTGACTCCTATGAACTTCAATTGTTGACCTGAACCTTCATCCCTCTCTTCTATTGTAACCTGCAAATCGATGATCCACACATGTGTCATTCATGCTTCATCAATCTCAGTGACCAAATTGAGAGAGCATAAAACCCTAAACCGTTAAATCTGATCTAAGAACTAATGATTCTAAGAAGGTGAAGAACGATAGTAAGAAGACCGATATTTGCTTACAGGATGCTGATGGTATAAGACTATGGTGAAATTCAGTGTTTCTCTTGGAGGAAGGGCAGTGACGGTAGAATGAAGAAGGTAAAGAACAATAGTGTCCGACAAATAAGAGAAAAAGGAGAGAGAGAGAGAGAGAGAGAGAGAGAGAGAGAGAGAGAGAGATTTTATTTTTTATTTTTTTAATTATTTAAATACCAAAATAAATAAAGAAAATAGAAAATGAAATGAAAAAGGGTAAAACGGACTTTTCAAGTTTTTTGGACCAAAAACAATGAAAAACTTTGATTTTGGACCTTCGGTGCAAGCTGGAAACTTTTTGGACCCCATCCAAAGGTTTTTGCAAACCACAAGGACCAAATTTGCAGTTTTGTCTACGTAAAACTATAGATTGAAAACCACTGGGAATACCATCCAGTACAACAGTAGGTATAAAATCCGTGAATAAACTATATTTTAATACGTATTGTGACTCGTATAACCATGCTAATGTGACCTGACACCTCCTTGACGTTCTTCAGGCGTCGGACGATATCCAGAATTTGTCACCCCAGGCATGCCCGCCTAACTGTAGCTAGCAGTTAAGGTGTGGGATTGTCAGTCCCGAATAGATCTATTCACAAATTCCACGCTCTCCCTCCAGGAGACTCTGGTTATACTTCCGGGGAGCATTTACTGATAACCCGAAGGGTTTAAATGAAGACGAATCTCACAAGCTAGTATTAAATTATTCACGGTGTACTCGGTCGTTATCAAATACCATAATCGTTTTGAAACATAATAGAGTATAAGTAATTGAATACAAAGAAACTATCTGGCATAAAACTCTACTTTAGACAGAGATAAACTATATCAGACATAGTTTATCTATTAACATTGCATGAAATCCGAACTCATAAAACGAGAATTGAAGTTCCCAAATTATTCTCATAATAATTTGATTAGTTTGATTGTTTCCTTTACTGTAATTGAAATCCATGTAGTTATATTTGATAAAACATCCCTTATGCTCCGCATAATACACAAGGGGTAAAGATATCAAAAAGTTTGCCAGATATTTATAATATTACATTAGTTTTAAGTTTCGAAAACATTTATAATTTGCTTGTATTCCCCCCCTAAAAACATTGAAAAATACAAAAAAAAAGGCGTAGGGGTAAAAACTCACCAGTTGAGAAATGTGTCGGCTAGGATGCTAAACGTCGGTTTGGGGCATCAGAATGCGCGAGGTTCCTATGTAATATGAAATGATACACAAATGTATCTAATTAGACTTTAAATCACTA